>NC_079333.1:43542259-43857926 GCF_029582105.1 Oenanthe melanoleuca
CATGGCAGTGTTGGGCCACAGGTTGAATTCCATGATCCCAGAAGTCATTCCATCCTAGCTGATGCCCTGTTTCTGCCCGCTCCCTCCGCGCCAGGCCCAGGTGAGGGCAGGCGGCAGGGCCCCTCCGAGGCTGCCGTGGGGAGACAGGGGTTCCTCCTGGTGGGGAGGGGAGGCGGCCAGGGCAGGGCCGGGTGTTGGGTTGTGTCAGGGGAGGGGGCACGGAAAGCCCGGCCTGTGCTGTAGGGAGTGAAAAGTGGCGACTCTTGAAGCGGGCCTGCTGCCCCAGGGGTGCCCCGGCCACCTCCCTGTGTATCTCAGAGAACTCAGCTTCACCTCCTTCCCTGATGTGACTTCTCCCAGAGCAGACTCGCACTGCTAAGACGTGAGGAGCAATGGATCACGACCGGGGTACCGAGTGAGGCAGGTTAGGTGAGCTTCCACAAGCGGGGCTGACTGACCCGCTGCTGATATTTGAAGGCGTTGATGGCCCATATGAATATGTTGCTCAGTGTGTGACCCGGATCCAAAACAACAAAAGCATGAGCAACTTTAGAATATCCTTTCAAGGAGCAGAGTTTCTCATACAAATACAGATGACAAAAGATGAGTTTACAGAAATTGTTGTGGCAGAGGTGTTAACTGAGAAGCATTACAGAATGACTTGGTTGGCAATAACACTGGTGCCAAAAGATTACTACTCACTGTGAATGCTTCAGAGTGGCTTTTTTGTTTTCTCACTGCCATACTATTACCAAAGCTCTCTAGGTCTCGATTGGTTACACTCAAACGTTAGTTAGTCGATCACATTCAAAACTTGGGACATCTAGGAATTAATGCTAAGGTCATTATAAAGTAAAGCAGAGAGTAAGTTAAATGTCATTTGTATGTTGGTATCCATATTATGAGAGTAGCTCACCTAGTAACTCCATGTGAGTGTGGAGGAAAACTGCTGAGAGAACAGCTGCAATTTTCTATTACTTTGGTTGAGGGCCTTCAGAAAGTACTCAGTCTGTTTTAGCAAACTGTATCTGCCACCTCTTTCTGATCCGCCAGCCAGTACTGTGTTGTCAACATTACAAATGTTCTGGTACAGGCTCTGAAACATGGAAATGCTTTTTTGCCCTCTATCCACTGACAAAAGGTGATCAGCCATCAGTGCCACTAAAGTAATTTTTTTTCACTCTCCTTCCCTGGCGTGAATTGAGTAATTAATTCAGTTCATTCATAGAGCATAATTTCAGATGCCATTTAACTAATGGCATCTCAGAATTTATCCAGTTGTCTTTTAGCTTGTGTTGTTCACTGAGTGTCATTCTGTGAAGTGTTTGAGACATCTTCAGGAATCTCAGGACCCAAATCCTTAGCAGGATACAAACCCTTCAAAAACACCCTCTCTGAGGCACACAAATGACTGCTCATTTCAAAATCACCCAGGAGTGCAACGTGCAGGGTGAATGGTTTCCGTCTCTGCGTGGTAACGTACATCGCAAAAGCTTTTTCCTATTCCCAGAGGCCTAGAAACTAACTCATATGGGAAACGCTTTTTTAATCCCAATATAAAACATAGAAGCGAAATCTGTGAATTATTCTACTCAAGCACACTGCAAAATCCCACTTCTTCTGTAAAACTTGTAGGAAATTCCTATTGCCTATTTCTGTTTCCCCGTAGACAAAATATTTTCCATCCCAATCTTATAGTTTGACACATAGTATTTGTACAAACACCTTAAAAGTACTTTACTTTCTGTGTAAACCAATAGCAAGCACTTCATGAGTGCTGGCAGCATCTTAGAAACATCTTGTAAAGGATGGCTGAGAGATTTGATTTCTGAATGCCAAATCCCTTGATCTTGAACACACGACCACATCACAGGCAAGGAGGTTTAATTCCTTGTTCAGACAGGCATCTTCAGTTTTTCTTTAAGTAAAAACAAACTAGATCATTTGTCTTTCCTCAGATGACATTCCTGCCTGGAACAGATACAACTGCAGTGTGGAGAGCTATCCTCATATGGCTGCAAGCACGCAATGCTGATGGGCGAGTTAAGTGTCCTCAGCCACCCCTTCTCTCTCTGCAGTAAATTCACCTCGTGGGCGCAGGGTCCCGGAATACGAAGCTGCCACTGCACTTGTGCTGCTCACAGCTCTGCTGCTGTCACCGTGCTGGTACAGGTGTGAGTGCTAGAGCACACACCTTAAACACCTCTTTAAAGAGAAAACTCTTGGTGAGTCAGGCACAGTTCTGTTGCACCCCATGCAGGATCACTGCAGGGTAGTTTATGACAGAAAGCAAAGATCTCTGTGGTCTGTAGAAATGACGCTGACAGTCTGCTAGATATAAGACAAGTTTCACCAGACAAATTGAGTTATGTGGTGACAAATGTCATCAGCTGCAACACTAAAATGTTACCTCAGTTTGCTCTTCCTTGCTCTTATAAGCATAAATTATTACATTTAGCAAGATGTCATACCTGCTTTTTAAAAAAATGCTTTCTGTGTGGTGACATCAGACTTTGTACTAGAGGTGTTTGCATTGCTGAAAATTTGGAAAAGGAAATGAAAATGCTAACAAAATGTTTTCTGAAATGTTTAAAATGTAGTTTTTCTTTAAAATTCAGTGTCCCATTGAATAGTTATGTAACAATGCTTAAATGCAGTCTTTTCTTAGTCTTTCATTTGGCATAATGAAAATAATGTAAAGTCACATCAAAATACAAAAACAACTACCATGAAACAAAATCCTTATGAATCCTGTCATTCTTAAGAAATCATGTTTGGCAGAAACTTACATCTTTTAAGTTTTGTTATAAAGTAAAAAAAAAAAAAAAAAAAAAAATAAAAATTAAAAAGCAAAGTAAACATATATCTCCTCATGCCTGAAAGTCCACTTCCACTTCTCAGTGTCTTTTTAGAGCGTTAGGCCAAGTTCCAAGAGGGATTCACTCTCTACTAGAGCTCCAATCCCCTCAAGAGCATTAGGCTTAGTGCCAGCATTCATTTACTCTTGGAACAGCTTAAATTAACTCCTGTTACATTCTGTCTAAACCCTTTCTTACAGAGTAAGAGTTGAGAGCTGGATTCAGTCAGTTAGGCTGAAGGCCACCCATCATGCTTGTCTGTCTTCCTCGACCTGAAATGCTGCATAAACTGGATTGGGGAAGGCAGTGATCAGCTGTGTGTAAGTTGAAGGGGGAAGCTGGCAAGCCATCTTTTGTATACATGTCCCCATTTCACAAGAAACAGCGTGGGGGTTGGTCTGACTTATTTAACATAAGTACATATGACAGTAAGCTCCAACCAAATGTGAGATTTTAGTAGGCTGTGCAGTGTTCTAACAGTATTTTGATACTTTCCTGGCAGAGCTGAACAGACAAGCTAATCAAAAGACAACAAACATCACTGCTTGATTTTGTAAGAACTGGATTGTAAGATTATATTTTGCCAAATGTCAGACAGAAGATTGAAATGGAAGGTCTCACAAAGAAAGCCAGACCTTCTTTAGCCCCTTCAAACTTATATGGTCTCTTAAAAATATCACTTTTATTTTACTTTAGCAAACATGAGAACAATTGGTTTGCCTATTATTACACGGCAAACGCTCTGAAGCAGCTGAGGACGTAAGCACAGGGAAGACAAGTTTTCCAAAAAGCAGTAACACAAAATGTTCTTAGCAAACTTAAAAAAGTACAGGGTAATTGGACAGAACTGGGCAGTCATTAAAGTTGACCAGCTGATACTTTGGTCTCTATCCAGAGGCTCAAAAGTCCTGTACCAAGGTCTTCATGGTGAAGGCTAGAAGTTGACTTCAGGGATTTCCAAAGCTGCTTTGTATGACTGTTATTTATAGAATAGTTACAACCTTTCAAGGTCATCTAGTCCACCTCCTTCCAATGAGCAGAATCATCTTCAGCTAGGTCAGGTGGCTCAGAGCCCTGTTCAACCTTAACCATTTTCATAATTTCTACCCATCCCTCCTCCACAAGAAAAAAAACCAAAACAAACAAACAACAAATAGACGAGAGATTAGTTTCAAGGAATCTGAATTACCTTCCTTGGATGAAGAATCTTTTAAGCTGTTAGTTTACAAAAAGTTCAGTTGTTTTGTATGCTATGAAGATGATGGAAATGGAAGTAGTTACCAGACAGTCAGCATTCATCTACTAGTAAAACTGAAAATAAATGTGAGCATTTTGTGGCTAGATAACACTATTCAGTTCATAAATAAGAGTTCACAACAATCTTTGTAATTAGGAGCTACACTATAAATATAGCTTATCTTCAAATATTTTCAACTTGCTAAAGTTACTTGAAAGCTTATCATGATAGAGTGCATTTAAAAGGAAAAGAATTAAAATTTATCTAAGATATGTGTCCCCAAATACCTCTCATAGCATTCATTTATATAGACCTTTCTAACACGCTGCCTTCCCACACTCTTTGTATGTAGTTAGCTGAAAAACATTACTGGCATGTAAGTTCCCTCAAACTTCAGAATAACTTTTTTTAAGTTAACTTGAAAATCAGAGAAAAAAGTTGAAAGCAAAATTCTTACTTTAAAAAAAATTAATTTGAAAAGATAGCAGTAATGGAATTGGAAAGATTTTAAAATATGGTTTCTAAGTTGGCAGTGACCTTTTTGGGATAAATATTTCATTTATTAAAGAAATGGTACACAGACTGCTTAAACGCTAATGTGAATACAAAAAGCAGATCAAAAGTGGTTCTCTTGTGAAGGAATATTTATTTTTAAAATTTGAATAGTATATTTGCTGTTACTTTCTAAGTAAGGCTGTAGATCTCAATTCTGTGACAAGTTGCATATATTCTGCCTAATTTTAAGCATTTTGAAAAATTCTGTGGTCTGAACCAAGACTACTTTGACTGCATAAAATTAACTGTATACATAAATCTTTGAAGACTGGGGACTTTCTTGCAATTAGATGAGAACTGTAGTTCAACTGCTGTTATATCTTTTAATGATAAGATCCCACAGCACTTTTGCAACAATAATAGAGGTCCCCTGAAAGCATTTTAAGTAATGGAATTACAGCACTTGTTTTAGTGGTTATATTTTCCTCAGGTTTCCAACTGAATAAGTTATCCTTCATTTTTTCTTCCCTTTCAAACATTCTCCTGTAGTGCTGCTAGCACTGATTAAAAAGAGAGACCTATATCTGAAATCCTATCATTTTGATATTTAACCTGTATTTTTATATACATACAAATATATGCACATTTATATATCTATTTTGCCTATAAAATATTATTCATAGGATTTCCTGAAATCTTATTCCCAGTGCTTCCTATATAAATATGTAATTGTGTTGCTGGGATCATGCTGTATTTCAGGGAGTGTTTCTTCTCTTTTCCTTCATTCTCTGAAATCAGTGTGAGCATTGCAATCAATTTTAATTATACTAGTATTTCACTCTGAGTTTTATAGGAAGAGTTGGCAGCAATAACTATAGTTAAGATTGCCTAAGACTTTCTGCAGTATAGATTCTGTACTTAAAAAGAGAGAGGGATAGAAATTGTACATAAGGGTACAATAAAACATGTCAAGATTAGCAAAGTTAATTTTATCTGTGTTACTTGAAAAACCAGAAGGCTTTATTAGGGACTCTGACTTTAAATTTTTAAGTGCAATGTGACTGAGACTGATATAATTTAAAATTATTATTATTATGTAGTTCAAAAAATACTATAAAGATGGCAAGGCATTACTTCACAGTATTACCAAAGAAACAATTATAGAATTATCAGTATTGTAACCTGTAAAATATTTTTAAAATATATGTTTTCTGGAAATGTTGAAGTAGAAGCAGCATCATATATTTATTTCTTGTTTCTTTTCCCAGACTGCTCTAAAGCAACTATTAATAACATGTTGTACTGCTACTGTGATTTATTAATGAAAGTTACTTTAGTTATCACATCCTTAATACTACTGAACATGGTGGAGTGTATATAATTATTTCTGTAAAAAATAAAGGAATAATAAAACTCTAAATTACTGTTTTCTGTAATGTATTCCATTATTTCAAACAGTGTTTTCTTCTTTTGCTCGGAATTCTGTTTATGAGCTGTGATTGCACCTATTTTTTATATATGTGGGGGAAAGGCATGATTATTTTCAATATATGTGTTTAGTTGTTTAGTATTATCTAACCTAATAGAACAAGTGTAAGGTAGACACAGCATCACTGTAAAAGATTCTGCAATCTAGAAAAAAGTTGGAAGTCCTAATATGAAATTCATTGTAGTCAGCAGAATTTTTTCCATAGGTGTCTGCATTTGGCACTTGCATAGCTGAAAAACAGCTTTGCTATTTTTGTGAGTATTGTGGGCAGTCTTGGTATATTCACTGGTGAGGGATCCTCAGTCTGTAGCTGCATCAAAAGCTATTGTTAGATCCACTCAAAAAGACACAGTAATAATGGCTCTTAATAAAAATCCCTGACAAAGCTATGGATAAAGTTGACAGTTCCCATTTGGTACAAGTCACACAGGAGCTGTTTTGCTGAGTACACCCAGAGAGGATTTCCAAGTCATAACATAACCTTTTTCTAGAGAAGGGAAAGGTCTTGAGGGAACTTGAGGGAGTTGATATTCTGGAATACCTGAATTGCGTGTGTCCAAGAATGCATAAGCTATACCAAGAGCTAAAAGTTGAGATACACAGACTGTCTCATGTTCACAAGGCTTAGGGAATCTCCTGCTCACATGGCATTTATATTGTTTATGGGTCTCATGTCCTGCAGCTTAGGTGTAGTCTCTCTGTGGCTGGTCTATAATGGAGAAACTTAGTTAAAGTAGTCCAGAGGATGCACAGCAAATCAGCCATAACTTAATTTCTGAGGAAGAGAGGAGACTGGTGGGACTAAAGCGTGCACAGGGAGGTTTGTGTAAAAGGGCAGAGGTGAGTAAGACAGGGGTAAGGTTCATCCCACTAAAAATGAATGTCTGCGTATAGGAGGCTGTATCTGAATGTATCACATTATGCTCTTGTTAATGGGGTAAGTATTAATCTCTAGCATGATATGTCTTATCCCAAGATAAATGTTGAAGTGGCTCAGTTGAATCTCAAGCAAAGAAATACCCATATCAGTCTTTCTGACTGTGAGGAGAACAGAGAGAATTTTTGTGCAGCAATAAATGTCTACACTGTATACTGCTTTTCTTTATTGTGTCTAGCTGCTGCAGAGATTCTTGGAAAGGAGCTGCATATCAAATTTCCTGGGCACATATGCTAGCAGAGTTGGCAACAAAGGAGATAGTCAGAGTTTGATTATGGGGTGCCACCCTGATGACAGATGAAAGCAGGGATGTGTTACTTCAAGGTGTAACTGGGAAGAATGTTGCATGGGAGAAGTTGGGATATCCTCACTTCTTCCCTGTGTACTAACTTTTTACAAGGCTTATGAACATCTGCATTTGGGAGCACTGCAATTTATGTCTTTCTTTGTGTCTTGACTTCCATGAAAAAAATTAATATTTTCTGTCAGTTCAGAGTGCTGCAGAGAGACTTTGTAGAGAGCTCACAAAAGCAGATTATCCGGTGTTCCAGAGGATACCTGCCTACTTGCCTGTGGTAATTGAAGGCATTTAGGAATGCTCAGCATATCATGCTAGATTGCCCCTGAGTTTAGGTGGGTGGGGTTCTGTGAGAAGGGAAGGGGTGACTGATGACAGCAAGCTATTTATTGTTCTCCACAGCAGCAAGAGAAACTGCCATTTTCACTCAGAGGACCTTAGGTCAGTCAGTCAGGAGCATCCCACTCCATAAGCCCTGAGAAGCTCCAGAAGCTGGCACCAGTGAATCACTGAGGACCAGAAGAGTCTGTGGGTAACCTGCAGGGACTATCCATGGTGGGACTTTACCCCAAATCTACCCATGGCAATGGTCTGTCACTGCTGATAACATCTCAGCACCCAAAGAGCCCAATCCTCTTGTCAGACTTGGATGGACGAAGTGGAAGGCAAGTTTGAGGAATAAGTATTGCATTATTATGTTATGAATAAATTGTAGGCTAACCTTTTTTTTTACAGATTAAGTAGGATCTAAATGACTTAATACCCATGGAATTCCTTTTGTCTTCTCCTTTTAGTGTGCTCTCCTCCTCAATCTCTTTTTATATAATCTCTGTTTTATTATATGTAATACTAGTATATTCAGCAGCTAGGTTTTACTTGCTGATGGCCAGAAACTCAACTGCTATTGGTAGTTGGGATGATACCAGAATCCCTGCAGGGAGAGCAACAGGGGGCTCTGCTGCTCTGAAGGGTCAGAGTACCTTATCAAGAACTAGGTATTACAGCATCTGTGGAGGGTCACTAGAGGTTGATTACCTTCTTTTTTTGAGCCATGGAACACATTAGGCTGGAATGACTTGCCTAAGGTCTTAAAACAAGGCAGTGACAGAGCTGGAAATAATCCCTGGAGGCAAGCGCTATTTGTAACATATTTTCTGCAAATATTGCTTTATTTGGACAGTTTTTGGATGATTATTGCAAATTTTGAAAAATAAAATAAAAATTTCTGCATTACCAAACTTTTGACATTCACATTTGATTTTAAGTCTAAGGATGTCTGTCAGTCTGATGCTACTATTCATCACTTTCTTACATCCACCTTACATGTAGTTTTTAAATTTTCCCAGCTATAACTCTACTGATTCTAATTTGTTGTAACTTACATTCTGAAGAGATAGGACAGACTATGGTCCAATAAAAGCAAGTAACAAGAAGATGCAAGAAAAAATGTCAAAATTTATATTTTGTACTTCTACATACACTTGATGGCCTAAAACTTAATCTGCCTTATTCATCATCTTCATCCCCTACCCTTACAAACAGGTTAGCCAGAACAAATAGTTCTACAGAAGTGGGTTTGGATGTTAAAGTCATCTATCCTACCTTCTGTGCATCCTGTACAGTACTGACACTATACAAAACACAACTCTAGTGTAATAAATAATAGTGTTAGGCTTGTGAATACAAACTGAGGGTTTATACTGTCCTCTGTCAAATCAGAGAATGGCAAGATGTTTACTCACAAAAAGTGTCTTGTCTCATTTCTCCATACCTAGTCTTACATCAGCAATTAAGAAAGTAAAAATTACTGCTGTGGTTTTACACAAAAAGAGAAATTCTAAAAGAGGAAATGTAATGGAATTTTGACCACTTTGTAGTCTTTAGAATCTACCACATTTTCTCCACTGCTCAAATGATTATAAATTATAAGTAGTTTTGCAGAGCTGTTAGCATTATTTTCTCAGCTCACCCAAAGTTTTTGCAAGACTTATTGTCTGTGATGAGTCACATCTTTTATTCATACAGTTATAAATATATTAAAGCTGTCAGGTATAATTTGCTGCTTTATCTTCTTTAGATTCAGCATGGTTTCTGAAAATAAGCTAATTTAATAACTAGAGAATCTAAGTTATAATCAAATTTATTATATTTACCAGACTTGAATTTCAGATGGGATAACATTAAAAATGTGTTTGAAGAGGAAAGAGCAGAATTGCCTGTGGGCATTGAATTAGCAGCCTGAAAAATATCTAAGAATGTTGTGATAAAGAGTGTTATGAGGATGAGAGGAGGAAGAGGAATTCTGTTTGTCTTTATCTGCAGCTTTTACATGTCACAAACTGAAATGAGGGTTAGAATCCCAGGCCAAAGCTTCAATTCAGTGTTCTCTTTTTAGATTTTTCAGAGACTTACAGTGTGATTTTATAATGTAGCATTGCAACTCTAAATGGTAATTTGTCTACAAATCTCCAAATTTCTGTTAGAAAGGACATGCTGCTCTTTATGTGCATGTATGAGCACTTGCCTCTGTCCACGACGTACTAGACATAATCCCATGAGTTCTGCATCCACCAAATTTCTGCTGAATTCTGGATGAGATTTGTGCTTGGAAGGCTTCTGGATCAAGGTTTCATGTCAGGAAGTGCTGAATAAAAGGCCTGTTCAAAACCAATCCAACAGAAACCCAAAAAATAAAGTCTCTTTCTTTTCTTGTAGCTCATATTAAGTCTCCTCTGAAAGACTGTTAGTCTCCTCTGAGTTGGTGCCCCAACTCTCTTAACCAAGTTTGTGGCACAGATTGTGTTTTATTTATCAATATATGGTAAGACAGCCTGTTATTTTGGGATTACATTAGTTGCATTTGTATTGTGGAGATTATTAATTCCCAAAAGTGCTGTCTTTTGTCTTTGTGTATGCAGTTTATATTGAAGCAGAGTTTTTGTTTTTCCCAGGGACTTCTACAGACTTTCAGATATTTAAAATCTGAAGTTATATTTCTTTTTGGTCCATCATCTGTTAAAGACTGCTGGCTGTACTAAAACCAGCAAAGGGATAAACAAGGACAAAAAAGAAGTTTATTCCAGAGAACCGATATATCATAGAGGATTCCTTTCCTGAAGGTACCCAGCTACTTAGAAATCACTGAGAATAATGGTCACACAAATACAAAGAAGGAAATTTTTTTATAATGACTGAAATTTTACTTAATATTGAAAAGCTTAATTAAAGGAAGAGCTTGAGGTTTGAGCATTTCTAGTGACAACTTTGTGCTATGGGGGTTGTCTCTGTGTGGTACATCACTGACAGGACACAGTAAGTCAGCTGTTCTTCTGGCTCTGTTGTAGCTCTAACCCTCCACAGCTGAGAATGCTCATTTCATGAGTGGAAGGAGGAGGATTTTAGCCCCTGGAATTTCAGAAGATGTCTGTGCTACAATTCAGAGCCCTTGGTGCTGAAGGTAGTTTTGATAAAGAGGTTATGGCACAGGGGCTGTATGATACAGGGTCTCGCTCTAGAATTCCATATTCTTTTAGTCTCTGTTTTACAGACAGTTCTTTGAGGAATCTCATAGTTTGAGGATGACAAATTTAGTAAAAAAAGTTGAAAAGGATCTTACTGTTACAGAAGAAGAGCTTTAGTAGATAGGTAGAAACACAAAATGTCATAATACCCACTGAAAAGTCTCTGGGTATTAAGAGCAAAACGCTAGAATTTTGTGCTAAATGCTCAATGATTCAGAGCTTGAGGACACAGTACATGAGTAAGTATTTCTTGCTTTAGTCATCAAACAGCTACATTAAAGCATGACTAAGAAGAAAGGCAAGGCAGCAGTGTAATGTGGAGCTGATGAGATAGCTCCATACCGAGAGCAGAACTGGAAATGAGATCAAAGATGATTGAATTGAGTTGACTGCACCTTGCTCAAAAAGTAAAGGAGCAGGGAAGGGTAAGAACCTTTCAATAATTATAAGGAATGAGCAAGAAAACAAATGCCAGAAGACAAGAGGTAAAAACAGTTCACATGACACTGTAATCTCATAGCTTATGCTGTCAGCAAAAAAGGGTTGGATGAGTTTCTGCAGACTCAACAGTAATTGCCACGCAGCAGCAGTCAGTACTATTGAAATGCTGGAACTGATGGGAACCAACTAGGCTGTCGTGACCGGGAACAGACGTCCTCCGAAGAGCATGAGACAGCATTCTGCAGCGTGAGAAATCCTTGCCTGTCAGTCTAAACTGGTGGTTTTTTGGTGGACTGGGACCTGTATCTCTGATAAGATAGGAATTTTGCCTTTTTCTTGTTTAGTTTGGTTCTCAGTGAAGATGGAACAGTCTTCTTTTTTGTAAATGCAACCTAATGGATATTAATTTTCAGCACCTACATGTGTTCTAAGTATCAGCATTAGAAGGAGCAAGAATGCCTATGTTTGTAAATATATTCAAGGAGTACAATGTCAGCAGCTTTTCCTCTCAGCTCAGTGTGAATTAATGTTTTGTAATGTTTTGAGCATAACTGACCTTGAGTTGAGCCGTTTATATTCTCCCTTGGAGAAAGACTGCTTAAGCTCATGCAGTTCTATACCATCAAGCAGTTGAAACTGGAGCTGCTTGTGTGAATCTTGACTCAGGAGGTTTGAGGTTGCTGCTGAGTATTTTTGGCCAGTGGACAGAAGTAGGATTTGCATTTTCATCCTCACAAGGGTGGCTGAAGTCTTGAGAGTCAAAGCAGCCACAGTTAGCCCTAAGTCCCTAAACACACAATAGCTACAAGCTTTTGCCCACCTAAAAAGTGTAGGGGAGGAGTCAGACTGCTCTGTGTTTAATGGGAAAAGGAGGAAAATCTGTGATCTCTGTTCTTAAATGCTGTTTAAAGATGTAAAAACGATATAATTTTAGCTTCTACTCAGGAATGGCTTATCTAAGGGCTACTCTTGAAAGGAATTGCTGGGCAGGCCAGTTACAGGCAGAATTTAGTATTGAACTTTGGTTCTTTGTCTCGTGGTGTATATTGCATGCTGTCGTGTTGCATGCACTAGCTTTTCTTCTCAGTTTGCTTAAGAATTGTGAATAAAAAGGTACCATAAATTAAAAAGCGGTACGCTTATTGGCCTTCTTGGCAGCTCGTGTCTGCTCTCCATAACCTATCGAGAGTTACCCCTGTGACTGCCCAAATACTCTGAAACAAAGATCATAGCTGTTTTTTCATGAAATAGGAAGTCTTTAGTGATGTCTGTGTATCCTATGAAATAGGAAACCTGTAGTGATTAGTCTGAGTTGACATCATTTTCAGAAGGGCTGAGGAGGTATGAAGTGGTGTAAAGTGAGTATTTTAAATTTTCATATGAAAAAAGTGCCACAAATCAATGGAAGTATAGTCTCACTACAAAAAGATGAGGCCAGGAATTTTAAACAGTGGGAGCTTAACCTCAGGCACTGAAATACTTATTCTTACTTAGGACATAAATGATTAAATAGTTAAAGACATTGAGGAGTCACAACAACTCTGTGCAGCACTAGGGGCACAGTACCTAGGGGCAGAGTACCTAGAAACCTGCCTATTGGAAAAGGACCTGGCAAACAGCAGCTGAACATGATCCAGGTGTGGCCAGGTGGCCAAGAAGGCCGATGGCATCCTGGCCTGGAGCAGCAGTGCTGTGGCAGCAGGAGCAGGGCAGTGACCGTCCCCCTGCACTGGGCACTGCTGAGGCCACAGCTCCAATCCTGTGCTCAGTTCTGGGCCCCTCACTGCAAGAAAGACATTGAGGGGCTGGAGCGTGTCCAGAGAAGGGACACGGAGCTGGGGAAGGCTCTGGAGCACAAGTGCTGTGAGGAGCAGCTGAGGGAGCTGGGGGTGTTTAGCCTGGAGAAAAGGAGGCTCAGGGGGGACCCAGCACTCTGCAGCTGCCTGAAAGGAGGGGGGAGCTAGGGGGGGTCAGCCTCTTCTGCCAGGTAACAAGTGATAGGATGAAAGAAAACAGCCTCAAGTTGTTCTGGAGTAGGTTTAGCCTGGATATTAGAAAAAATTTCTTTTTGGAAAGGGTTGTCAGTCATTGGAATAGACTGCCCTTGAAGTTGTGGAGTCACCATCCCTGGAGGTACTTAAAAGTCATGTAGATGTGGTGCTTAGGGACATGGTTTAGTGGCGGTGGACATGGCAGTGCTGGGTTAATGGTTGGATTCAATGATCTTGGGGTTCTTTTCCAATCTAAACAATTCTATGATTCTATGAAGAGATCTTAATGAACCTAATTTTCTCCAAGTATTTCCTGCAGTTCATTTGCTGAGCACTCATGTAAGGCATCTTCAGAGGTTTTGAATGTAATTGGCCAAAAAGAGGCACTAGTGAATAGCTTTGAGAATCTAAGCCTTTCAGTCTTAATTTAGGCTCTGTTTTTTGAATATTTGCTCTTATAAATGCATAATTTAAAGTAATTTCAGTAATGGAAGTTTTTTGATTCTCTGTTCTTGAAGAGAGACTCCTTATTATAAGGCTGACTCTTTTGAAAGCATGTTAGCAGTATATTTTTTGAGTGTGACATTTGTATGTGTAATGAACGAGCGCTAAATATCACTTTTAAAATCACTTTAAAAATTGCTTAAAAGTCTTAAATAGAAAAAGATTTATTTTTACCTTTCAGGAATGTTAAAAAATAAGCTTTATTCTCACTGTTCATAGACAACTCTAACGCCTCAACTTTTGAGTAGTGTTGAAATAATTTTTGAAGTGTTTCATAGACTCTGCACTATATAGCCTTTGCTTAAACCCAAGGAAAATGGAAAATATAATAATAATAATAACAATCCCCAAGATTTGCTCTTGTCTGAGTACTGTGCAAAGATGCTTTAAATGACTAGACAAAAAATTATGAAAGCAGCATATGACCTAAATTATAAATAAAATATGGGGACTACTGGACCAAAATCTGCATGTGAGAAAAATTTAGTGACAATCAAATCTACAGAGAGGACTATTCAAGATCATTTACTAAGACCTCAGTCCTCACACTTTTACAGCTGAGAGTCAAGTATTTTGAGCACTGCGAACAGTCTTTCCAGAAATTCACTGCATGACTCTGTAAATGTTTAAGCAGTTCTTGGATCTTTGACTCATCTCCCAGTGCTTTGTGTACCTGGGTTTTGCTTTCATTTGTCCTTCTATGGTGACTTCCACAGCTTCCTAATTATGTAAGCTATGACTGAGAATGGCCCACAAATTCTGAGTGTTTGCAGTGATGAACTATAAAAGGATTTTTTACCTGAGGGAATAAAATACTCAAATTTGCTTGGTTTTGCATTTATATAAATTGTCAAAGCTCTAGCAATGGAGTCGTGCTGTGGTACCTTGCCTAAGGTGGGAGTTTGCTCCATTTTTTTTTTTTTTTAAGAGCAGGGTTTGCAGTGTCATCACCATCACTCCACTGGAAGACACAACCAGAGAACATCTAATCTAGAGAAGGGAACAAGCTTACAAGGTTGGTGTATCAGAGCTCTCCTTAGCAGCCCCCAGCAGTGGGGGCTGTAGGAACCAAGTTCCTATGTACAGAGCTGGAACACTCAGATGATTACAGGAATACAAGGTATGAATTCCAGAAAGTTCAAGCAAATTCTTTCTGCTTGTTCATACCAAGATTTATACAAATAGCATAACATGAGGCTTGGCAAGTTTTGCCATGTATTTCTTCACAAGCCTGTGCCCCATTAAAAAAAAAAAAAAAGCAGGACACTTAATACTAGATGTCTGCCTGCTGTCTCAACATTTGCAAGCTTAGTTCTGTTGGCTGCAGTGTTACTGCAGTAAAGGCAAGGTAGTCACAGCCAATTTGTCCATATCTGCAGAAGTGAGTGCTCAATGCTTAGTTGTGCTATAAAGTCAGTCCCTGAGAATTCCTCACAGTAATTGCCATTCTCCTCCTCAAACTTAGAGCAATATTTAATGCAGAGGAAGCACAGGAACCTCCCAAACAGTTTATTTTCCCATTGCCTGTCAGTGATTTCACTGCAATGCCTAGAAAAAGCAAAGTAGTTCAGGCAGCATCTATTTCTGGCGTGAAATCCTAGTTGTGGATTCCCAGTGCTGATGTGTTTTTCAGACCCTCTGATGAATTTCTAATCTCTCTTGGAATAACAGCTTCTAGGAGGGGACTGAAATTCCTATGGCAGATTTCAGGTTTGCAGACTTTGATGAAGTCTAAACAGGGTGGGAAAGCTGTTTTTTGTCAAGAGCAGCTATGAAGGCAGAGAAGCAAATTCTTGTAGTAGAGAGCTTTTCATCTCCTTGACAATTTTTTTCTGAGAAATGAAGGGTAGGATGTGGGAACCAGTATGAATTTTAAGCAGTGGGGGCAAAGGACTGGAGACTCTTTTCTGTTCTGCTCCTCCACAGGGAGGAGATATTCCAGCTAGGGATAAAGATACTGCCTGTACTCAGAAGCGTGTTGGTGACCTTCATAAAAGCAGTGCCTTGAGATCCAGAGCCAGGGAGAGTCACATTGAGGGCTGTATAGTAGCTCAGAGCCACTGTTGTTAATTTTTTTTCTTTTTATGGAAAGCCTGAATTCACTTATTTTAAACCTAGAAGAGACAGCTATTACCATTAACTCCCTGCGTAACAGCAAATATGGGTTGTAGCTGTCATGGCAAAGATCTGGAATAGAAAACTCCTTATCTGAAATACCTTAGATACACATCACAGGCATTTCCAATTCTTCCCCAGCAAATGGGACACTATATAAAATATTTTTGGTATTCACAACAGTATATGCTGATGGCAGTTTGTACAGTGAGGTCCCTTTTCTTCCCTCTCTGCCTTTTGCCCAGTTCCTTTGTAAAGTTACTCAGGCTGGGCAAACAGGAATGGCTTTAACAAAAGATGGCAGTCCTCTGTGGGGAATGGCTTAGGAATCTTGCAGTCCCTTGGCTCCCCACAGCCACTGATTTCTCCAGAGCTTCTCCCTCTTTCCTCCCTGTCAAAGAGGGAAGGGTCTCCAGTCTTACTGTCAAAGCCGTAAGTTCAGGAGAAACAAGATTCTAGTCAGAGATACTTTTGTCTTGGCCAACCAAAAGCAAAGCATTAGTAAGTTATTTAAAGCAAATGGTTATATTATTTTCTGTTCCTTCACATTACTGAATCAGAGTGCAGTTACATACTGTTGAGTTATTGGTGAAACAGCAACAGAATGATTAAGAAAATCATCAGGCAAAGCCACGCAAAATATGTTAGTTATCAACAAATTAATTGGATAGCGTTTAAGCAAATGAAACAGACACAGGCATGCAAAGGATTATAATAACTGTAGCAGAGAGTGGAGGTTTCCAAGTGACTGCATTCCAAGTGACCCAGCTATATTCACTACCAGCAAACAGAAAACTTTCTCATCGCTAGCCTACCTCAGGAAATCACAAGAGGGAATGATCACCCCAGGGGTATCAGTGATTCCCCAAAAATGGGAAATTACAAGTGAGAGTGAGAGTTGGAAAGCTTTAGAGAGGAAGAAAAATCCTGAATTCTGTTAGATGGCTAACAAGCTATATTTCATGAAAAGGATAACTTTTAAGCCTGTTGTGGTTTAGTGGTTACAACAACAGTCAGAGTAAAAATGCAATATATAATACTGAAGATAGTTTTTAAATTGGGGAGGGAGAAAAAGTATAAAATTTATTTGCATAATGGGAAAAGTGATGAAGTCAAGCTGAAGTCTACACGAAGAAAGTCAGTCACTGCCAGTTTTAAAAAGATAAATGTATTTTCTAGAACATTGGTAAAGCAAGAATTCCTAGCGATAATGTAAGAACTTCTATTAGATGGAGATAGTACACCTAAGGTAATGTAGGAAAGGACTAAGTTTTTATTCATTTGAAACTGTGAAGGAAGAAGATGATGGAGATGGCAATACTGAAATATTTTCTAAACCATCAGAAAAGGAGAATTCTTGGTAAACACAGGCTAGACAACTTAAAGAACTTATGATGTGTCAGAACACCCCTCATGAGCACAGATGTCCTTCCTTTCCCAAGCAACCATCCAGCACCACTTCCAGGCCACTGAGCTGTGGGCTGGTGCGGGGCTGCCTCCAGGTCTCTGCGCGGCAGAGGGAGAGTCATTAGCGACTGCTCCCTTCAGCAGCAGCAGCAGCAGCAGCAGCAGCGGGCACACGCTGCCTGCCCAGCAGCTGGGCTGCACAGCCCCCGCTCCCCTGTGCCTCCCAGTCCGTAGGGGTGGCAGCAGCTGCGGGGTCACGGCCAGACACCATAGCGGCTGAAGGGATGGCAAAGGGAACGGTGTCTGACCGCCCCGTTATGGTCCCAGCTCTCCGCGCTGCTGGTCGGGGCCATGGCGCCGGGTCGCTCTCGCCGCGCTCCCCTGCTCCAGCCGCGCTGCCCAGCCAGGCTGCCGCAGCACAGCCCGGCCCCAGCGCCCGGCCCGCCCGGCCGCGCTGCCGGCCCGTGCGGCGGGGCTGGCCCGGGGCGGGAGCAGCGCTCCGGCCGAGCGGGCCGCGGGCTCCGGCCTGGCACGGCAGCGCCGGCCGGGGGCACGGCGGGGCCGCCCCGCTGCCTTCGCCCGCTAGAGGGCAAGAGAGCCCCGCACAAGCGCGGCTGCCCCTGCCCCGCCGCGCCCGGCCCCTCTGCCCGTGGGAGCAGCCCGGGCGGCCGCTGCGGGCCCGGCCTCAGGGCCGCTGGGCGTGGAGTGTCCCGGGTGGCCACGCTGCCGTGGAGGGACAGGTAATCCTTTCCATCGGGAAAGCTCTCAAGGCCTTTCCAGAAGGCGTGTATGGAGCCATCGTGGAGCTGGCACGGACCTGATCCGTGGGGCAGGGCAGCCCGGGCTGGTGCTGTGCCTGCCGCAGCGCGCATGGAGCGGTAAGTGGGGCACGCACCCACCCGAGCGGCACCTTCTCCCTGCCCCGCAGGCTGGCCAGGAGTTGGCTGCTGGCTGCTTCTGGTAAGCAGCATCCAGCTGGTGCTCAAGCTGTGTGCCTTGGTTGGTGCACGGAGGCCGCCTCATCTTTCAGCCAGTGAACTATCCACAGAGGAAGAGTATGAGCCAAAGGAAGAGCCTCCGGGATGCCCTGAGACTGCTGGCAAACCCTACCGAGACTGCAGCTACAACCGAGCACCGGGAGCATGGAGGAGGCAGAAACCTCTGATGAGGTTTGGGCAGGGAAGGTGCACAAAGCAAAGCACTGGCCTTGGCAGAGTTTCTCACAATGTTCTGTGAGCCTTGCCACACAAATCGCTTGCCATGGGGAGGCCTCTGCGGTCACCTGCACACGTGGCAACCGTGATTTCCTCCCCTTTTCTCCTTCCAGTGAGTGGAACTTCGGCTCTTGAGCTGGAGGGACTTGCAACGTAGTGGACCATCAATTAATTGCTAAAATCAGCAGATACAAGTTAAATACAAATAAACACATCACAGAAATTTCAAACATATCTGTCAGCTTTCATACTTACATCACCCTATCTGCCTTCAAGTGTCACCAACAAGGACACACATTCAAAAAGATTGTGTTGACACCTGTGTCAATACTCTTGACTTTATCTGACTGGTAGCAGTGTATTACTTTTGTGCTCAAATTAAGATATCTTGAAAACATGGAACCTAATAACCCCCTCACTAGGATGATCACAAAGATCATATTCTAACCGTATTTGTGTGAATCCACTAATTCCTGTACACTGCAAAATACCCTAACACCATGAAGAATCCATGTCAGATATCCCACTGTTGCTGTGTATTGCATGGTGACACTGACACTGGTATTTTCTTGGAATTTTCCATCTAAACTGCATGTTTTACACCACTCTAGTGTGAAAATTTGATGAACTGGGAATACACCCTTTCCTGCTGAATTCTGGAATTCTTATAGGAATCTTTTTGGTCATAAATACTGCTATTTTTTCTACAGTCTCTAAAGTGAGAAAGCAAATACATTCCTCTAGTTTAAATTTTCTAAATTGGTAGACATTTATTTTATTAATCCAGGTAACCTGAATCACATGGCTTTGTGTTTTGTTTTGTTTTGACAAATGTTTTCTTTATTTCTAGTCAATCCAATGTTTGATAATCATGACTTTCAGTCATTTTTCACTGCTGAGATCACACGAGTTTTCTTTGGAGTGTTAATTTGTGTAACTGTATTAATAGTTTAGTGCCCTCACCAGCCATTCTGGGGAAGTGCTCAATCACATGTATAAGGCAGCAGGTGGGATCCATGCAGTCCTATCTAGACCTCTGTCATGTAAAAGTCTGCATCTAATATAGGCTCCCTCCATACACGAGGAAGAATTAAGCATCTTTAACACATGAGTCATGTCATCCTAAAGTAGATGCCTAGAATAGGTCAGATGATTTGTGCCCTAAAATTGCTCCTATTTCTCTGTGTTAAAGAACAAGTCATTTATATCTTGATGTTTCAATTCTAGCAGCCTCAAGTGAGATGAGATTAATTAATAGTCTTTTATCCAGGTTTATATCATGCTTTAAAATACCCTAAAAATTCTTATTTGTCAAGAAAGCAGGAAGTAGCATTACTTTTTGTATTATTTTTCATTCATTTAACAAAAAAAAAAAAAAAAAAAAAAAAAAGCTTTTAAAAGTTTTCTGCCTCAAGACATTTTAGTAAAAATGGCAAATGCCATGTATTTCTTGGGAAAGTCATAACACCTCTCTTTTTAATAACTAGGTCTTTCAGTTCTCTGTCTGCAAGGCTGGGAAATAAATGAGTTAGATATGTTAAAGGCCCAGAATAAGAACTTCCTCTTGGTGAAATTATACAATATAGGGGGAATTAAAAAACAAAACAAAGCAAAACAAAAAACAAAACAAGAAAAAAATGTTTGGGCAGGCTGAATTGTCTTTTTAATGACCTTCAAAAAATGGTATGGGAAAAGATCTTTTAAAACTAAACTAGTTGGCAAAGTGCAGGTGAAACAGTTTTCTTTTTAAAGTGCCATAATATTTAAAACCTGACAGAGGTGTTACATTAGTGTGGTACTTGTGAGGAGAATGTGTGCCAGGAACTCCTCAAGAAGTACAGGATCCCTCTGACCAGTTCTGCTCTCAGGAGTTAAAATCCTGCATAAAGCTGATGAGTAAGCTCTTGATGACTCACTGTGGCAGATGCAGTCTTTAATTCCAGGAGGGTATAAGGGAAGTGGGTGTGAATCTCGAGTAGAGGGGAGCTAGGGATGTTCCTGCCTCAGTGGCTTGGGGATAAAGGTGTAGGTTTTTAATACAGCCCTAGCTATCAGCAATGCCAAACTTCTGTAAGGGGTAAGTTTGACATTACACATCACACATAGATTTTATGTGAAGCAAGGTTGGAACACCACCTACTCACAGATGGGTATAATTTTGGGGATGTCCTGCATAATTCATGTGTGGCTTTGATACTTATGAGTAATTCAGACATCAAAGCCCCAACTTAGATAACACTTTTATAACACTAAACTTCCTATAGCAAATAACCTGTGGGCTTTCATTTAAGTCCCTTAAAAAAAAAATAAAAAGGCAACTGTACCAATACTTTCTTCTTTACCTTCAGATATTTTTCATAAGGTAAGCTGGTGTGAAGTACAAGATAGAAAATACTAAAGCCTGAAGTAGAGGAAAAAATTCCATGTAATACTCTTAACTGGGACTAGAAGTGTAAATTTAAAGCACTAGAAAGGAGCTGGGAACCTCTTTCCTGAGAGCACACCAGATACCAGGCCCTTATGCTCAGTCAGCAATATTCCCCTCTGCTTTGCTGGTGGCACAAACCTTCACTTTTCCACAGTCCAATTTTTTAACAAGCAATTTTATGTTCTCTTCCAAGTTAGCCATTATACATGGAAAAATCTCCCCATTAATAACCGTAAAGCTCCTTTATTGTTCTCCTTCAAATCTCCTTAAAACTTCCTTCTGACACCAAACACTTGTCACTGGCTGGGCCTGTTGCTTTTTATTCTCAAGGCTGTTTTTCCCTTATCCTTCCCCCATGGGTTTGTACTATACACCTGTTGTCTTTCATCATGGGTTAAGATCATAAGCTCTTTGGGCATAGACCATCTCTCTTATTACATGTGTCTACAGTATCCGACACAATGGAACTGTGAGCCCTGAATGGGGCCTCTGGGTACTGCCATGATCCACTTGATAAAGAATGATGATTTTTGACATGGTGAGTTCTGCAGTTTTTCCCAAGTCATTCTGCAGTTGTTCATGCTGATATAACCGGTGTGTGAGAGCAGCGTCCTTAAATCCTAAAAAAAAAACACCAAAAAAAACCAAAAAAAAGGGGTAAATGCTTTGAAACTATTTGCCAGAGAGCAAGGAATTTACTACTTTGGTGTTGTTTTTTTTTTCCTGTTTCTGCATATTGAAATGCATGGGCTGACATGCAGCAACTGTATCTTTTTGTGGGTTTGTACAGAACTAGAGTGATGTGACCCTGCTCTGAAGCTTCTGCATCCTGTCCTTCAATTGCAATAAAGACTGTTGGAGTCAAATAAAAGAGGGGTAGCTCATGCACCACTGGTGTGAGTCAGTTCCCTAAAGGTCCTTGTGGATTCAGGACACAGCTTTTCCCTGCTGCAGTTTCCCCGCTAGACATGGAAACTAGTTTCTCTCCCGCCTCTCGTGTTTAGTCACATTGGCAAGCCGGAGGGATGCAGGAAATCTGCACCAGTCAGAGCTGGACTGCTGGCTTTTGTGGTGGGGAAGGCAAGGAGAGCCACCCCCTCCACCACATGCCCATCGAGCAGGAGGACATACAGAGTCGATTATTTTTAATTAACCCCCTTGCAAAATTCTCCTTCTCTAGAGCTCTCTTTCCAGGCTCCACCGATGACCTTCCCGGACCCTGCTACCTCAGCGGTGCACATCATCATTCACACCATGCAATCTCTTCCCCCAGCCCCCAAGATATTATGTTTCTCCTCCTTTTCTCCCTGCCTCTCTCTTCCCCCCCCCCCCAATTCCCAAAAGTGCCTGCCTTTAGGTTTTGTGCTTAATTCAAGGAGCTGCCGGAGTGTCCTCTCTCTCGTGCAAGGCTCCGCATCGTGTGCCCAGTCCTTGAGCTCTGCTCAAGAACACTTCTGCAGATGCAGGAGACCCTCTGTCCCTTTGCTGATTCACACAGCTCTTTTCGAAGGGCAAAACCACAATAACACACGTTCTGGGCATCATAAGAAGAAACAGAAACCCTCTCTCCGCTCGCCGAGTCTCTTCCTACAGTTTTGAATAAGTTCATTTTGAGGAGCGCGGGGGAGGGGTTGGGGGCCTAGAGAACACGCACTTCGCACCGCACCCCTATTTCCCCCCATACCACCTCCTGCTCGCTTCTTCCTGCCCTGCACCGCGCTCTCACACGCTGGGGCCGAGGAGGAGCCGCGGCTGGCCCGCGGGGCGTCCCGGGCGGCGGCCGGGCCCGGCGCTGCCCGCAGCGGCAGCGGCATCCCCGGAGCCGCTCCCCGGCAGCGCAGGGGCAGAGCGGGAGGGCTGCGGGCTGCCGGGGCGGGGGGCCGGAGCGGAGAAGGCGAAAACTGCGCCGTAGGCAATAACGACCCCCACCACCCCCGCCAGCTCCCGAACTTGCTGCCGGTGTGCCCGCCGGAGTGAGCTGGAACCCCGCCTGGGACGGCGGCAGCCCGGTTACCTGCGGCAGAGCGGGCCGGGGCCGGGCTGCGGAGCGGTGCGGGGCGGGCTCGCCTCCGCCTCCCCTGCGGCGGGGCCGGGCCCGGGGCCGAGCTCGGGCTGGGCGGGCAGGGCGCTGCCCGCCCCGCTCCCCCCGCCAATGTCAGGGGGGACTCGGGCTATGCGGGCATCTCCCGAGGAGCCCGCTTCCCGCAGCGGGCGGGCGCGGTATATTTAGCATCGCGTCGCTTTATTCCTCCCCCAAAGTTTCGCCCTCTTATTTATTTATTTGCCGGCGAGCGCCGCGCTGCCGCAGAGCAGCAAGAGCCGCTCCGCGCCGTGCCGAGCGCTGGAAGCGGCTCGGTATTGCAGCAGGTAGGGCTGAGCGCTAGGACCTCGGAGAATCCTTCCAGCAGCAATCAGGACTACCTTAAACCCAGCCCAATGCCTCTTCCTGCGCCACTCTGCGTGCTGGATGGAGATCCACAGTCAAGAGCTGCAGCTCAGTGCTGGAGTACAACATTTCACAGGGAGCCCTGCAGAAGCAACACCTGTTTCGAGCCAGCCAAGAAAGACACAAGCACTTGTATGTTGCTGCTTTGCTTGTGGATCGTCAATAATCCTAAACCAGTGGACATCTGCTGAACCTCCTGAGAATTCTGGATAATAGATTTGGACGTCAAAAGTTTTTTTTTTCCTTTTTCTTTTTTCCTTTTTTTTTTTTTTTTTGGATTTATCTCAGCCAACAACGTGAGATTTCCCCCCTCCCCCTTTGCAGGATTCATGCTGATGTATGCAGTCTGTTATAGAGTAAAAACAGCGCATGCCTTTCTGGAGTCAGAATCCATAAATCCTGACGTAGCCTGTGCATCTTAAAAAAAAAAAAATCCCTATAACGCCTAGGTATTTAAGTTGCTATGGTCATTCTTATCTTAAACCAAATGGAGAAACTACGGATTTTTTTCTTTATTACAGTTGGATGGGCTGAAGACCGTATTGCTTGCTAAGAGCTGGGGATATATGCATTTATATAGATATACACATCTATATGTTTATAAATATGTCAGTGTGTGAGTATAAAGTGGTGGTTTCTTAGACTAACTGGTTTGACCTTGAACCTGTACCAGTCAAAACAGAATATTACTTTTATTTATGCATTTAATGGATTGAAGAAAGAACATTTTCTCTGTAACTGCGCTAGGGAGGGGAGAGGAGTGGAATATACCTAATCTTATATCTCCTGGGTTTGGCACCATCATTATTGTTTATTCTCATTCTCTAAAAGCAGAATCTTCTGATGGCTCCCTTAGGTGAAGTTGGGAACTATTTCGGTGTGCAGGATGCAGTACCCTTTGGGAATGTGCCCGTTTTGCCGGTGGATAGTCCGGTTTTGTTAAGTGACCACCTGGGTCAGTCTGAGGCAGGTGGGCTACCCAGGGGGCCTGCGGTCACGGACTTGGACCATTTAAAGGGGATCCTCAGGCGGAGGCAGCTATACTGCAGGACTGGATTTCATTTAGAAATCTTCCCCAATGGTACTATCCAGGGAACCAGGCAAGACCACAGCAGATTTGGTAGGTATTATCCTTAACCCTTTAGTGGTCATGTGATGAAATAATGGGGCAGAACTGCGGGCGGGGGGACGGTGGGGGGTGCGAGGCGGGCGGGGAGGGGGGTTTGTGTTGGTGGCTGATCCGCCGAGGGGAAAAATGAATTTGTCCGGGGGTGCAGATGTACACGAGCAGCACCACCGCGGCGGAGCAGGAGCCCCTGCCGAAGTCGCCGGGTGTTGGGTAGCGATGTTTGTGTAGCCCCAAGTTCTGCTCTAGAGCAGACGCGAACTGGGAGGTGGTGGTGGCGGTGGTGGAATTTCTGCTTGGGACGTTTCTGCTGTATGATTTGATTTCGCGAGTTTAAAGGGTTTTTAATCATTAACCACCACAATTTAAAATTCACCGAGTTTCCTGGAGGGAGTGGCTCTCGTCCTATACGCAAATTGACGAGGGCTTTTCTTTCGTTTTCTCTGCCGATTACCTGCCCTAGTAACTGCCCGAATTGCACACCCTGCCTGGCTCGCTGCTCGGCGAGGATTTACCGGCAGCGCACCCGACCCGCAGCCGGGCTCTCCGCCCGCCCGCACCCGCAGCCGTGCGGCAGTGCCGGTGACAGGAGCCCCGGGAAAGAGGGAGCGCAGGTGGGGTCCGGAACCTGACGCAGGGAATCCTGCGCCAAAACCTGCCTTTCTCGCGCTGTGTGGCGTGTCAGGCTGGCAGCGAATTTGAAAAGAGCATTCTCTGGGTTTCTTTTCCAGGGGACAGTATTTGTGAGTCAGCAGCAAGGGCTGGAGGGCTGCTGGCCCCGGCCGCTCCGGAGAGCCTGTGCATGCACACACGCACACATGCACATGCACACGCGAGTCCGGTGGGCCCGGAGCTTCTGGGCTGCCCGGGAGTCTGTTAAAGGCTCGGCAGATTAAATGTATGAAAGTGACTAAAACAGCCTGGCTGAGCTGATTCTGTGGGGGTTTTTTTAAGGAGGGGTGCGGAAAATATGCCAGGTTAGCTCGCCACGCTCCCAGCTGTTGGAAGGAGTTAACTTGTGAGTGAACCAACCTGACAGCACTTAAATTCGGTCGTAAAAACAAAGTCCTGTGTTGATTTTTTTTTTCTCTCTTTGTATTTTAATGCCAGATGTTGAACGATATCTAAGCTGTATTTTATTGCTTTGTGAAGCTATTTAGATAATGCCGGTGTTGTAGGAGACAATCTCCAAAGGGCTCATAAGGGAAGCGGGGAGGGAGGGACTGGGGAGGAGAGGACTGAAGCTCTCGCATGGTCGCAGGTTCATCCTCCATCTCCCTCCATCCGCTGCTCCCTGACACTCTCACGCTGCTTACAGGCTCTTCCTCCCTTCCACGCCACCCGCCCGGGGTCTCCGGGGCTGGCTGCGGGGTGGGAGCAGCGTCGCGGCTCTCCCGGGGGCGCGACATTCGCGCTCGCTGGCGAGAAAAAGTGCGGAAAGTGTTCAAGGCAGGCGCGTAGCGAGGGGCGGGGGGGGGTGTGTGTTGCAGCGAGGCGTTTTCCTTGGCACGGGCAGACGCCGCGCGTAGCTGCCGAGCCGCCGCCGCAGGTTCCCCTGCCCGCCGCGGTGCGGGCGCGGCGCTGCGCTGCGCGGGCCGGCGGGGGAGGCGCAGCGGGGCCGCAGCAGGTGTAGGGCGCTGCGCGCACCGGCAGCCGCGGCGGCGGGGGGCCGGCGGCCCGCGGGGCCCCGCCGCCCCCGGAGGAGGGCCGCCAGCTGTTCCCTGCGAGAGGCGGCCGTGACCACATTATTCGTGGCGTCTATTTTTAAAAATGGCTCTCCAGCCGCAGTTGTAGGAAGATGACAATTCCGAGGGGCAGTTCTTCCACCCCTTGCAGCCCCTTGGCTTTAAATAGAGAGATTTCTTTTTTGTCCTTGTCGGTTTGATCTCCCTCTTCCCCCCAACGGTGATAACTCTTCTCCCCATGCAGCGCGCCGGTGATGCCCCTGCTCGCTCCGGGGTTGGGAAGACCGGGCACGGCAAACCCGTGGGATGCCTTGGGGCTCCCGGCTTCTTTGCGAGAGGGAATGGGATCTCGGTACTTCTGTGTCAGTGCCGTGACATTGCTGTTGTGTTTGCCGGAAGGTCACAGAATAGCTGATGCTATTTGAGTTTTGGAGATTGTAAAGTCTTCTGGTGATCCTGGGGAGGTCCGCATCCCAACTGGGCTCACATGGTCTCCTGCGAGCGTGTGCGGGAAACCTGCGCGCGCGTGTGTGGATGCGGGGGTACGCGTCAGAAGGAAGTTTTTCTCCAGGAATAAGGAGGACAAAGAGAAAACCCCGGGGGCTGCGCGTAAACTCCTCTCTGGGCTCTGCCCTGTGGGAATCCCCCTCCCCGCACACACCTCTGGAGAGACATCAGATAAGAGTAATTCTTTTGTGATGCTATGTTGGATGTGTGCCTATTGCGTACAATAAACCGAGCCATATTGTGTGTCTATACTCGCCCGGTTCTGGGAGCCCTGGCATTTCGCAATTCCTGCATCAAGATGTCCATCTCTAAAAGAAAAGCTCCCCGGGACAACCCGGCTGGGTCCCCCCCGTAATGTGATCTCAGGTGATCAAAGCCTTATCTCTCCCGGGTCACAAAAGAAATTTTTTTGATGCAGTCTCCTTTAGTGTAGGGCATTGGCTAGACAGTAGAGTCATTGTAAATTCAGGAACTCTGTAACAGCGGAGAGGCGTGCCTCTGTGCGTCAGCACAAGTACTGCATGCACAGCATTAAAAAAATAGGAGCATGCAGGAAAAGGAAAAAAAAAAAAGCTTGTCAGCAGGTGACCTCCGCTCCCCGGGACCTGCTGCTACAAGGAACCGCTGCGTTCATCATCTGCGGGAGCCGCGCAGCCGCCCGCCCTCCGCCTGGCCGGCCCGCCCTGCGCTCGGCTGGGCTGCGGCGGCTCCCGGGGCGGCTCCGGCGGTCCCCGGTGCCCGCCCCGCTGCGGGCCTGCCCCGCCCCGCGCTGTCTCCGGGGAGAGCCGGCAGCCCGGGCGGGGCGGGGGAAGGTGATGCGTGCGGGGAAGGCTCTGGCCCCCGGGACTGGGAATCGTGGGCCAGGTTTTAGGGGGAGGGAGAGGCGCCGAGCAGGCCCGACAGTCTCCTCCGCTATTGAGCGTTGCGGAGGGGAGGGGATGGGGGGGGGCGGGCAAGGGCGCTGTGAAAGCCTGAAACTGAAGCAGGGCCCGGCTGCCTGGGGGTGCTGTGTCTGTCTGCGCTCCCGTCTTTTAATTGGCATCATGTGGGGGAGCGGGCGGGGTGGTGACAGCTGCGACAGGCGGGACGCATCCCGGCGGAGCGCTCATCCCCGCACCGCAGCCTCGGCCGGGATGGGGGTGCCGGGGGAGGAGGGCGCAGGGAGAGCCCCTTCCTTCGCCCCATCACTGCCCTGACCTCCCCGCGGCGTCTTGGCCACCGAGGGCCCCGCTTCCCTCGCCCCGCTGCTCTCCGCAGCCCTGGGAGCTCTCCCCGCGCTCCCCTTCCCCTGGAAGCCGTACAAAGAGGTGGCTGGCGGAGATACTTGTTCACCGTCCTCGTTGTTGTAGATGATGGTCTGTTGCAGTGCTAAGGGAAAGCTAAACTGCTCCGATCCATTGATACAATGAAAGCCAACGTGTAGCCAGAGACGAAAATGGGCAGAGGGCGAACCAGCAACAAATTAAAACTGCATTTACAGAGGTGTTCATTACCTAAAAGCCAAGGAAAATGTTTCTATAGGCCTGCTCTTCACCAGAGCTAAGACATGTAATGAAAATTAAATTTAATTTAATGAAAATTGAAATGTCGCTTTTAAGAACAACACACCTCTTCTCACCTATGAGTGTGTCAGGAGAGCAGGACCAGCATTTATATCAGGCTGGTGTCCTGCAGCATTCAGCATGGTCTGAGTTGGATCATGTAGAAGGGCTGATGTGGACATGTAAGGTATAAATAGCTTCCCTGAAACTTTCTTCCTATCCTTATGAAGGAATGGATCTTTGCACTGAAGTGGTTTCGTTAAAGAAAATACTCAGTGAAAAGAAATTTAGCACTCCATGCACTGAGTTATTTCCTCTACTTCCCTTCCACATTTTTAGCAATAAATAGGGCCATAGCTTTCAAAGTTTGACGTTGTCCTGATTTTCATTTGATACAGCCTCATTTTGAAGAGGATTATCTATTTTAATATCTAGTCCAGGTCGAAGTACTATCTGTGCATTCTAGAAACTATACAGTGAAAATGTGCACAGAACTGTGGGGCAAATGCAATCCTTAAACTGATAAGACTTCTGTAAGGCTGTATGCTTGGCCCCAGATAATCTCTTGAAGGATTTAACATGGCACATAAAACTTGCTGTGAGTGGGCTTTTGAGTATTTCAAATGAAGAGGTCTCTATTCTGATCTCAAATATGTGGATGCTCTTTGCCAAGTACCTTAAATTAATTTTCTGCACTTACGATAGGACGTGACAGTGCCTTTTGTGTTCTTTTGATGTGCTAAGCAGCATGCATCCAAATATTTGAAATTATGACAGCAATTAAAGACTACGTTTGGACTGATATGAAAAATGCCAGACTCACTAACTTAGCTATAGTGGAGCCTAATACACACTTAACATAAGATTTAACCTCAGTTAAAATTGCTTGGTAACATGTATCAAGTAATATGATATTTTGGTAAAAGCTTTAGAGAAAAAGCCTTACTAAGAAACCTGAAAGTATTGCATGTCCAGATATAATGAGAATTTTAAAATAGTTTCAATGGATCAATTGTATCTGAGATACTTCACATACCAGATAAACGGCATGCTGCCACTTTATATTACTTAAATAATTGCATAATTGCAAAATATTTCCTCCCAGTATTTTTTATTTGTGCATATGTAGAGAATAATTTAAAATGCCCAGGCCTTGAAAAAGGTTATCAAAATAATAATACTGTGGTGTTTGTAGTGCTGAATAATATATAAGGTAATGATCAATACTCCCTTACAGGGAATACTTTTCATCTTTACATTAGCTTGGCTATAAATTTTCCCTATTGGCTTCAACTTGTGCTATGTTAGATGTATGTGATTCATGCCTGCTATTGATTAATGCACAACTATTTTGTGGAAGATGCCAAATTAATTGTTAAAAAAGCCACAAAAGTGCTTTTTTATTGGCCACATGAGGCTCAACACACCCTATACTGTTATTTCATTATTTCATGTACATATAATTTCCAATAAGCTTTAAAAAATAGTTATGCAGTGTGCATAGCCATGAACATTCACCTAATATATTGAAAATGCTATCCTGTGCAGGGGACACACTATTTTGTGACTCAGAAAGTAGCGTAACACAGCAGCCAGCATGTTTCTGAATGTTGCTGGATAACTTCTTGTGAGATCATTACAGTCTTAGATGAGCACTCCCAAACAGGAAGAAATTTCCATTTTTTAACACAAGATTCCTAGGCTTATGCCAGGTTTGGCCAGTAGCATCCTCATTGAAGAGGTAAGCAATTTGCAGGGAAGGCTGCCAGAAAATCCCCCAGCCCTCAGAACCAAATGAGCCAATACTTGTTACAGATACTTGTACTGTGCACATGGGTGCTGAACCTTTGAAGATTTGGAGAAGCACTGCTTCTCTGCAAAGTGTTCTTACTCTTAATTGAACAAATGTCTGTGTAAGCTTGCTGTTATGGGAAAATTTAATCATGTACACGCTATTGCACTTAGGTGTAGGATGTTTTAATGTCTGAATTTTAGATGAGTAAATAATAACACATCAGAGAGAATGGTTACTATCTAAACAGAAATACATGACTCTGGACTATGCTAAGGATTTTCATTTCTCAAGCCTCTGGAAGATCATACTGTGAGTAAATCTTTCCCTGTATTCCTGCTTCATTGATGTCTGAAAGGAGATCTTTTGGTTCCATGTGTAACATCGCTTTATTTCACAATTCTGATTAAAATGTATTTTTTCAGAATTTATTTTCAAGATGAGTTTCACAGGCTCCTCATTTCTGCTATTTTTTGCAATCTAAAAACTTTTTTTTCCTCTGAATGTATCATCTATACATGTATAACTGAGCTTAAGACATGTGTTTAGGAATGATGAGAAAGATTGAGAGCAATCTTTTAATTTGATACATTAATGCTTTCTGCAGTGCATCAATCTAATAAAGACCCAAAGTACTTGAAATATTGTATATTAATTTTGCCCTCATCTTCTTCCAAACAACTCAGAAAATGGGAAAAAGCCTTGAAAATAGCTGCTTGACACTCAGGGATAAGTAATATCTGGAATAAAAAAAGTCTTTCAGTGGAAACAATATGTACATTGTTTGTTTTTTCCTTCATTTCACAGGTATACTGGAATTTATCAGTATAGCAGTGGGCTTGGTCAGCATCCGAGGAGTCGACAGTGGACTTTACCTTGGAATGAATGAGAAGGGGGAACTGTATGGCTCGGTGAGTTCCTGCTAGCCTTGGGCATTGTGATCCTTACATTCTGTGGGGGAAACCCTTGCTAGCTCCTCCAAGCTCCCATTGCAGTGTGTGCTGTATGAGCACTCCTTCTGCTCTGAGTGTCTTGCAATCTAATTCAAAACAAGACCCCGTGGGTGACATAATGAATGTGGGAGAGGGAAAAGGTGACAAAATCAGGAATGAGTAATAATGCAGATGAGTGGCAATTTAGATGCAAACAATAGAGACTGATGGCCAGAGCTGGTCACTGAAGACTAAAGGACATACTGTAAGATTTGTAAATGTCTCCTGCCAGTAGAAACCTAAATCAAGACAAAGTGGATTCCTTTTGTGTGTAGGCAGAGAGCTTTCTAGGAATTGACAAAATAAGATAGAGGGGGTGGGAAAGGGTGGCATATGTGCATGAGAGAATGAGAAACAGGAGTGTGACAGAAGTTATAAAAAGTGTAGGAATGAGGGCAAAAGGCTTGGTGGTCTTGTCCTGAAAGTTTCACTGGTGCTCCCTGAGGGGTGGCAGCAGGAGTGAGTAACGGGTGTGAGGGAGGAGTAAAACTTGGAATTTCAGATGTGGGAGTTTGCCAGCCTACCTGCAGCTGATGGGTGACTGTTCTTGGCAATATGGGCTGTCTTCCAGCAGAGCAGAGAAAGAGTATATGTGTGTGTGTGTGTGTGTGTGTGTGCATGTGTCTGTATGACATGGCTCTTACCTGGGAATATTTGAGACATCTGATGTACAACCAGCTTCATACCCTGGGTAGATTGTGGGCAGGTTTGTCTGAAATTTGGCAGATAACTTCCCAGATGGTAGAAGGCAACCTCTTCCAGCAGTAAAATATCAACCTCCAAAGGTCCTTACAAGGACTAGGGAAGCAGTTGTATTTGAGGAAGAGGATAGCAGAATTGATGGGTAAGCGAATATCTGAAGTGAAGTGGAGCTGTGCATCCACAGGGCTTCATTAGAAGCAGAGGAGAAGGTTACAATGGTCCATTGACAGTGTAAATGTTGCAGAGAAACATTCAAAAAGAAGTTAAAGTGATAGAGAAGGGCTTTGAATGTAGTTGAAGATACCTGTGTCACAGAGGACTAACAGTAACAGGGAAAAGCCTGGGGATGTCAGTGAGAGTTGAAAACATGAGATGATGGTGATGAATGGACAGGTGAAAACAGAAGGGATAAGAGAGAAGTCCAGCTTCCAGGTATATTATCCATGTAGGAATGTGAGCAAGTGAAATCAGGAAAGACCAGCAGAAGTGTTTCCATAAGTATATCCAGGCTCACTGATCTCTTTCTAGTGAAATTTTTTGTGAGAGAGATGAAGAGGATTGTCTTCTAAGTAAAGAGCAAGCTAGGTGAGGAAGATACAGATAATGACAGTGTAAGTGGGAGGCAGAGAAAGGGGTGGCAAAATGAGGGGCAAGCCTGGGACAGAGGATGAGTGGACATGGGAGAAGGGGAGATGCAGAGATGGTGAGAGCCTGTGAGTTGGAAAGGCCAAAGAAAAGGGATTTAGCATAAATGTCAGTATGGAGGAGGTAAAGTTTGGAAGGGTGGAGAAGGAGTGAGAAAAGGAATGGATGCAATGACAGATGTTAACCAGTTGCCTGCAAGGAGTAAGTTGTCATAAGTCACAATACTTGTGCAGCTGATGAATGTGATAAAGAACTAGCAAAGTACATGAGTACCTCAGGTTCAGTTAGGCAGCAAAAAGGCAGCAATAATATGAATCAGTAATGTTGATAATCATCAGTAAGAGTAATCGTTTAAACATATAAACATAGTGAATCAGTTACTCTGCATTTCAGATATTCTGAGAAAGGAAATGTGGTTATTGATAGAGGTTAAATGCATAGACTTGGGAAAGCAAATGTTACATCACTTTCCTGTGCAATTTATGTTTTGTATTTGCAATATGTTTGACTGTCAGAGTGAATTACTCAAGACATTCTTTGCTGAAGAATTATGCACAAGAAATTCTTTGTAAATTAGTAAGCTCACTGCATTTATAAAATAGTTGTTACATGAACAGCAGTTCTAAAGGAGCCTGCTTTCCTAAGGAGGACTGGGTGTCTCTGACATTCTGTCCCTGCAGTAGCACAAATTCCTCAGCCTTTTGTGTTTTTTGTATGGAGAAAGAGACAGTATTAGCTGTCTATGCTCACCAGACTGCCAGTTTGCAGGGATTACATAGCTCACCACTCCCAAGTGGGACGTGCAAACAATTTCTTTTCTTTACCCTGCCTCTGATTAGTTGCAAAACTGATAGGAACTTAATTTGCCTCCTGATTGAAAACAGTTGACAGGCTGAGGAAAGAGAGACAAGCAGGCAAATGGATGTACAGTATAATTGGATAACCTCTTTTTCCTAAGAAATGGCACTAAAAATATGAAGCCATTCATAATGGAGAACTGGCCATCTCTGAGGCTAGAATGCAAAGTTCAGGTTAAAATCTGATGGATGATATGGCTTATTGTCAGCCTCCAGAGATGGGACATACTAAAGAGTGATGGTAATTGAATTACATTACTTCCAATGAAATATAACCTCTAATGGCTACTCAGTGTGATGATGCTTTAAAGACTTGTCAACACTAGCAATCCTAGTGCCTATATTTCAGCAACTGTCAGCTCTCTTAGAAACACTGAGATAAGCAGGCCTCAGAGCAGATTTTTGTATAGAATTGGCTGGACATTTTCAAGTGACAGTGTTTTGCTTTTGGTTTTGGTCAAAAAATGCAATTAATTGAAAGTGAAGTTCTCTGATGGGAATAAATTTGCAGCTTGAACCAGAAGCAAGGCACAATCTAGCAGAGAATTCTCTCTCTGGCAAAGTAGAAGATCAGGTTGAATGAGATTAGTTTTGAGACTGATACGTGGTAGACTGTGAAAAACTTAAATCAGTTTTTCACCTGCATTAAGCAGAGCAATCTCTTTAGCTGAACTGTTCTGTAGCCCCAGTAAGCTGTGCTTGTGCTGCTGTGCTGTGAGGTGTATCACTCTGTCTTGGTTTCTTCCCTAAGGGCTGTGAATAGCATCAGTTTTGTCATGGAGCAGGTGCACTTATGACACTGTGGCTGTGTTTCCTAAGGTGAGAAACCCACACAACTGAGTAGCAGCCTAAGAAATACTTGGTCTTGCTCTGCATCAGTGTTGTGGATCTGAGTAGGTGCTTAGATTCACAGCTTGTGAGGCATTCAGTACTTGACACTATTGGAATAGATGCCCTGTGTCTGACACTATCATATTTATATTCTAATTACTGCATGAAAAATACATCAGGCATGAAAATCAGTGACCTAAAAGACTTCTATCCTTCTATATTTGTGTTTGAAACATTTGACACAGGAAGATTTTTTTTCCCAGCATAATTGTGGTGCCACTGGAGATGGGACATATGGCAAAGCAGAGCAGCCAGGGTGGGTGATTGCTGCCAGTTTTCATGAAAGACAACAGTAAAGGTGGTTTCAGCATATCTTGATCCAGACACATTCCTTTTGGCCTTCTCAGAGTTCTTTCCTCATAGATTAGCTGCCTGACAAACTCTTCCCACCTCCCCACTCTCACAGGGGGCAGTTGCTGCTGCATTTTCTGCTCAGAAGAGCACAGTGCCTCTCATGCTGCTTTCAGGCAGATGTGTAACATAATGTGGCTGTTCTCAAATTCCTCCTCATGCCAGGGAAAGTTGAAAATACGTGCACATGGTGCTGCAGAGAAACCAGCGGTGTCTATGTAACAATGACTCAGAGATTGGTTAGTGACAGCAGCTTTTCCTCCTGTCTCATCTGTCCCTGCTTTCCCTTTACCTTGCCTTTCCCTGGCAGCCTGCAGCTATGACTCATCATGTTTCACAGCAGCTTGTGCTTGTCCCTGGAAAGGAGGAAAAATGCAAACTACAGATAGAACCCAAAGGGTGTTATGACAAGGCATGAAGACCTTTTCCTTCCCAAGTGACAAACAGCTCTTGCCAACATGTCTGGCAAGAACATTAGCAAATGTGTCTTAGCTGTGTTCCTCAGGCCCATGCCATGGAGGGAGGGAGGTCTTTCTGATGAGTCCCACAACCTTCATGCTTTTGTAGGCTGTCCCCTGGGGGATATTACCAGCTGCCACCTGTGTCCCCACACCATGGGGTGCCCATCATGCCCACTGCAGGCTGTCCTCTGAGGGAATTCTGTGCTACATCAAGCACAGACCAAGCCGGAGCCTGGGACGCCCTTGCCTCAGCTGCCCTGGTTGTCCTGGGCTTTTCTGCAGCAGAGAGCTGTGCTGCATCTGACTGCATCCCCACCTCACTGATCTCCCACAGACAAGCACCTGCCCCATTCCTCTCGATACAAAGAAAAATTTTTTTTAGTGGCAGGTGTGGTGAGGCACAAGAGCCCCATTGCTAAAAACTTTCAAAGTCAGGGTGGACAGGACGCTGAGCAACCTGATGTAGTTGAAGATGTGTGTTGCAGGAGGGTTGGACTAAGTGAGATTTAAAGGTCCTTTTCAACCCAAACCATTCTGTGAAATGCTGGTGTCTCCACTGCTCCTTGTGCCCTTGGCAGGTGGCAAAAGACAGCTCAGGTTGGTGCTCAGGAGGAATACTGGTAGTTGGAAGATCTGGAGCAGCTACCAGGAAAGCTCTGCAGGTGGGCAGAGGAAGGCAGGAATGGAGATGGTGCAGCTGTTGGGGAAAGGGAAAAGAGTGCTTGGCAGGAGAGCTGAGGAATCATACAAAGAGAAGCTTCATTTATTCACAGAGCAGCTGGGAGAGAGCTGAAGAGCCCAGACCAGGAGCCAGGGAGGGAAGCTCCAACCTCTGGGGTTCCAGGCTTACAGGGTGTGTGCTGCAAGGTGAGATGTAGGAACGCTTTTAACAGGGTCATAAATTGCTGTCCTTCAAAAAGTGAACTGAAAGCTTGATCTGGGAGACTAAACTTGCCTTTTGCTTCTAAAACATTGGGGAGAGGGTGGAGGAGGAGGTGGGGAGAGAGAGAGAGTGTAGTGTCCTTGAAGAAACATGTTTTCCCAGTAAGTGTGCAGGGAGGTGACTATATGCCTCTTTATTGTCCCAGCAGGGCTGCACCTGCAGTGTTTTGTGCTTTTGTTTGAGTCCCTACAGTCCTGGAAGGGCTATGAAGCTACAAAGACTGGTGAACAGAAATTTTTCTGGCAAAAAAGGGACAATTTGTCATAGTTTACTGAAAATTGCTTGGTGCAGGCACGGATTTCTTTGGCTGCATTCTAAAAATATCTTTTATGTTCCTGTGCAAATAAAGGAAGGGAACTGTTCAGCCCTTCAAATGGTAGGTCAAGGTGCACGGAAACAACATGAAGAAAAAAGCAGGTTGAAAGTGCATGTTGGTAACAGCATTTGGGCCAAGTATATAATTACTACAGGTATCTAAGAACTGGATAAATAAATAAATTATCCTCCAGTACCATCACACTTTCCTTTTAAATACCTCTGCTCTAAAATGATTCCATATGTTTTAGATTTTTTTTTTGTAATGATAATCTGCATTACCTGTTCCCAGTCTCCAGGTACCATGGTTGATGTGAGCCTGGAAACAGGACAGTTTCAGTGCACAATTTTTGGTAGGAGAATTAAATGCAATTTCCTTCAGTGAAGGCAGAGACTTCTACACTGAGAGTGGTCAAATACCAGGAGGCATAATGACTGTGGCACCTGGTTTAAAGGCCTTCTGCTTCTCTTATTATTATTATTTACAGCAATAAAGTGCCTTCTTATAAATGGTATAAACGGAGAGATAGAGGGCAATTCCTCTGGCAGCTGACTTGCAAGGAGTGGTCAGGCTTCCTGCACGAGTAGCTTTGCTCAGGAAAACCTGGCACTCCCATGATCAAAAACCCAGTGATGTCTTTTACTGATGACAGTGGCTCCTGTCTCCCTGGATAAATGTGCTTTAAGCAAAAGACTGGAAGAAGCAGGCCTGTAGTTAATTTGATGGGCAACTCTGCAGCTCAAAAAGGTGATTATGGCTCTGAATCTGAAGGAAACTTGAAACTTTGTCAGAGATGCAGAAATCCTGTGGAAATGGTATCCCAGCAAGGGTGAAACTTCATGTAGGGGTTTAAAGATTGTGAGCACTTGGCAGAGGGTCTGCAGAGCATGGGACAAGGGCAGGTTGCAGAAAAGATTGTGTCTTAGGGATGTAGGAGCATGGGGATAAAATGGAAATTGTTGTGATAAAGCTGATTTGGGCCCTGAAATGTGTACTAAAACTTTTATAAGTTGAAAAGTTTTTAAGCTATATACCTAGGAAGGAACAGAAGTCTTTACCAGCACAGTGTATCCAAGCAGGAGTGTAAATGCAATACAGTCAGAATGAGGATGCTACCTGGGCTAGCCCTGTTTCTGATAAATTCCTCTGGGTGGTAACATGGGTCTGGGAAGCTCCCTGTTGTGGGATGAACAAAGGGAGCAGGGGCAGCCAATACTGCTGCTGAAAGGAGTGGCTATTTTCCCTCCAGCCACCCATCCCCTCCCTTTTGCTGGCCCAAGTGTTTCTTTGCTGCCTGGGGAATTGAAGCAGGAAACTGGAAAACAAATCTGGCAAAGCAGAAGGGCCTCAGTCACAGTGGTTCCCTCCCAGGTCGCTGGAAGGTGCAGCAGAAAGGTGGGAGCAAGCCCTGGGTGAGGGAGTGTTTGCTTCCCTCTGAGGAAATGCAGATGTTTTCCAGCCTCGAGTGTGTGTGTGCCTCGGGCTGTGTGGTTGTGTTTGGCTGGAGGGCTATCAGTCTGGCTTGGGATGTGCTTGGAATGTTAGGAACATCCTTTTAAATGAAGGAGTAGAGGAGGACCTGGAAGTACATGCATGAGTTTACTGAAGCAGGATAAATAGTTTCAGGCAAGTGCAGTGTTTTATTTTTGGTAGGAATATGTTTTTCTAGAAATGGAAAATTGTGCTAATATGCAGGGCTGTGTTAGATATGACCCACAGAACAGAGTGTTTGCTACAGAAGGTAGAATGAATGTTAGTAGAAGAGTTGCATGATAGATGATGAAAACTCTGAAGAGAAGACAGCAATGCAGAGTGATGAAATGTATTAGACCAGAGTGAAGCTATTAGTGGAGTTTTTATGGATTGGTCCCTGGACTGATTTTATTCCCTGGTTTTATTAGGGACATTAAACATCTTGTCATGAAGAGGTTGTGGTGTGTTACTGCAATTTTTTGCTAAGCTGGGAAGCATTTCCAGCACAGGAGGCAACCTTACAGAAGGGCCTTGGTGACCTAAAGTGCCTAAAATGTTTACATGTGAGGTTCAGAGAGAGCTCTATCAGGGTCACTCCATAAAACACTAGGAGGATCCAGTCTAAATGCAAAATGCAGTTGGTCACTGTGTTGAAGAAGATGGATTGAAATTAAAACAGATGCAGGAAGGACATACTGGGATGATCAGAGGGATGAAAAGACTATCAAATTATAGACTCTAAAGATCTTTACTGACTTAGCCTGCAGAATGAAAACTGAGACGGTGTGCTCTTGCTCTGTAAATACTTTGAGGTGTAACACCAGGGAGGAAAAAAAGTCCTTGAAATAGAATGAATTGGTTTGAATGAGTCACAGTAAAGCTTAGGCTGCACAACGAGGAAGATTCAGGCTGTGAGGAAATGGGATTTTGAGCTGGCCAGAGGGATTTTTGCAGGGAGGTGGAGATGAGACATAAATGCTTTCTCTGCACTGTACAGTAGGATACAGCTTTGTGACTGTGGACATTTCCTTTGTGGGGGATATAGGTCTGAGAAAAGTCCATATACTTGAGTTACCTTGTCTACTTCACCCCTGCAGATAACCCCTCTTAGAATTTGGATGTGCAGTTTTGCTGAAAGCTGGGTACTGTTAGATGGTGCTCCCCACAAGTACCAGCAAGGGAAATGGGGCAGAAACTGCAACCTGCTCAGCAAGGTAGGAAGGACTGTAGAAATAAAAGGTCTTTTGAGATATAGGTACTGGTGTAGGAAAAATGGATAGGTGAGTATAATTGACACAGGTAATATGGGAGAAAGCTTTGTGAGAAACTGCAACTAATGTGCTTTAAAACTATGACTTCAGTCTTTTTAAAATCAGAATTTCATCCACTACAGCACTGTCACCAAAGAGGGACACTTACTAGTAGTGTTCTGTGAGATACATACTACACTTTTCTCAAGTCTTTGGTCTTCCAAAGGACTTCAGAGGACTTAATTTCAAATGCTTACTAGGTCTGAAGATTAAATTTTTGTGGGAGAAAACCTTCAGTGATCTCCTTGCCTTGGTCTGCAATTCTATGTTGATCTTGGATTCTCACTACATGCCTGGGACAGGAAAGCATGAGTAACTTCTAAATAAATTATGTATGTGTGTGTATGTTTGTGTATATATGTATATGTATATATATATATATAAATATAATATAGCTAAGCTTTGGTAAACTAAGATCCTACTCAAACCTCTGTTTAATGATTTGGCTTCCCCTAACTGAAGATGTCTGAAATTTTGTGTTCTCATGAAAACAGGAGACTAGAGGTGCTGCTTGAGGAGGCAGCCAGTGTAACCTTGCAGGAAGCCCCTTCCAAAAAGGGCAATTCTGATTTCCTGCTAGTGCTGCAAGCTTCTGCTTTCTTCCATGCTCCAACATTGGCACTCATCTGACCTGTCAGAAGATCAGTTTAGGGATATAAAGCCACAGAAAAATGCTCAGCTTCCTGAACTGGCTTGCATTAGGGCTCAGTGGGAGAATCAGGTGCAGTGTGGGATGGTTGAAGGGTTGAGCACCATGCTTTCAACAACAGGGAGTTGCTAAAGTGGCTTAACTGCATTGCAGACCCAAATCATAGCCAGCAAGCAAGAGTGGGACATCTTCAGATTCTTTTCTTTGCAGTTGTGTAGCTCTCCTCACTGCAGCCCTGAGAGTTTTTGGAGCTGGCTGTGTAATGATACAGAGGTGTGAAAAGGTTCCGTGTCTTTGGCTGATCTGAGAATACTGTGTTGAAGTGACATGCTAAAAGCATCAGCAGCAGTGACACACTGAGATGTGCTTGGGGATTATTCACTGCATCAGATAAAGATCTGATGTGCTCTGTTTCTGATTCAGGAGCCAGTGGGATGTGAATGTGGTACTCTCTCCCACTTTGCCATTCATCCTTTTCAAAGAGAGAGTAGAAAAAGTCTGCCCTGTGGGGACTTCATTAGGGATTTTGACTAGGTGGAGATTTGCTTTGCAGTTTGAATGTGCTTAGGCTGATTTGGTGATGTGCAGTAGTGTGGTTCATTTGTGTCACATTCAAAAAGATTAAGAAATAAAGCTTGTTATAGTGCAAAACCATATTTTCCCCTTCTATAAAGCCCTTTTGTTTCTTTTTCATTCATTTTATACTGGCAGATATTTGCAGCTACTTTTGATTTGAAGATAAGATTTTAGATTTGTGTTCCACAAGCTGCTGCTGAGGTAAAACTTCTGTTCTAGTGTGGATGCTGAATACTTTTGAGGTCTGGCCCAGGCTGTGCATCTTTAATGTGCTAAACTTTGCTCTTCAAATTTAACCCAATTATAGAGGCAATTGTGACTCGAGATATTTTGACTTGATTCTATTATGGTTGGAATACCATTGCCTTCAATGGAATCAGGATTGGACCTGCTCCTGTAAAACCACCAATTAGTTTTATGGTTGTGTCAGCAGATCCCAATCAAGATAAGAGCTGTATGGTATTCATCATTTTAAAAACCTAAATCTAGACAGGGTTCCTGCCTATGAGAGTCTGCGATCTAGAGGCAATCTTCTAACATTACTTTTTCATAACGAGGGGGATTTTGTCCCACTGATGCCTTTGTTAGGACATCACATAGTGTATAATTTGAGCTCAGATTAGGAAAGTTATTGGGGAAGGCTTCAGTAAAATATTTTGCTTAATTTTAGAATACACAAATGTTGTAAAGTTTAAACAAAAAAATCTTTTTTTTTTAAACTTTAAAAATCTGATTTCTTTGAAAGATACATGTTTGCAGGAGATTAACAACCTGGTCTTTGAGCTCTTCAGTCACTAGCTCTGTTGAAGTTGCTGCTATATATCTTTTGGGTTTTTCAGACAGAATGACAACTTCTTTCATCAAAGCTGAAATTAACTGCATGACTGAAGTTTTCCCCATTGAAAGACAGGCCCACTGGTGTGCATGTGAGGAGTAGGGGTCTCATGAAGGAGCAGAGCCACCTGACTTCCTCCAGCATTTCCCAAAGACTGGGTCAGCTGTGTCACTATCAGCATAAGTCATGGCATAGCAAAGATGTGTGGATTTTCTGAGAAATATTTAGGAAATGCTCTTTATTCTACTCAGAAAGCAAGATACTAAAATTTTGTAACTAAATCCATGACTTTGTGGCAGGATTGCCCCTGGGAAAAGTAATGGGGAAAGTGTCCAAAAAGTCATCCCTGGAGAGACTGTTTATGAGAAGTGTTTGCCAAGGGATGGGGCACTGCTGTCTGAAAAGGGAAGCATGACATCTTTTCCTCAGCAGCTGCTCTTTGAAACGCTGGTCTTCCTTCCCATCCAAAAAAGGTGGGAAATTAAAAGGCCTCATTTTTAACAATTTAAACTGAATAATCAATTGAAGCCTGCTAGGTAAATATCATAGTGTGCCAATCCTTTTCTGTAGTGCCTACCAAAGCACGTAGTTTTTGAAATTTCTCTGTGAAGCTTGTTGCTTTTCAAGACCCCAGTGGATATGTGGCATTTCAGTGACATTCTTTCCAAAATGTGATAGCTTGTGGTGCTGTGTTTGTCTGATGACCCCCTTCCAGAATGGCAATGTGATCAGTAATTGTCCTTTGAGCTAGTACCCAACTGGTAGCTCTGCATTAAATTAACAGCAAAATATAGAGACCGGCTCTTATTCATCAGTCCTTGACCAAATCATCTTGCTGAAAGAATAAAACATGAATTACTTTTATAATGTACATTTATATCACTACATATGAATAATAATTATTTGGTTCCCGTGGCTAAGTGTTTCATGAAAGCTCCTGAGCATTCTCTTTTTATGATGGCACCTGGTAGCTGAGAGATGATGTGCTTTAATGGTGGGTAAATCCATTTTGTGGGGTACTCACTGAATGTAGAGGCCCATGCAGATTAAGAACTTTTTATCCCTCACATTACAATGTTTTTCTGCGTGTGAGTTTAGCTTACTTAAACACCACTTTCTGCTGAATGATGTCTATCTTTCCTTTAAGCCTGTGTTCTGTGCTTAGAGAACCACAAAACAAGGCAAAAATACTGACAAAACACTTCCATCTTAGTTGGATTTAAGGAAAGCATGTTTTATTTAAAAATCTCTGTCTGGTATTCAGGATAAAGAGTGTCTAGCTGTAGGGTGGCAGCCCTGCTTTGACATACAGGTTGTCTTTTGATAGAAGAGAATTTGTGGAGTGGGGAGCTGGGGGAGGTCAAGTTTCAGCTTTCAGTAAATCTGAGCGTGCCTGAAATGGTTCTTTTAATGTCTTAAAATATTTGTTGCCTTTTTATCATTGCAAGGCTGATCCATGTTCCATTTAAGCTGACGGGAACCCTTCTCCCATCTTCTTTAAAAACTGGCTCTGGCCCCTGTATCAGATTGCATACCACCTTGCTTTCTGATTCTTGGAAGGGTTCAGCCAAGCGTTATGAATTAGATGCTTAGATAACATTGATGACTGCAGTTCTTTATTGTGCCAAGGGAATCAAAAATAAAATAGAGGTCAGAAGTGTGACTAGTAAATGACACTGTGTGAGCCTGGTCCTGCTGGCGTGGAAGGGAGGGGAACAGACCTGCTTGTTTATTTATTTTCTGAGTCGACTTTGTCCTGCTCCTGTTGTGGTGTGGAGAAGGAAGCTCGTCAGCTTCCAGAGAAAAGACACTGTGACAGCTTATGTAGCATGAGATCTGTCCCTGGAGTTTTGTCAAGACTTCCAACAGCATCATGAGCAGATCTTGGGTGTTTAGGTGAAAATGAGTTTTCATCTCATGCGCTTGGCTGAGCAGATATAAACCAAGCCTTTATGAACTTGAACCATGGCTGTTGATGGGCAGTCTATCCTCAGGCACAGTGGGGTTGCTCATCCCATAATGATTTCATGTCCAGGGAGGGCATGCTTAAAGCTTGACAGATGCTGCAAACTTGAAATCTCACAGGAGAGGATATCAGCAAAACCAAGAGCTGAGGAGCTGGCAGTGGCAAAAATGGATGGAGGTCTAATTGGCACCTCATCCTCCTGCAGCTCATGTCACAAGAGCTGTGTAAACAGCCCTGGGGTAGCACAGTGCTCTGTGCCAGCCTGGTCTCTCCAGAGGAGCTTCTTTATAGTGTGCAGAGCAAGGGAGTGGGAGAAGAGCAGCAACGGGACAAAGGGGTGAAGCACTGAAATCCCTCCCAGTGTCCCAGGATTTTACTGTTGGTGCTGGAGTCTGCTTACTTGTTCAGGAAGTGCTGCTTTTCTGTTGTCTGCATCAGGGCATGGAAGTACCACAGTGTCTGCATCTATGTAGGTATTGTGACTTTTGGCAATCATGATCCCAAGGGGTTCAAGTTCTGCTGGGTCTTGGGATCTTTACAAACCTTTTGTATGAAAGATGTTGATCTTTAGGCACTGTCATAATGGTTGCATGGCAGCAGCACAGAACAGTCACACTTGATTTTTATTTTGTAAGTGGGGATTGATGTATAATATAGGATGTATACTGGATCTAATCTGTGAGAGTATAACGTGACATCAGGTAGGGAGAATGCAGTTGCCTAACTGTGGTTTTGCCAGGGACACCTTGCCTGATTTCCCTCATCTTATTTAATGTGCCATGGAATGTGAAATGTGTATGAGTGGCAGCATTGGTGCCTGATTGTTTGCTTGTCTCTCCTCTGGCCCTGAAGGGTTTCCTGCTGTCTGTCTAAAAGGCTTTTGGAGAACTACTGACACAAACACAAAAAAACAGTCAGCTAGTCCCTTTGGCAGATTTTCTTTATCCCCCATTTGTTTTCATGTTTTGTCAAATTATCAAGCAAAGCATTTTGAAAAGAGGCTGCTTGGAGAAACTCATCACAGAAAGCTCTGTGACACTTAGCAAGTCAGACACACAGGGTGCAGGGCTTGACTCACACTGTGGTCTAATTTGGAAAAGAAAGTGGCGCTGCTTGGACACTGGTACTTGGCTTCTCATTGTGGCTGGAGGTGGTTCACCCAGGCAGAAACTAACAGACATAGCATGAGAGTATGGAAAACACAGTAAATGCTAAACTAGACCTTTATTTATGACAGCTCTGGATGAGTGTTAATTATTAGCTGAACATAGTATGTTCTAGAGGCTGTTTGCATTACAGCATGGGAAGGGCCAATGGCATGTGAAATGTGTGTGTTGGTAGGCAGAACAGCAAAGCAAACTGCTTCAGAGGAGAATAGGGCTTTTCTTTGTTTCCCTTCACTACATATGCTGTTACTAGTAATGCTATGTAGCCATAACCAGGGATTTGAATGAAATTACTTGGGAGATTATATATATAAACATGACTTTTATTAAGACAGGGTGGATTAACAAGGTGTTAGTGTGCAGCAGGTATAAAGGAAGTGTTGACTACGTCAGAATATTTCTTGTTAATAATTGTTTGGACTTCTGGATCAGGTGTTTTCTTGTCTCTACTGGATCAGTGTAGCAGTTTGCAAAAGGGAAAACTATACATGACATAAAACAAAATAGTTTGCTTGGCATGAAAGGTACTTGCTGTGATTTTAGGAATGATGGTCTGAAGGGGCTTTCTTTTGTTAGGTTACAAGATAAATTGGAGTTTTAGCTCCACAGGGTTATTTAAAGAAAGAAAGAAAGAAAAAGTATTGATGTGTTTTATATAGGACCCTGTACTGTTCTTTCAACTACCAAGAAGCAAAAATATCTTACATTCTTAACCATTCTGAGCAGTGTACATGTGTTTTACACGTTTCTACTTATTTACAATTAACTACTTCCCATGGATAGCTATTTTAAAACAAGCTAGCAGAACTTTCCTTGTGATGCCTGTAACCATGTGCTTTATTAACTTAGAAGCTGACTTTTAATCAATCTGCCTGGAAATAGGATAATGTAATTATTTTCTTCCCTTGTTAGGTGGTGGAGAATGTAGAAAGGGAAAGGGGTCCTGGGCTTGCTAATGCTGACCAGCCATTAGCAGTTTTCTGAATTAAATATTTCTGGGGGTTTTGTCTTTGTGATATGTGCATCTTCGTACAATTCAATTATTTGAACATTCTGAGTTAAATAACAGTTAAAAAACCAAACAGGTGAACCGTGGAAATGTAACAAAATGAAAATCAATCACTTTGTAGTTGAATACTCTAGGAACAGTCCTCACAGAAAAACATGTGGAATGTGGTACAACATCTGATTTATATAATTTTAAGGTCACCTCCTTATTTGGCCCTGAATTAAATGATTTGAGCAAGGCAGGCAGCCTCCCCTTTCACAGGAATGCAGGTTACTTTCCATAGCTGTTCCAGTTGGGTATGTTTGGTATTTGTGTCAGCTTTCGACAAAGATGTCCAGCAACTTTAAGTATGGTGCAAGGAAATATTTGCACTGGAAAATTGATAGAGAAGTGAGTTACTGGAATAAAAGCATGTAAAAATTGCTGTATTGTAGGGCTAAATCTTGCTTTTCAAATGTGCATAGAGGGACTTTCTAAAAGTTATAGCCAGAAGGAGAAACGTGATCAGGAAACACCATATCCTTTCCATACTGGGAGGGTTGTTTTTCAGCAAGACTTTCCCTTTCCAAGATGGTGAGACAAGAGGGTGGTCTTGGCAGGATGGACCAGCCTGTGTTATGCCCATTTCTAGCTGGAATAATGACATGCATACTTAAAATGTGAGCATAAGGAATTAATGTTATGTAGGGCTGTGGTGGTACATGGTTTAGGGCTGGGCTTGTATTAGGTTAATGGTTGGGTTCAGTGATCTTCAAGGTCCTTTACAACCCAAAGGATTCTATGATTCTACATAAATTACTATCCTGATGGATGTTGATTTCTGTCTCTCTTGGTACTAGATGAGATGTTATTGTAAGAATTTCCCAGGGCATGGGGAGAAGGATATGATGGGATTTTAGTGTCCTACATTACTTACAAGATCTGATCCAAAGCCACCAACACTGATTTACTCCAATGGTGCCTGACCACAACCAGAATTTCTAAGCCTTCTGGAAGGATAAGATTTGACTGTATAAAGAAATTAATTTCTTTTAAAGGGTAATTGTTAATGTCCCTACCTGTCTGATGCAATCCTTATTGCTCTGTCATGTTAATGTTGAACTATTTGGCTCATGTTTGTACATTAATTTCTGAGAATTTTGAAGAAGGACAAAAGAGATGTAGCTGTGTCATAATTGAATAGAAAGTTAAAATAGGATAAGCTTGTAAAATGAAGATTGAATTTGTGAGGATGAAATCCATTTAACTCATCCAGAGTGCAGCACAATGCAAACTCCCTGATTCAGGGTCTGCTAGTTACGAGTACCACAGCACTGTCATGATCCATCAAACCTGCCAGATAAAGAGAGGCTATTTTAAAGTTTCTCCTTCAGGGCATGGGGAAATAGTTCTTGCAAAGATAGAAATTTATGATGATGCTAAAAAAAAATGCAGATGAAGTGAATAATTAATGAATTCACGACAGGACTGAAATATCTTCCTAAAATGCTGCTATTTTTAGCAGGGAGTTCTTCTGCAGTGCTTGTCATGTGATTCTATTGCCTTCTGAGAGCAGGAAAACAATTTGAATTAGTTTCTCTTTCCCCATGGACTTACATAAGCCCAGCACATAATACCCCTTAGCATCTGATTCTGCCTTAAAACAAACACAGATGACTTTAAACCTCATGCAAAATAAAACACTAATGAAATCTAGACTTACAGATAATCTTCTCTGCAGCTGAATACCTTTTATAATAGTTTGTACTTTTGAGGCTGTGCAAGGGGAATACTGCAATGGGTGTAACTGGCAGCTGCTGCTGGTCTGGTGATGCTCAATGCAGCTGCAGCTTCAAGCTGGCAAAAAACAGAGGCAATTATCAATAGGAGACTGCAGAGTATAGCCCACAGATAAGGGTTTAGTGTGAACAGATTTGTATGTCTTTTGCCTATAACCAGCATAGACTATTGCTGTGTTTGAACTACTTTGAACTAAAAATGTCATAGTCAGAAATGTCTCTAAAAAAAACAGCTGTCACATCCACAAAGGGATACAGTCACTGCCATAGTGAATTTCAGGTGCTGAACATGTGAAACTAGGTCCTGTTTTCTCCTTCCTGAGTGGTGATGAGGTACCCAGTGTCCATTAAAGGGGAAGCCAGGAGTAGCTTACTTGCTACCTTTCTTGCCTACTGGAGTTGCCACAAATTTAATTTAGAAGAACCCTGCAAATCCCAAACCTTTAGGTGTTTGGGTGGGCCTGAGGAGGACTCTGTCTTTGCAGCTCAATACCTAGTTTGTACAGGTGCAGAGGGGTGTTGTCTCCCTTTCCCCATTTCCATGGGGTTTGTTTCCCCCACATGGGATAGTTCCTGAGTGGCTTCTGTAAGCTGCAGGCTTTGGTGATGGTAGACCTTGGGAAGCTCCTGGGTTAAGCCATGGCAGGTGGTTTCATGAGCTGTGGCTCCTTAGTTGTGTTCAAGCACAAGTTTATGGCTTAGGTGCCATACTTACTTTGCTGCATCTGGGCCTTAGTGTCTGTTTTCCTTTCTCTGTGGTCCTATCTAAAAGGATTGTTTTGAGATTTAATGTCTGTAAAATACATGCATTGTATAGAGCTTTGTAATAATTAGAAATAGATCCTCAGCTGGAAGCTGGGTGTGGTTGATGTGAGTGGTATTGAATGATCTCTTTTTTTTTTTATGCCTGGTGAAAAGACTATTTTCAGGGTTATTTTTCTCATCTTTCCATTAGCTCTCCCATGCTACAGCTCATCACCTTTTTTCCCAGTGTTCTTGCTCAGTAGTTTAAAATTAATCTGGTTATCAGGTGGCTGCGTTTCAAGCACTCTATTAAACAAATTTTTAAAAGCAATTTTAAGCAATCTTAAGGATGTGGAAGGCACACAGACTGAAGTGAGTCAACTGGAAGGAGTGGGATTCTGTGGTGGCAGGGGATCTGATGAATGGTTAATATCCTCAGTGGCTCCTGTCCTCAGTAGGTTGGGACACAAGGACAACCTGATAATGCAGACCTGGAGGGCTTTTCCTTGCCTACTTTGTCTCAGCACACAGGGTTCATGTTCCTGTTTGAAGCTCTGTTGGTTTGTGCCTTTGTGATACAAATAATAAATAAACAAAGGGTAGAAAATTGCATGTTTTTAAACTAATGAAATTCATCAAGTTCTCCATGCATGGAAACAACATAGAGGTGTTAAGACTGTAAATTTTATTACAGCCCTGCAAATCAGTTCTAGCTTCCTTTATTTATATATCTTTGTTTGAATGCCTGCATTCACCATTGAAACAATTAGTTATAGGAACCCAGTAAGGTCTGATGAGCTGCTTGGGAGCTATCAGAAATTAAAAGTATCTGTTTTCATCTTTGTTGTTGCTGTACTGATTTGGGCAATGAGGCTTTGAGAGTAATTTTTGCTTCACGTAGGGTTATCTACCCTTCTGTCTGCCTCCAGAAACACCCAGCAATAAAGCTTTACATAGCTAAAACTGGGAGTATAGAAATATTTTATTCTGCAATTTAGCAAGGAGATACCAGTTTCAAGCCATAAAAATAGGAATTCTTTAAGAAGAAGCTTATTTTAGTGGCTGTCTCCTTACTGCTGTTTCTTTTCTTTCCACAGGAAAAATTAACCCAGGAGTGTGTATTCAGAGAGCAATTTGAAGAAAACTGGTATAACACATATTCATCAAATCTATATAAACATGTGGACACTGGAAGACGATACTACGTTGCGTTAAATAAAGATGGGACTCCACGGGAAGGGACTAGGACTAAACGGCATCAAAAATTTACACATTTTTTACCTAGACCAGTGGACCCTGAGAAAGTACCAGAACTATATAAGGATATTTTAAGCCAAAGTTGACAAAGACAATTCCTTCACTTGAGCCCTTAAAAAGTAACCACTATAAAGGTTTCATGCGGTGGGTTCTTATTGATTAGCTGTGTCATCACATCAGCTCCACTGTTGCCAAACTTTGTCGCATGCATAATGTATGATGGAGGCTTGGATGGAACATGCTGATTTTGTTCTGCACTTAAAGGTTTGTCCTCCTGGAGGAGAGCCTATGCCCACTCGCTTGATTTAGTACGAGAGGGAGCGCGAGAGAGTGAGTGCGAGAGAGAGAGAAAGGGAGAGGATGAATGGGAGTGCGAGAGCGAGAGAGGAGCCGAGGGGAGGAGGAGGGTGAGGAGGAGGAGGAGGAGGAGGAGGAAGGCCTGATGCATGCTGGGGAATAGACACGCTTTTAAATTTTTGATCAGTTGTACTTCGTCATATATCAGCATAGCTGCCATACTTCGATTCATCAGGATTTTTGGCTGGTGGCCTGCTCAAGTGTACGCTGCATTTACAAAGGCATGGAGGGTGCAGTCTTACTTAAACAAGAGACTTTTCAGTTAATCGCTCTCTGGGTCTCACCCCACTGAGTTTAAAGCAAAGACCTCTTAGTAAAAAAAAAATAAAAATAAAAAGTTAAAATTTATTTATAGAAATTCCAAAGGCAACATTTTATTTATTTTATATATTTATTTATTATATAGAGTTTATTTTTAATGAAATATGTACAGGCCAGATAGGCATTTTGGAAGCTTTAGGCTCTGTAAGCATTGAAATGGCAAAGGCCACTATGAACCTGTGGTAAATTCATGCAAGTAAATATAAAGGTGCATGGATAAAAAAAAAAGCCAACAATAAAAAGGTAATAATAATAAATTCTAGTGACCCTCATGTACTAAAGGCGACAATCTCTTTTGTGCCCGTATTATTGTACAAGTATGCACACCACTCATGACACTGAGTCCTCACTCTTCTGACTGCTTGTTTCATAGCTTACCCCAGAGGATTAAAGAGAAAACTGGGTCTTCAACTTTTTTTTATGTGTCTGTAATATTTCCTCTCTGATAAAGTGACTTCTTACATCATTGTAAATCTCACAGTTGTGGAAAATATAGGAGTTGGAATATATTCTACTTGTTAAAACCTATTGCAGATTATACCAAAGCTAAATGATAAATATGCTATTTTTTTTCCTAAAGAGAATGCCAGAAACAACATAAATAATACCAACAACAATTATACTAATTTTAAGATTCCACAAAGAACACATAAATATTTCAGAGGGCAAGAGCCAGGTTAACAGGATCACTCTTGTAAACATGTTTATTTGTGCACTTGACTATCTACTATGAAATTATACAAGTTCCATAGGGGTCATTGTAATACCTTTTATGGAAAATTGCTTTCAGTGTGAACTGTCATAATACATGATATTAGCACCCTTCCTAAAGTAAAACTTGCAAAATGAAACTAATAAATCTCTATCAATAATGACAATGAGGGGGACAGTATTAGACTTATTTTTATTGTTTTTCCTAAAGTATGTTCAAATATTCATGAACTCTAAGTGAGGAAACAGTATGTAATATTTAAGGGTATGTAGCATTTTATGATAAGCACACAAACACATTGATTAGCAGCTACCATTTGGAAATTAACCCTCAGGAAGAGGCATTTTTTACCTAATACTCTGAAGAAAAGGAAAAAAAAAAGAGACAAAATCCATATGGCAAATGCATTTTGTAGTATCCCTAAGGATTTGAATCCAGTGCCACTAAGCTGAGTGTAGCCTTCACCTTTGGATATGTTGGGAGCAGGGCTGGTCCATACACCCTGTGTATGCACGCGGGCTCCTTTGGAGGAGTGATGTAAAAGGTTGTAGCCTACTTGTAACTAAGAAATTTTTGCTCTAAAGCACTCTTGTTCATCTGATTGATATGATTTGAAACTTATTTCTGTTCTGGAACAACCTGTGGCTCAGTGTCCTGAGCACACAGGAGCAGGTAGGAGGAGCCGTGTCTCAACCGGCGGTATGGGTAACCTGAAATGTAACGTGGCCCTTTGTTGTAATTGATTATGAAAGATAAAGGTACGTACATTGCATTAGTTGATTTCTAGGACACTTGTCTAGGGACTGTTGTTTCCTTGGAATTTCCAGCCTCGGGGCTGCGGATGGTTTGGCTGCTGTGGGTCAGTCGATCATTGGCGTGGGCGATGCAAAGAGCGTGGGGGAAGAAAAGGCACCTCTGGGCAGGACTAGGGCTCATTGCTCCCTGTTAAATGGATCAACCCCACCACAAGGAAGGGAGGTTGCAACTCTCTGCTGTTTCAGTAACTCTGACATACACCAGGGAATTATCTGCAAAGGTTAAAATTACTCTGAGTTGAGGCCGCAATACTAGGCCACAGTTAAAGTCTTAATGTTAAATTGACTTGGATTTTTAGTCATAGGCTAATCATTACTACTAGTTAACATGTTTTATTTAATTTTTTTTTTTTTTTTGTATTTTTCTAAAGAAAGGATTAAACTCGAGAAAAATGTTATGAGTTTATGGCAGTCCTTCTAAATAAACTGTAACCGATTTACTTGAATAACCCGTAATGGTGTGTAAATACTGACTTTATGTAAATACAGAAACATGTAATTTAACTTAGGCATTATTGCAAGACTGGAAGGCCCGGGAGCTGGCAGTTTGCCACTCCCTGCAGGTTCACTGGGTCAAATTTGGCCTGTTTCGGGTAGCAAACACCAGATTCTGTTCAGTCCCTTGTGTAAAACGAGCTATTTCTGTTTGTTTTCTGGAGGGGGATGGGTGAAGCCATTGTCACCTGGGTGCTGCTGAGCTCCTTGGCCAAGGTGTGAAGGGGCACGGATGCCTTCCTGCTCCTTATGTGATCCTGCTAAAATAGGGCTGCAGAGAGCTGACATGGCAAAGCAGGGAGGCTTGCAGTGCCTCTCCCCCCATGCTGGGGACAAACAGAACGCTTCACTTTCTGGTGCTGTCCATCTGGCACCTCTCTCGAGCACTAAAATTGGCTTGAAGAAAAATCTGAGGGAAAAAGAAGAGAAAAATTGGTGTTATTGACTTGATATTCTGTAATGGTGTGTAAATACATACAGAATTCTGTAATTTGTATAAATATATTGATATAGAATTTTGAAAATTGGTATTATTTGCTTGATGTCCCTTCAGAGCATTTTCTTATAACAATGCACATGTATAATAATGGGATGGCAAAGAGATGTTCTTGCTATTCCTAGAAAGAGTGTGAGAATATTCCAGGAAGACAAAAATCATCAATAATGTTTTTTATGCCTTTTTGCAAATTTGAAAAAAGCAGGGAGATGTTTTTTTTGCAAGAATTGTATTAGCAATTCACCTGAAGCAGATCTGTCTGGGCAAGCAGCATGGCCCAAAAGATGATGGAGATCCAAACCAGTGTTATAGTATGGACTGGTGTGGAGCTGCATTTGATAATGTGTAAGGCAGCAGTCCCAAATTAAGTGGGGTGAATTAAACCTAGCAGAGCTGGGCAGTGCAGAGTGGAAAGATGAAAATCTTAGGAAAATTGCCTTGAGTTTCTACCAATCAGTGCAGGACTCAAACTCCCTGCCGGCTTGATGGAAGCAAAAAAAAGGGTGTCTTTCAAAAATGAAAGGGTGTAAGATGTGGAGGCTGGAGATGAGACTCTGGCCTAAAAAAATCAAGCATTTCTGTTGTCCCCTGAAAATGAGATAAATGTGAGTTTAATAAATGTGCAAATAGGAGGGAGTTGAAAAGATGCTTCTGAGGCAGTTTCTTTGTATACAGAACATTGCAGGAGGTGAGAGAAGATGCTTCTGCAGCATGACTTTCACAGTCCCTAGCTCATGCTCTGCTCTGCCTCTTTGCCAAGTAAAGAAGTGACTGTAAGGTTCAGCTCTGTTCCTCATGATTATAGGAGTAGAAATGGATGGGCTGTGAGCCATGCTGAATGTCTTTTTGTATGAGCTCCTGTCCCACCCAGTGAATTCTCACAAGGTCCCCATGAGGTACACTAGCAAACCTCAAGATGTGACCAGGCTGGCTCCTTACAACTGCAGTTTGTATTGCAGAAATTGAGAGGTCCCAGATTCTTTGAAGTTTTGATGCAGATCTTGGAAACTCAGCCCTCTACTCATGTAGCTGTGCATGTGCAGGCAGTTGTATTTGTAGGTAAACTGGGGAAGAAGTAACCAATCATGTAATCCTCAGTATTTTATTCCTTGTGGTCCATTGTTTACTGATCTGAGAATAACCAGAAGACTTCTGTTTTCCAGAATTTTATCTCTGCTCTTAAACTGTTACAGCTCTCCATGGGTTGTTCACAAGTCAGTTCTGTCCTGCCTTTTTGTTATCTTTCACCTTTCCATAACATTACAAGGAGGTTTTCCCGTCTGGCCCCTAAGCAAGTACCAGCAGTAAAACCTCCCCTCCTCTCGTCAAGAAGCTGCTGGAACAGTCTGCCCTAGAGTTTGTTGCTGAACACTTTGGCATTGAAGTGTGCAGGTCATGGATCTTAAATCTAGGTCTCAAAAAATTTATCCATATCAAAGAGAAGAAAGACAACTAGTGATTAGAAACAAAAAATGCTATTACAAAGGTATCTTGCCAGGTCAGATGTCAGAAGCCTGAAAGCAGAAAATATTTATTGGTGATCTGGAAATTTTAAGTGAAAATAATATCAAGTTCCACCTGCAAAGGTTATAAGGTTATAAAACCCAGTCTTTTTTCTTTTTTCTCATCATATTTTTCTATAGCTTGTGTGTGTTTTCTTCTACCCAATGATATTGAAAATGATTCTTTTATTTTTGTCATTCACGATTTCTGAAATCCAGCTGCCTTTATATAATTTTTCAGAGTTATTCTGGTCTGAACCCCGGGGCAGGAAAATTGCCATGTGATTCTGGGTTAGGATAGAGGACCACATGCATTGTAAAGATGCTGCTCTTGTGCTCAGAGTAGCTCTTACAGTCCATAGGATGACCTTTTCTTACCATATCTATTACATGAAGGGCAATGACAGCAATTGTACTTTAATACTTTGTACGTTGTTGTTATCATGGGAGAAATCTTTCCAAATGATTCTCAAGTCATGCCAGGTTTATTAAATTGCCTCTGTTGCTTGAACAGCCTCTCAGAAATATCCTGTCACAGAGAGCTGTATATAAAATAAATTTTAGCTCTATATTGTTTAGTGATGCAAAAGGGATTTCACTTCATAGTGAAAAAAAACTCATCCCAAAAACCCAACCTCCTTTTTCTTTAGGTTGAGGGAAATTATTTTTAAGTGGACCACTCACAGGTAGCAACTGCATAGTCAAAAGAATTCTGGAATTAGACTGAACTGTCAGAATGTTTCTCATATTTCTGTTTTCTTGAGAAATCACAGATGGTCAAATTATGGTGATATGCAAAATATGCTCTGTAGGTTTTTTTCCATGTCCAGAGGGTCTGGATTTATGTATATCTTACAGTTGGAGGCAGTCAGTCTAGGTGAAAAGAGCATTTCTGTAATGTTGGAACTCATTCATTTTATTGACAACCTCCCCCCTGCCCCTGCAAAAAGTGGCTTTAGTTAAAATTATTATTGTTATTTCTACCCTTGTTGAGAGAGTAGATGTAAACATTGAAGCAGTGTCTTGAAATACTCCCTCACAGCTGTGCTCTTGAATGCATACTTCTTTCTTTTATATTTCTTATGTAGTATGATTTCTATTGCTTTTTAGAAATATTTGTGCTTGTTATGAATGCCCACAGACTGAAGCAGTTGCAGTCAAATACTGTATCTCTGAGTTTGCTTAAGCCAGTCTTCTTTTTCTAAATCTCTAATGTTTTGGCAGGTGAGAAAGTAACTTCTCTCATTTTTCCTTTTCTTCCTGCCACAATTAATCTTTTTTATTCTTGGTCTGTAGTTAGTTTCACAAACCTTCACAAAGAATGGTATGTCCATCTTCATTCCTAGGAAGCAGAGGACTTGCTGCATTTTCATCTTCCATGCATTGTTTGGTTTGATGCCAGATGAAAGCAGTGCCTACATCTTCCTGTTCAGGATGGTTTGGGTCTCTATCATGCTGTGTCCCTGGTATGATCAGTAGAAGGGTGTTCAATATATAATGTCAGTTTATTTGGATATGGTGTATCCATTCCATTTCTCCTTTCACTAAGTGTTCTGTGCAAGCTTTTTTTAATTATCCATTAAGAACATTTAACATCTAAAGTACATTGTAGAAATCACCTTATTAACTTGAGATCTCTTGATCAGCCACTTTGTATTACTTCATGTTGGCAACTCACTGAATTAGAAGGACTTGACATGCATGTTAAAGATGCACATTTGCTTGTCCATCCCTTTTATTGCAAGACCTGAACTGTTCTTTGAAGAATGAAAGTCAGGTACACATTCCCAGTTCCATTAAGGATATTTTCCTCGCTGGCTCCAGTCCACCCCACTGTCCTTCAGAGGAAAGCAATTATTTTGGCCTCCTCAATGTGCATCACTCCCAAATGGCCTGCTGTACTATGTGCTTTTCTATATTAGCTCTCTTCCTTCTAATAAAACCCACACCCTTCCAGTATTTTTTAAGCTGCTTCTTCCTATCACCTCAATCTTCCTAATATAATTTTGTGGTATTTGGGTACTGAGGCCAATACTATCAATGAAACTTATATTTTGTAATTGTGATTGAGTCCAGTGTAATCTCATTACTAATCAAGTCAGTCTTTACCCAGTAAAAAAATTAGGAAGAAACAGAGAAGGAAAAGAAAACTGCATGTTATTCCTTATCTCAAGTGGGTTTGAAGGAGGCTAATGTGAACTTGCTTATGGTAAGATCACTCTCAACAGATTTCCATACTCTTATCTGTCTTTCTGGGATTCTGTAATGTCCCATTACTTTCCAGTTGATATTATTGATATTATTGATATTATTGATATTATTGATATTATTGATATTATTGATATTATTGATATTATTGATATTATTGATATTATTGATATTATTGATATTTCTTAGCAGAAGCTTTTGTCAGTGTCTGTGAAGCTGATGCACAGTGAACTCCATGAGTGCTCTGCTAAGGAGATGGTGTTACACACTGCTGTAGTCACTGACATCTCCTGTTGCTTGAGATCAGCCTGCTCTCTTCCAAGTGGAATGTCCCCTGCTTGTGCCAGTCCTGTATCAATGTGCCTGCCAGGCTGCTGCTTGGTACAGAAAGGAAGCTGTTGTCTTTTGGTTTATTGTACTGCACAAGCAGTTCCCTCAGCAAGAGACTACCTTCCTTGCTCCAGGACCACATGAACGAGTTCATGCTTGACTTCAGTAGAATTTGCACCTCTTATCTTTCCCACCTCAGCCCATATTCCATGCACCTAATTAATGTTTCCATTTTATGGCCTTATTATCTATCTGAAAAATGCACTGTTGGTGTATGCCAGAGGGCTGTTCTGAGCAGACTGGTGTTTTCCTTCTGGGCTGTCTATGAGTTGGTACATACACACAGGTACTCTGCTAGAAGCATCTCACAGCCTTCCTTCTCTTTAAGACAAACAGGCTTGCTTGGTTAGATTAAGGATCACAAGAGTATCCCCACTCTTCTGTAGCAGTGTCATGGAAAACAAAGCTCTCATCTCAGTTGTCAATAACTGTCTTTTATATAAATTTGGTGGCTGTGACATCTTAAAACCTCCCCTGAACAACAGGCTTGACAGTACATGTGTAAATTGTTTATTTCCAGTTCCTCTCTTGAATTGCTTAAATAAACAATTAAAAATCAGCCAATACTCCTGAGTTGAAATATTGAAATCAAAGCTGTAGTTAATTTTAGTAATATTTTCAGTTGTGATATAGGTAAGTGTTCCACAGCTCATGAAGTAGTGTGCAGCTGAGCATCCATTTCTTTGTTAATGGAAAATGTGATTTGTTCACAGAAATGTGGTCTTGGGGACCACGTTTGGCTGTTACAGGGGCATGCAAGGTCTCTAATGCACAGTGGAGGTGTTTACCTCCCCACCTGCTGCAGATGCCCCTTAAACCTCCCCTCAGCTGCTGCTGCCCAGCTCCAGGGTTAACTTCCACCAAGGCAGGCTGGGGAACTTGTCTGTGCTGCAGGGAAAGTCTCTGAAACAGGGGAGTCCCTGTGGAGAGGAGGGAGAGGCAGCAAAGAGACGTGTAGAAAACAGGGCTCATCTAAGCAGGAGGACAAGGAAGTTCCTGGGTTTGCCAGGGGGAAATTAGCAGTCTGAATATGTAGTAAAACAAAAATACAGATGTTTCTGTTTCTTCTCCCTGCTTTGCCTGTGTGCTACCCTTTCTCCCCAAGCACACTCTCTCCACTTTCCAGCTAACTGAGGCTTCTTAGCAACTTTAGTAGACCAGGTGTTGCCCACCTTTAATGAGCAATCCCTCTCAGGGGTTTGTTCCATAATGTAAGTGGTGCTAAAAGGATTCAGAGTGGAGAAGAGGGTCTGGTTTGGGGCTGGGGAACTTCCTGCATGTACTGAGGACTGGAACAGCCTTACTGTTGATATGAGTGGGTGCTGCAGAGCCTGATCTGCCAGGATGTGTGCTGGGCTATGATGCTGACAACAAAGGTGTCTGCTGAGCAAGGGCCGTGTCTGGCACCAGGAGATGTCTATATCCTTCTTTGCAAAATTCCCAGCTGACCACAGTTAGCTACTTAAGATCCAGGCAATTTGTTCCTAACTGGTCTTCACATGAATGAGTGTAGGGCTAAGCCCTGGCTTGGAGGAAATCAATATCTGCATGATCAGTACAACTGATGCAGGCTTACTGTGAGAGGAGGTAGGATAGGCTTGAAGATTTCCTCTCTTCCACAGTTCTCCTCATCACAGACATGAATTAATTTTTGCAGAGATGTTCCTCTTGCTAGGGTCATGCTTATTCACTGCTTTGTCTCCAACAGCCAGTTAGGATGTGTTACTGGAGCTATAGCCTTCTGTAGGTATAAATAGGATGAAACACCACAGAGAGTGAAAATAACAGGAAAATAAGATATTTTTACTTCTAGATTAGCCTGAACCAAAGTCAAACATCACAAGTAGGATGGCTTGGTGACCTTGGGCTTCTTGCACCACTGCTGGCGCTGAGACCTGCTGATTGTCTCTGTGGGCAGCAGCAGGCAGTGCCTGATGGGGGAATCTCCCTACCCTTGACTCACCCCTCCTGGGGTGTTGGGGGTAAGGGCTGGTACAGGAGGGATGTAAGGGCCCACTGATTCAGAGGAGCAAGGAAGGACCAGCTCTCCCAGCCTCCATACACTCAAAGGCACTGGTGGGCAGGACCAAAGCCATTCCAATGCTGGCATCAATCCCTGACCTCCCTCTCTCAGCAAAAGCTCCCTGAATTTCAGAATTAACATCTGGATTAAAAAAGAGGTTTTCTCCTAGAGGTATTGTTTGATCAAGATAAATGAACAAATTTATATCTTAATGTTATTTTCTCAGGCCAGCTATCAGTCAAGTCCACAGATCAATGAGTTTTTTTCTCTTTTCTCTGTATTTTACACTTCCAAGTAAAAAACAAAGGCAACTGCCCCTTTTTCCCTCCTTGAGGAGGTCATTGGTTTTGGGAAGATGTGTGTTACAGAACAATTTGGGAAATTAAGCTGCACAAAATTTATCATTGCAAGGGGACTACTAGCAGTCGATGAGCCAATACTTGAATTCATGTTGTAATTTTTGTACACACAGCCCTCAAGCCTCTTGCTTCTGAAGTCTCTAAGTCACAGGAAAAATGACTTTAACAAGAAGAAATAAAATAAATAGCTATTTGGTAGGGAGCTAGAGCAGAACAGCAGTGACTCTGCCACTTGAACCCTCCCACTTCAGCTCACTAAGAAATTATTTATCTACACAGTCTTGGAAGGCCATTGTCTTTCCCTAGATTTATTTTCTGCTCCTATTTTGACTCAGGTCTCATCATCCCTGTCCTTTAGGCAGCAGTAGGGTCTTCATCTGCCCTTGCAGGTCATTTGTTGTGGATATCTAGGTAATTGTCTAGGTTAGACCTCTGTTTCATGCTTCCCTTTTGTTCTGTGCGTGGTGCAAAACTGGGCACAGCATTTCCCATTTTTTACACACTGCAGACTTGCCCCATCTCCTTTATCAAAAATAAAGGGGTTCCAATGAGCAAAGTTCCTTTCATACCATGAGATGCAATTGTTGAACCCTCATCCTCTTTCTTGCCCTGCTTTAAAGTATTGGAGCATCATGTCCAATTATTTAAGCACATCAAAAGGAAAAGAAAGTCTGCTAGAAGTGCTTGACAGGACTAAATCTCTGCATTTGCTGCAGAGTGTGTTGCAGCAGAGTGTGCTCTTTTTGGCTCCTTCAGAAGAAAGTGACCTTCAGAAGCAAAATCCTCTCTCTGAAAGCAAAACCCCATTTGGTATGTTAATTATTCTGCAGCTATCAGGCTTAGTTTTAATTTATGTTCATGATAACACATATTTGAGAAGAAGGAGTTGAAAAATGGTCCATACTTACCGTGGAAACTGTACCAGGGGAATTTTAGGGGATGTTTTCCTATTTTTTTTCATATGCCTTGATTTTACTGAAGTTTTTGAGCTGCTAGTGTTTGGACTGACTTGTCTGAATTGCATGAAAAGGTGGCTAAAAAGCAAAGTACAGGGAAATAGGCCAAAATATAATTTCCTTTCATGTGACTTTTACTGCTTTAGTGCAACAGAAACTTGCTCACTTCACTTTGCAGGCAGTGGGGAGGCAGAAGCTGTGAGCCTGAGCTGTGGCACTGAGGTGGGCAGTGCTGCAGCCCATAAAGGTGTTCAAGGCTGCTTGGATCCCTGAGTCAGAGCCAATAGCTCCAGCAGTGACAATGCTGCTGGGGCACCTCAAGGACACTGGAAAGGGCTTGGAGGTTGGCTCCAGTGCAGCCTCTGCTTAGGGCACCCTTTGCTTGCCTTTCCTTTTTGCCAAAATATACCTACCTAGGCTGATGTTTTGGTCCCAAAAATCAAACATTATGACAGCTGCCAGGCATAACACTGGGTCTTGTCTAATGTGCCAGCTTTGATTTTCTTTGCTGCTGCAGTGAATAAGCAAAAGCAGAGCTCCTGACCCCAGGAAAGATGAGCAGCATGAGTCAGGATTCAGCTAAGCAAATTCCCTGTGGCTAGGGTAGCTGCCATTCTGGAAACTCATCCTGATCTTCTGCTGGGACAGAAGAGAAGGCAAATTAAGGGAGCTGTACAGTTCTGCTGCTGTAGATACCATGTTCTGTCAGCATTTGTCATCCTTCCTGAAGAGATTTTTCTTTTCTCTATTTCCTGGTGTCCTAATTAAGACAGATAAAGATACACAATGGGCAGAACTGCTCCTGACCAGGCACAGCTTATCAAGCAACCTGAGCAAGCTCAGCCTGTGTTTAGTTTTGTTGATTAGGCATGGCTGGGACTGCCATAATTGTCTGTCTCAGACAGCAGCGACCACCCGACCAGGCTTTAGCAAATAAAATACCACAAATACATTCTGAAAAATGTGAACATAATACCCATGAAGGACTATTAATGTGTACAGAAACTATGCAGGCTGCAAATACACCTTCGTCCTGACCTTCAGCATTCCTCTTGGTTTAGTCCTGATGGAGATGGCCAATTATGGTTTTATGATACAGATTACGGGCAAGCGCCTGTTGCTGTTTGTGCCAATCAGAGTCTTGTTGTTGGCTTCAGCAAGGTCTGAGTTTCTCTTCTTTTGTATCTAAAGAAAGGGAAGCTGTACAATTTACTCTACAAGCTAGTTGAATTATAAATATACACAAAGGTCATTGGTATTTCAAAGTGGTGTGTATTTCTTTTAACTTGACACACTACATCCAAAACCACCAACTGCAGATGTAAAAAAGCCCCAGTGAAATACTTCTAAGGACACTGTGTAACAACTAGGATTATTTCTCACTAGATTTTTTTAATATTTTAAACCCTCTGAAACGAAAAGACACCATCTCAGAGGCATGGGTGTCATCATTTGCTGTCAGTGGAAGAGCAATAGTAATCAAAATCTTCAGTGAGAAAACTTCAGCTCAACTAGACAGCTCAAGACAAAAGTCCTGTCTAAAAAAATATTTTGGATATGTAAAATTCAGACAATATTTAAGTTAGACATTTTCAGTAAGACAAGACTGAGCTCATGGAAGGTCATGCATGCAAGTTTCGTTTTTCATAACTTTTTCTTCCATGAGGGAATTGCAAGATGGAGAAACTCAAAAGGAGATTTTGGAAGTTCCTGCAATCCACACGGAGGTCTAAAGGCCTGAGTCACACAACATTGAATTGTTTTGTTATTCTTGTTATGGCAGACCAGCAAGAACAAATTTGTGAGTACTGTCTGATGTGACATTACTTTAAAACTGAAGGGAACAGGAGGTGGCATTTCTTCCTTACAGGCTGAGCAGTTATGTTAAGGTGAAAATCTTCTGAATGTGGCTGCAGTGTATCTGATGTGCCCTACTTTGAAATTATTTCAGTTGCAAAAAAGGCAATGCAGGGAGCTGATACTTGCATGTCTGTAGTGCAAGTGACATGAAGGGCTCAGTGCTACAAACAGTTCATTCCTGCCAGCTCCATATAAAGTCTGTTTCTCATATTTTCCATTTGATAGTATCTTCTTATTGTTGGTATAGATACTAAAGGTATCTTGATAGATACTAAAGGTATTTCCTTCATAAGATCTTTAGGTTTTACCCCTGTTCCCCTACAGCCTCGAGCTAGATGGACAAAAAGATGGACTTCTGGGGACATCCCCATATGAGTGATCCTGCATCCAAACCTATGCTAACAACACTGAGATATCCCCCAGGGGAAGAGCAAGACGACTGCTCTCCTGAATCTATTCACCCCTAGCTTGTTTGACCTTTCCAGTGCAAGTGAATATCTGTCCCCAAACCACTAGCAGGGCTTATGCTTTCAGCAGAAGTGGCTGCAGGTCACTGTTTCTAAGAACACCACACTTGCAAATTCCTAGAACACTTTTGCCCTGTGTAAGTAAGCTGGGAACATTGTTTTGCTAGACAGAGTATGCGAATGACCACCCAGTGCCCATTTACTCAAGTCCTCTGGAATGTGAATAGATTTGCAGCACAGGGCTGAGTACTTCTGTTTGTTAACTTAGTGGAAACCACTTGGCATAGGAACATGTTCGAATCATGATGCAGGCTTTTGAAATTCACACTGGCAGGGGATCCAGCTGAAAGGAACTGTGTGAAACCAAGCTTGGTTTTTTCAGATTAGTTCACTAGAAAAGATTCTGGAAAATCAGTGCTGCAAGTTTTCCATTTCTGCTCTAACAGAACTGATCCTGAAATTACCTGTCCTGATGTACCAAAATATTTCTAGCCCAGATAGGTCATGAAATGCCAAGACACAAAGTGCAAGAGATCCCTAATTAATCAAAATAACTTGTCAACATATTTGTCATATTACATTGTCTCAAATGTCAATAATTCTCTGGAATTTAGAGATGAATATTCAGAAAACTGCTATGTTTCTTCTCCCTCCAAACCCATGTGGCTTCACTGAGACCCTGCTGCTGGTGGAACCTGTCTGTGCAAATGATCATTGAAGTGCAGGCAAGGTTCATGGTTACCTGTGTTTTGGGTTCAGCTGGCTTAGGGACACAAAACAGGACAATTAGGAACCTTTGTAATTACAGTTTTGTGAACTGTCAGTTTTTATAAGGCTAAAATTCAGCACCAAGTAAAATCTACTTCCATGTATTCCCTTCCTTTGTTAAGAGTATGCACTTTAAAGTAGGACTATTCTCAGCTCACTTAATACTCTCAGCTCCAATTCTGGGTTTAACCCAGTTTTAGCTGCCACAGCAGATACTGAAGCTGATGACTGATCATGGTGCTCCTAGTGCTCAGAGTTTCAGAGTGTAGCTTTGAAAATATATAAAGACCTGAAGGAGGAGAAAGTATGGTGATGCTGGAGCAGCATGAGGGTAAAATCTATCAGTTCAGGAACTGCTGGCTAAAGAGAATTCATTTCATCCCCTTAAGGAAAAGGATTTGACTTTGTATTAATGTACTTAAAATGGAGATCTCCAGAGTTTCCCAAGATCTGAGTTTTTGCTTTAAATTTCAGATAATAGTGCATGTAATTCTGTAAACTTCTAGGTAATCAATAGAATTTTTTATATTAGCTTAATTACTATGAATCACAGTCTTTGACTAAGCTGATTTTTAGAAAATGTAGCTATAAAGAACTTCTACAGATGGATTTTTACTTTTTTTGTAACTAGATCTAAAAATAACTTCATACATAAGAGAATTGATTTTATTATAATTTAAAAAGGAAAGGAAAGTCCAGTGCAGCAATGGTGAGATGGTGGGGCTGGCCAGTTGAGAAACTAATGGGTACAGAACTAGGAGCAAGAAAAATATCTGCTACTTCCTATTTCTCACTGCCTAACTCTTTGCCTGCATGAGACATGGGATAAAATAAGAAACCTGTTAATCTGCAGGGTGTCCTGTACCAAACATTGGTTAAGACTAAAGAATGCTATCTGCAGTGCTGAATGAACTGAGTGGGATGATAAGGGTAAGAAAATAAGAACATTTTCTACCTTGCTTTTCCCCAGAAATGGACTTCAGTAAAAATTTTGGGAAAGCCTTTGTGGCCAAGCATATCAGAAGGTATTGCACTGGCATTTTGACATTTTGAAAGAAGTGTTTCTAAGCAGCTGCATAAAGGAACAGAGCAACAAATTGTCTTGAGAAGGCAAGGGGTAGGGGTCCCTTGGCAGCTGTGAGTTTGGACAATCCCTATGGATAAAAGTGGCTCAGCTGAGCGACCTCTATGCTGCTGGTGCTCTTCTTTGGACATGTTTTACCCTATCTCCCCAGCACCCTTTCATAAATAATTACAGAGAGGAAACTAAGACAAGTGTGTGCTTCTGCAGGCTCAGCTCAGTATGGTGTTATACATCATTCCCTTCTTGCTTATGTGCTGAACTGTCAGTGTAAGCAGTAGGTTGTTTTTATATTTAGAAATTAAAGTATTAGCTGAGTGGCAATTTGTGTAGCACGTGGTTTGCTATCTTTCTTTGTCCAGCTTTATGCAGTATAATTTTAGGAGGCAGCATTTTCCACCTTCAAAAGAACGTCTTGGCAATGGTTTTTTCAATTCCCATTTGTCAGAGGTTATTATTGAAGAAAATGTTCCTGCTCATTGTGCACAGCTTGCCTAGTACAAGCTTCTTTCATTGCCTTAAAAATGTCAGATTGACTCCAGGGGAGCTGACACAGCATCCAGTGTGCTGGGCTCTACCCAGCCATGGTAACACTGTCCCTGCTGCCATCAGTACTGACAACTTCATTGCAGGTCCACTAAAGACAGAGAGGTGAGAACTAAAATACAGAGAACATTTTAAAAATTGATAACCTGGGAGATACCTCATTGCCCCTGATGGATATAATTCAAGCTTAATGTGAGACTGAAGTAGTGTGAAAACACTGGGAGCTTTAAGGAAGCTTGACATCCCAGCTGGACTGGTGGGAAGAGGCTTTCCAGGAAGCCTGTGTGGGCAAACCTCTGTGGTGGTAGCTGCCTGTATGGGACAAGGAATGGAAACTGGAGGGGAGCTAGTGGGGAAAGGGTCAAGGTCTGTTTGTGAGTGGGAAAGCTTTTGAGGGGGTGGGGCAAGGCATGCTTTGAGGAGCCTAGGGGGACTGGATAATCACTGGGCCAGTGAGAAAAGAAACCATCTCCTGAGGTTTGCTGGGTTCAGGGCAGAAGGACTTTATGTAAAGTCCCTAAATAAAGAGGACTGCAGCAAAAAATAAAATAAATTCTTGCTTGCGTCATTTTCTTCCCAACATGTAGGGCTCTGAAATCTGGTTACTTACTCAGGTTGCAAAAAGTCTGGGTATTAAGGAACAGTGGAGGGAAAGGGGATATTCATAGAAAGCAAATTACTTAGAAATGTGGTGTGAAGCAGAAATAATTGGTGAAACTACAGAAGAGGAAGGGGGAATTTTTTCCAGTAACTGTTAACCATAAAGTAACACTGAAAATTATTCCTCTGTCTTTGGTACACAGAAGAGGATTGGGAACAAGCATGGCACAGAAAATATTTCAGTGAGGCAATTTTCAAACCAGAGGTACAATTATTGGAAGACATTGGTAAGTTTGAAACAAGACATGGTGTCCAACCTTCAATCCCAGCATGTTCATTTCCAAAATTAAATATGTGACCTGCCACAGTGAGACCTGAGCTGTTGACGTCATCAGGAGAAAAATGGGGCTTTTGGAAATAACTTTCTCACATTTATGCAGGTGCAGGTCCTGAGGATGGACACCTCAAAGCAGCTCCAGCTGCTGTGCTGGGCATTGTGGAGAAGGCAGCAGTGGGATCTGCGCTCTGCCAGACTGGGATGGGCTTCCTCAATGCAGCAGCCAAGAACAGCAGAGCTGCAGTGCAGCATGGAGAACCCTGCACCACCCAGGGGGGGCCAAGCACAGGGAATAAAAATAATAATAATGCAACTGTGGGTAAATGCCTGGCTGCCACTCAAGGTGCCTGGCACCTATGTCATTTTTGCCCTGTGTGGGGCACTTTTGTCCTGTGTGGGGCACTTTTGCCTACGGTGTGGGGAGTTAAAATACTGTCCTGCTAATGTGCTGAATGTGCTGAGTGTGCCGTGGGGGATGAGATGCTGCAAGCCAGGCTGGGCTGCTTGAGCTTCCCAGAAAGGTGGTAGCTGACAGCAGGCAGAACTGCCAAATGTTTTTTCTCAGCCTTTAATAAAACTGTGAGATTCCTTTTACAGCTGTGCAGTCCTGGAGAAGCTGGAGGCTTGCATGGATTTACACGATGGCAGAGTTTGTCCCTGGGTGTATAGGAGGGGGAAACTGTTAGCATTCTTGTACAAAGAATATGACCAGAGACAGCTGGCAACCTATTTCTGGTACTCACCACTTCAGTTTCTCAGATGACATCTGAGAGCACCTACCAGCATTTAATTCTCATTAGTACATTCTCAGCAATTTTGTAGTTTGCATGATGTGTGAATTCTGAGCCTCCTTTCCTTCGCTGCACATTAGGGAAAAAATCGTCATGGGAGACACATCCAACTGTTTTCTCCAGCCCTGTGGTTCCCACTGCTGTGTGCTTTGGTTTGTATGCAGCCATCACTGCTTTTAATAGACAGTGTAGGATTACTCTACCCTCCCCTTCCTTTGTTTCTCTGCTCTAAACATAAAGAAGTGAGGAATGAGCCAAAAATGTCACAATATTTGTGACAGAAGAATTTGTATCAGCGGTCAATAAATGAAAAAATCTTGAATGCTGTGATTTAAAGTAGTACAATAAGGTGTGTCTGGAATTTACCAATATATGATCCAGGGTCAAAAACAGGAGGGACGTGGCTCTTGTTGTTTGCTCCAGGCTGTGCCAGGCTTTAAACTGAGGTACAATTCAGTCTGCTTCAGGCAGGTACCTCTGGGACATGGTTGAGGTGAGGCAGAGACACTTTCTGGAGGATTGCTTTGGAGAAAAGGATGGAGTCAGCAGTCTCTGTCAGATTTCTGAGGATGAGGAGGGGAGGAGAGACTGGACTAAGGGATGGTATCCCTTAGGTTTGTACCTGCAGTGAGATGGAGGAAGGCAGCTTGTCCTGGCGATGAAAGGTCATGTAATTGTGCTGGGGAGGAGGAGATGGAAAGTCCCCCAGATGGAGGGGGAGGACAATATTCAGGTGGTGAACAACTGTGAGCTGGATGGAGGCAGATATCTGAAAAGGGACAGAGTGTACACCCAGTGCATGAAAGCTACCTGGCTTTCAGAATGAGCAGTTTTGTTCTCCTGCTTTTGCTGTTCTTTGTGAGGACTGTGTTTTTTCTGCTTATTTCACTTTATGCTTTTGCATTAGGCTTTCCTTAAAGTCAGCTTTAATACTGTAAAAGAGAGAGGAAGAATTGATTTTGATTCAAATGTGAGCTCGTGAGCAAAAGAGAACCTGTACAAATCTGTTAAATCCCCAGATCTAGATAGATATTTCAATTTTTTCAGCAGTTTCTTATACAGAGACTGCCTTGAGGCTGAAGTCCTCACATCTTAGGAGGAAATAGGGCAGTATCAAATGTTCATTTTACCTTAAAGAGGGACCCCTGGTAGCATGACCCTTCATAAGATAAAGATAATGTGTTTTTAGCAAAGAGTACAGTGAGTTTCTTCTTAGAATTTGGTGAATATTTTTGGTCTCTGACTAAAAGAAGAAAGGAAATGAGATTTTTCTTACAGCAGAAAAGCAGTAGGGAAATGGTTGGTACAAAAATGGATCAAAAAACATAAAAACCCACACATGGTAAGAAGAAAAGCAAGCTGCCCTTGTGTCTATCAAGTTTTCCTCCTACTTCCATCCTCCAAGGTCAACATCACTGCAACAGAGACATGGCCTGTGCTGTAGGAGTGGAAGATGTTTTTGGACCTTTTTGAGTAGGAGTGTGCCCTTTGCAGCAGCTTCAGGTGTCCTGGATCTGCCGAGCTTTGCCACCAGCAAATCTGCCAGCACCAAATGGGTCTGGTGGCTGAGGACTTGGGAGCTGTGTGCAGGGATCCCTTCCCACTGGACACTTGATGCCTGGAGTGGGTGCTTTTGTCTCTTCTGGCATCAATTATGGAGATCTCAGGCTGCTGACTCAGCATCCTGTCTCATAGACATGTTTTCCTCACCTGCTCCTGGACTATTCTGTGTTTGGGGGAAATTCCCGGGCTCAAAAACAGCACTGCAAAACTATTTACACTGAGACTAAAATGGTGCTAGCTTCCTCTTGCCCAGTTTTTCAGTTGATAGAGAGGCAGTGAAGCACACCTCCTGTGACAGGTAGAAGGAGCAGTAGTCATCCAGGTGCTGATGGTTTTGGGTGCAGTGCCCCCAGCAGCACAGCACCCGGGAATTCCTGAAGGAGCTCTGCAGGGAGAGCTCTGCTGCTGTTTGGCTTTTCCTGGCATGACTGTGGGATGAGTGATGTGCTGGCATGGCCAGGCAGGATGTGGGCAGGAGCAAGGGGACCAGGAAACTGGAAGCTGCTGCTGATGGAGCACCACTCAGCTCTGGCAGGAGCCAAACTAGAGAGTGGGCACAGAGAACACCAGAGCCTTATTCTCAGAGACTTGCTCTGGTCTGTCCTTGGGGCTGGGATACACACTGTAAGTCACTGTAGTGGGTTTTTGTCAGAGCTTTCTGCAGTGCAGGGGAACAATTTCTGTTTCTGGTCACTACACTACTGGTGAGTGGCTTGGGAAGCAGCTACGATGGGGGCCAGGGCAAAGCTGTCAGAGACATTCCAGCAGTAGCCCTGGGATGTGTGACACCCGATCCAGCCCTTGGGGGGCTTTGTGCACAGCTGGACTCCTGCAGAGGCTCACCCCACACCCCACTGAGTCTCAGCTCTTTGGCAGTGCCTTTCCTGGGAGCCACTCTGAGCTGCTCAGGGGGGAAAAGTAGGCTCGAATTCCTCCTGCTGGAGAAGGAAACCTGAGGAAAGGCCATGCACGGATGTCAGTGCTGTTTGCACGACAAGGCTTTGTGATGCATCTCTGATTTGCTTACACCCATGCTGTGTTTAAGCTGCAGACTGCAGGTGACCTCTGTATGATGTGTATCTTATGCTGGTTTGGAGTCTAAACACACACAGTTATTTTCACACGATCTCCATTGAGATGCAAACTGAGTTTGGTTTTTGAGCCGAGAGGGTACAGGATGGGCAATCCCAGCTTCTGAATGAGGAGAGAAGAGCTGTGTGCTCTCCCTGATCTTAGTGCCAAGCTGGTGGAGGAGGGTGCAGAAGATGTGCTGCTTAGAGGTTTTGGAGTTATTCTGGGGGAAAATAAAAGCTGGGAAGCGTATGGCAGGAGTAATCCCAACCCAGGAGGGAGGTGAACTGCCTAACCCCAACAGGTGCTTTCTGTCCAGCTTTCATGGAAGCAGGGTGGCTGTGTGCTTGGAGCAACAGTAATTAAGACTCTGAGGACAAATTAGGAAAACAACCTCTGGGTTTAATAAGCGCTGTGCGTGGGACAGTGCACCCCCACCCAAGCTCCCCATGGGGCCGTGGCAGGAGTGTCAGCCCCTGGCAGATGTCTGCTGTGGTGGCAGGGACTGCTTGTTCAGTGATGCCTCACACCTCCTCTGCATCTTGAAACAGCCCAGAGTCTTTAAACCTGTCCCCTCAGGTGTGCCCCTGAACTGGAACAATACCTCACCTCCCAGCCCAGCAGGGTTACTTTCTTGTGAATAAATTTTCCCTCTTTCACACAGCAAGTAGAAATCCTGCTTTCAAACAACTCTCAGGCTTGAGTAAAACTGAAATTTGAAAGGAAAAAGCACACAATTAGCTTAAAATTTTCTAAAGATACCAAACAGTATTGCAGAACCAAACCAATCCTACCCCTGCTTGAGCTCTGTAAACTCTCCCCTGCCATTCTACCTTCCATTCTGCGTCCTGCTACCTACTCCATATCTAATCTCACTATATTGCACAAGGTGTTTTCTAACATCCAAAGTATCTTTTACTGTTCTGAATGCTCTTATCAACATCTTGGTGTAAGCAGTAAGCCTAACTAGGCAAACAAACACTTTTTTCACATTAAGTTTCACTTATTAACTGACCAAAACCTCACCGTCTCCAATTAATAAAATGCTGAGCTGGAACCATCTCAGGCTTTTTGAGCACACCTTCTGAATATTTACATCTGGAAAGTACACAGTGTTTACAAGAACTCATGTTTATTTATCCAAGAACACTTCCACAGAAAAGCTTCTTTATGACAAGCTGTACATTTTCCTTTGCCAGTTTATTGACCTTTTGCAATGCATGGCTATTTGTTTGGTAAAAACGATAGCATTAATCTTAACCTGCCATGTGTAATACATCTTGGTAACTTGGTAACATTGAAAAAAAATATTTTGGGTGCCAGAAAGCCCCCCATGTCACTGTTAAGAGCATTTGAATCCAGTGCAGCTCAGCAGTAAGCAAATATCACTATCTGATGACACTTGCTTAGTGGCTGTAGGAAAATGGGTCCATGCTGGGAGCTCACTTGTTAGCACATCCCCTGTGATCCTGCTGACACTTCCAAGCTCTTCTAATAGTTTTTATCCTTGGGCCAATGAGGCCATGCAGGTGGCTGCTCTGCTGCTCAGGTGGCCCTGCCAGGTGCTGCTGGCTGGGACACAGGTGTGCAACTGCTGCCTCTTCCCTGGTTAATGGCACAGCTTTCAATCCCCTCTCTGCCTAGTCTGGCATTTCCTCGGAACTGAGATTATTTGTCCGAGAGCATTTCCGCAGAAAAGCTCCTTTGTGCCTTGCTGTACATTTTCCCTGCCAGCATCCTGACCTTTAGCATCACCCACAGGTTTGCCTCAGGAAAGTTCCTTTCAGCAGAGTCCTCATGAACTGCAAGAGGTGAGCAGGCACTGGCGTGGGGATGCTGCTGTCTGCCAGGGACCGCTGTGTGCAGAGCTGGGCTTCCACCAAATGGATCTGGCTGTGCCAGGTGCTGCTGGATTTCCAGCTCCCCAAGCACCTGGCTAAGCAAAGCCAAACTGCTCAGAAGTGAAGGAAGGCAGGAAAGAGAGAGAAAGGCACGTGGGCAGACTGTAGATGTTGGCTGACCCCCCCTCTCCTCAAATTGCAGGGGCAAAGAGTCTTGAATTTAGTCCTTTTTATGAATTGAGGTTACCTCCAAGTTTGAGTTAATTAAAGGAGATTTCATGCAGCATTTCTTTCCTTACAGAGGAAGCTGCTTACTTGTTCAGGGAAAGATTTGAGATAAAGACCCAAATTTCTGTTTCATGATTTTACAATTTCATATTACAGTAGCACAGCAGCAGAAACTGAATCTGGTTTTCTGTGATTCCAAGGGCCCTAAGACAAAGCTTCAGAGTCATAACCATTGTTCTTCAGTCCAAGGACTAACTGGACCTTGCAGGTTGGAATGACTGGAGGAGACAGTGGAATTTCAGTGGAAAGTGGAATTTCAGAAGTCTGCATATGAAGGGCTCACTGTGCCACTGGTGGTAGCAAGTCCAGGGTGGGACCTAAGGATGGGAAATATGTGCATGAAGGCCCTGAGCACTGGGTTCACAGGGGCAATTAATCATTGGAAGGACTTCCTTTGAAGGCTTAAAATCAAGACTAGTAACTTTAAAACACTACCTGTGGTCTCCTTAGGAAGACATTGCTTTTAATCTAGGAACAACTAGGGTAAATTCTGGTAAGTGCTGAGCTTTGTGCAGGGTCTCCAGGTATATGTCCACTGCACTATGGCTGGGGTGGCTCTGGCATGGTCTGGGAGTGCCATGCACTGACCTGAGATAATACCTGAGCCTGACTTCACCTCTCCCTCTGGCAGACTCTTGTCTTAGATGAAAGGAAATGCTGCAAAAAGAGCAGAAGCCACAATGAGCTCTGGAAAAGCAGTAGTAGAGGCATCTTGGGAATCTGGCTAGGCTTTGTGCTGAGTTGTCCCATGGTTTGTGCAGTCAGCCCTTAAACCTGAATTGCCAAGGACAGGGCCTTCTGACCAGAGAGCCTCTGTCTGCAAAGGAGGAACAGCCTTTGGGGGTCTACACAAGGGCAGAGAGCAGATGTCAATTGGCTACTGCAGGAGCCATAGGATATATTTACACACACATATATATATATATATAATATCAAGTGACCAGTGGAGAAAGGTAAGAGAACCACAGTTTTCTGTAACCTGTTTTACCCCAAAATTTTCCCTATACTCAGTAAAATAATAGCTTCATTTTCAAAGCTCTGAGGTCTGATTTCAGTAACTGCATTTCTTTCTTGGTGTTACCAAAACAAAACCAGTGAGCCATCAGGTAAGTGTGACTAACATGTGCACTCTGTGTCTGCTCCTAACTACCCAAAATCTAATTTGGTGAGCCCTGGACTTGAGCCCTCTGGAGATGTGCAGAGCCAGGGAGTAAGTGTTCATCCAATAAGGATGATTAGAACAGTCCAGTCTGACTTTTAAACCACTTACAACCTCCAAAGTGCAAAGCAACCTAAAAAGTTCACTGGGAGCTGACAGCATTCAGTGCCTCCCAGGCCTGGGCTGTCAAAGAGTGATTTTAATAGAACATTAAGTATGAGATGCTGGAACATGATCAAGACCTAACACAAGGAAGTAGCTTTTAATTAACAAGTTCCACATGCTATGTATGAAAAGTAACAGCCATTAAATTTTATTAGAATTTAAGTTGCACATCAAAACTCCTTCAATGTTGAGTTTCACTGCTTTAATTTAAAGTGAACATTTCTACACTGAGGTGGCACAAAAGAAAATTTGCTTAAGTTTGATTTTTGTACTACTAAAAAGGATTTAACAGCTTAGAATACATTTATTTCATGCCATGCAACTGGTGAAAATTGGATTAATTATACTGCTTTCAGCAATACTACTAGCATAAACCATTAAAAATTTAGACTCACAGAGTTTGTTTTGCTTAATTTATTTCCAAAAAATATATTTTACTGTAGAATGCTAAACTTACATGTAAGCAAACATTTATATTTATATGGTGAGTTTCAGCTGGTAAAACTCGTAAGTAGAATGTCATTAACCGAGTTTGGATTTGGAATTTGGATTTGAAATTTGAGAGCTTCATCAAAAACTATCTTAATAAACCAGAAACTTGAAGAGGTAGTTTGGTTTGATTTTGCTGAATTTTTTGAGCTAACATGAATTTTTGCGTTGCTGCAATATGAACTAGAGAGGTGAAGTCCTGCTTAACAGTGTCCTCACAGTTCTGTTGTCTATGCCTTGGCATATCCTTTTACTAGGCAAGAAGACACCTTTTAATGTTCTTACAGTGTCATAGTGCTCTGCTGCTCTGAAGGACTGGACTTGGCTAGATAATCAGATGATGGAATGTGTATATTTTGAAGTCCTGTTCACAAATTAGATCACAGTCTGTGGTTTCATACATTTTTCAGCAGTTTTTAACTGTTGCACAAGACCTCATTTGGAGTTTGAATTTAGAAATAAAATACCCCAGAATGTAGCTGTATGGAGGGAGAAAGGAATAGTCAGGTCTGGAGGGGACCTCTAAGGTCACTGAATCTGGTCTCTGCTACTGCAAGTAACCACATCATGGGGTCCCCTTCAAAAGCAATTCATAGATCTTCAGAAAGCCTGGCCCACTATGCAGAGCCTTTGGCATTGAGTGCAGCCTAACTGTATAGCACATGCATTCCTGATTAAAAGGAGAGGGAGAAAAAAATTTAAGCCTGTGTTGATTGAAGTTAATATTTACCAAATAGTGGAAACTGTCATTCCACCCACTAAAATGTGATTAATCAGAGCTTGTTCTGTTGTACAGTCAAAGACAGGAACTGCTTTGCAGGCTTATGTTGTGTGCAGATCACCAGCCACCATCCCTGAAGTGTGGCTGTGCTGCCCACACGCCTGGTGTGGGAGGTTTTGGTTCAGCCTCCTGTCTGCTGCTGCTGTGCTGCCTGTCCCCCACAGTCCCAAGCCACCAAAAGCACCATAAACATCATCAAACAAGTAAATATTGTCATTTTTTAGGCTGGGATTCTGAAGCTTTTGATTTAGAGTTTTCAAGCTCTTCTCCATAGTCAGCTGGGCCCCATCTGCTTTTATGAAAGTGATGGCTCCAACTCCACTGTGTAAACTCTGTGTGTCAGGAGGAAGAGCTTATCCCAAGAAGGCCAGAGAAGCCTACAGGCTTCCTGGCACACCAGGCAGCTCCCTGTGGGCAGAGTGTTTCTTGCATATGATTTTTCTCACAGTGTTTTGTATCCCCATGCCAGTACAGATTTTAAGATAACTTCTGGTTGCCTGTCCCTGTTGCTGTATTGGTGGCCCTTGTGCAAGGCACTGCATGGCAGTCACAGGAGGATGCTTTGGCTGATCTTTGCTTTCTAAAAGTCAAGCTGCCTGTCTGCAGACCCAGCTCCTTATCTTTAATGTATGGTCTGACCATCACTTGTTTGAATGCTGAACACTTCATGCTTCCCTGACTCCTGCTCCTTCCTGGGCACCCTTCCAGAGCCCCACAGCCAGGCTGCTGCAGATGCTGCCTGGTCCCTTGCTGTTTGCACAAGCAGAGGTCCCCATATTAGTTCAGGGGTTCACTGGGATTTGAGGTTCCCACCTCCAGCAAAACAAGAATTACTTCAGAATTAGTATGAGCTTTAGCAATTTCATTTCCTACTCTAAAAATCACTCTCTAAAGCCTCTTGTGCCTGTGTTTTTCACATCCATGCAGGCTCATCAGTGCTACCCAGCACATCCCACGCAGCCACCCCTTGGCTCTCCCCACGCTCCCTCCCACTGCTGGTGGTCAGGCCTGCCTCTTTGCCATGCCAGCTGTCTGGATTAATTGCACTCTCTCTCTTTCCACCTCACCAACTCCCCATCTGTTTTTCTGCTATAGCTTAAATCCCTTTTGATCTGATCCCGAAATACTGACTTCTATAGCAGCCTCTGCACACAGGCTGTTCCTGGGAGCAGGTCCCTCCCTCTCTCCCACTCCATGGCTCCAGATGATGTTAGCCTGAGGGGCTTATTGCTGCAATATTGAAATTCTCCTTGTCAAGATCTGCACCCTGTAACATCATGGGAACCATGGTCCTTGTCTCTAAGAGCGCACACATAACTATTTTTTTGGGAGCCTATTAATTTAGTTGAATTCAAGACTGCACTTAGGGTTTGTCTGGAGAACATCCAGAACATGTAGCACATTGCAGGGTTGAACCTTTCTATCCTAAACTGTTCTATTAGCATGCTACAGTGCACAGTATAACCAAGCACATAGGGAGCATTGATCTCTCATTTAATTTAAAAGACATTTTATTCGCCCTAGCAGTTATTTAACGCCATTATCTATTTATTCAATTTAGTTAACTTAATGCACCACGACTTAGACAACATATTTGGACTGGAGACAGAGACCATCACGTTAATTGAAACTGCAACATGGTTCAGTTATTATGTAGTCATGAGAACTTAATTGTGTGATCAGAAACCGTTATTTACTGCTGGTGACTCTTTTGTATCCCAAACACTGGCATTGATTGTAAACCAAAAGGCCAAAAATTATACATAAGAACAATCTTCACAGCCTCATCTGTCTTATGGATCTTGAAAAGCAGCAACACAGAATGCCCTGTTCACCAAACATTTCTCAAGACTGTGGCAGACCGTTTTCACCCATGGGTGAAGTGATTATTTATGAACAGCTAGGTTGTGCACTTTCCAAATATGTACTTCAAAGTGTCTGTGTTTTCTTGGTGCTGTGATAGATAAAACAGGTACACACAAGATCCCTCTACTCTCACAAACGTGGATGCAAGGGACCAGAGTACATGCACTGCAATTACAGGATAAGCAGAGAGGTGTTAATGTAAACTGTTACTGAGGAATGCGTGTTGGGGCAATGGAGTCTCCCTTTTTATGTGCAGGAGCCAAGCAGAGAAGAGGATCAAGGCAAGCTTGCAGGTGAGCACAGAAATCAGCAAAATAGAAAAGCAGTATCTGGGAATTATCTGAAACACCTAATCCATATAAGAAATTACTGTACCAATCTTTTTTTAATAGGTTGATAAATGGAATGGGGTAGATTACACCAGCAAGGAACTCAGTAACTTTGGTGAAGATTTGAAAATTTATAGAAAAAAGAACAAATGGTAATCATCACTTGATGTAAACCAAAGGAGAAAGCTGAGCTTCAGAGGTTACCATTAAACCTGCTTTTAAGGTTTGATCTTGCAAAGCACAGAATATCCTCAGCTCCCACTTCAGTCAAAAGAAGTTGAATGTCTTTTGCAAAAAGTGGAGTCAGCAGGCTTAGGTGATTTATTGTATTTGAAATAATGAAGGTGATTTTGTGACATCAGAGGAAAGTTTTAGAAAGATCTGAAAGGAAGATCAAAATCCTTTTAGAGAAAAACAGCATGTTGTGACATTGGAGCAATGAGACCCTCAAATGGGCTAGAAAGGAAAGGGTGAGTTACTAGACACCTAGTTAAATAAGGGTTCCCAGGAATATCAGTGTGAGGGCAGCAAAGGGGCAGATTTGTAGAAGCAGCCCCCAGTGTTTTGCATTATTCCCTGTGCTCCCTGATTGTATCTAGTTTTGTGTTTGACTGTTACTGCAGACTTAAACTGGCATAAACAGAAGGAAAGCAAGAACTGGCAGTGATGTGCTCATGAGGAAAAGGGGAGCAAACCCTTCCAGACTTGGCTGTTCTCTGTGCCAGCTTTACCTGTCCTCTGCCTTTCATCATGGTCATGAGACAAGGCACAACTGCCTTTCACTGAGGGACCTGATCCAGCTGTGTACCCTCTCCCAAGTTCCCACACCACAGTCCTTACTGACATCCCATCCTAGGCTCTATGTACTCTTTTGCCAGCCCTGAGGGTGCAGAAAACTTCTGTCCTACTAAGTGTGAAGGTTTTACCATGGGTGGAAGATACACAAGCTCTGCTCAGCTGCTCTTGCCATGATGTCTGGTGCAGGCCTGATCTTGGCTTTTAAGTAACTTTTCTTCATTCTTCTTTGGCATCAAACAGCTCCAGCCATCATAAAGTTACTTTTCCCCTGTAAGGCACTGCTAGAAAGACTGAAGGGTGACAAGAGACCTTTCCCCTCCCAGCTGTGTTGGACTGGCTGGATTTGACTATCCCAGCCACAGGTGCTTCCTTTCTGAGTCCCCTCCCTCTTCATTCCCCTCAGCCCAGCCAGCCTCTGCTCTTGCAGCTTTATGGAGGAAAGGATAAAGAAAAGTGGAAGGTTTACAGAAGAAACACTGGGTTCAGCCCAGGAAAAAAAGCAAGAAAAAAATGCTGCTGTCCGAGGTCACTGAAAAGTCGTGCTGGGAGTTCTTGGGGCTTTTGATTGTTGGGGGGAAAAATGTCTTTGCTCTCTGATACCCACACAGCTCTCACCCACCTGAGGCTCCTCAAGTCTCTTAAGTGTCCAGAAGATCCAAGATGAGTCCAAGTCAGCTGGACTTCAGATTTCTGCAAGAGCCCTTTAGCTACCCTGCCTGCACTGTGAAAAGGATTATGCTATTTTACAGTTGCTGCAGCATGAAATGGCATGGAAGGAAGGGCAAGGATAAGTATGTGTTCATGTAAGATAGGCAGATATATCTTGGAAGAAAGGAAAATGACGAATGCAAAGCAGAGCTATACCTGGAATTCATTGGGCTATCTGCAAAAGTACTTAAGGGGGCCTCCTTTGGGTTAATTCTTTCATAGGTCGCCAGAGAAAATTACAGTCTGGTTATTTTTTCACATTAATCTTTCTGCAGCAATCACCACCTTCTTCTTCATAATCTTTAGATTAAGGTGTGTATTAATTATTTATACATCTCCATCCATGTATGTGGACATTTTACAAAGCAAATAAAATGAGGTCTTGTTCTCAGTAGAATGTGTTATTTAGCACAGGCAGAGGCAAAACAAGCAAAAAATTCATGTGAGGAGGCAGCAATGGAGAAGAAACTAAGACAAGAAGTACTTGCAGAGGAGGCTGTTTTTCAAGAAGAAAAGAATGGCATTCAGTGGCTGGGGTGGGTTCTGCTGGGAAATGGAGCTTGATATGAGTGTCCAAGACAGGAGTGTTTGGAAGTAGGTGCTGGTGGCAGGGTGTGATTCAGAAGAAGCAAAGTCCTGAGCAGTGGCAACAGAGGTCATGTTGGGACATGACTGGGTTGTCCAGGATATCTGGTGTGACTGAGACAAGAAACACGTTGAAGAAAAAAATGTCTGGGTGGAGAGAAAACGAAAAATTTCAGTCCAGTTGCTTTCAGTATTCCAAATTTCTCTCTACCTTTTTTATTTATCTATGGAAGGTCATGATGATCTGACCATGGGACAGCTTAAAACTCATTTCAGGTAACTGAAGGAATAACAGCCTCACAGACGCAGGAGGACGGGCTGTCCTCCATGTGCCACTGTTCACAGCTTGTGCTGTGGAGGAAGTCAAGGTCCAATCTTTACTCCTGGATTGTTGTTGCATTTCCCATGAGCTGTACATTGCCTTTGCTCCTGGACTTTGCTCTACCTCTCTGCTCCCTCCTGAGCTGGTGTTTCCCACTGGAGCAGACGTTCAGCAGGAGGAGATAGGCACAGCACATGCTTGTGTCTCATTTCTGCTCATGTCATCTGCATCTGAGTGTAGTGCATGATGCTCACCAGAGATACAGGCAGTTGAAAATGCAGGGAATTTGTTGAGCCAAGACACCACCCCTCCAAACTCCCTTTTTAGTTTGGGAAAGTTGGAGGGCTTTTGCATTGTCTCAGAGTTAGTACAAGCAGATCCACCATCTCTTCTGCTGAAATTCAGCCTACAGCTCCTTCCTCCTTGGCCTCTTATTACCTGCAGCCATTCAAAGCTGCCCAAGTAGAGCTGTCAGAAAATTTGCTGCCACTATGAATACGTCTGAAGGATAGTGGGGGCCTGGGGACACCCACCTTGGGAGGGTCTGCATGCCCCCAGCTAGCACACTCTCCCATGGGAATGGCTGTTTGTGGCTTTTGGTGCCTGGTCAGAGATTCTTACACTGCAGTATGAAAGGAAAACTACCAGAGATTGGATATCTTTGCTGAGAAATTATCTTCTTATCCTGTGAAGCTCTGAGATTTAAAAAAAGGTCCAGTTTGACATTTCATCAAGATATACTGCTGCTTTTCTTGGGAAAAGCACAAAAAAAAAGAGCTTTCCTGGATCTCATACTTGTCACTGGACTCACTCAAGAGGAGAAAAACTCACGCTCAGACTTCTGATCTAGACTGAGCCAAAACCTTTTATTTCTGGATACTTTGAATACCAACATGTTGCAAGGGCTCTTTCCCTTTCTCTGTCCTTAGATTTCATCTAGCCCTTCAGAACCTGTTCCTGAGAAAATTTGAATCAGAACAGGTAAGTTTCTGTGAAAAATGGTGATTTTCTTGAACTACTGTTTTCCAGTAAAGAATTGCTCAGTTGAAGAATTCTCTGCCAAGTCTGTGGGTACTTGAGAAGTCCACCTTCACACGCCTGCACCGCTCTCTGCTCCGTCCCTTGTAAGAGAGTACTGCTGGCCCTCCCTGCACAGGTTTCTCCCATTTGCAAACATGTATTTGTTAATCCCTTGCTAGCTCTTCCTCCCAACCCTTGCCCTGGCTGTGCAGCTCCCATGGCACAAGTGTCCTGTAAAACCTTCGGCTGTTGCGTCACGCTCACGCCGAGCTCGAAGTCTGTCCGTGCACGCCTGCACACCCTGGCACACCCTTCCTTATAAAAGGCTCTGTTAAATGTGAGACATGAGATTCGGGTCTCTCACACTGCTTGATTTGCATCTGTATTAGAGCAGCTTGCTGAGGTGTCTTAGAAAAAGTTCACAATACTTTTCAAATTATTTGCTGCTCAAAGTAGGTGTTTTGCCCTAAAGACAACTTCTCCAGCTCATCCTTCTCTGTCTCTTCTTCCTCCTCACTAAATACAAAATGAAACTGAAACAAATGGCCCCAACAAAACTATAACATGAAAAATCTTTGTGATTTCCTGGAATAACACCACACAACCTCTACATTTCACTGGAATGGCCTGGGGGAAGGCTAGGGTGCACTCTAGCCTAATTGGGTCTTCTTCTGTAGATGTTTTCTGAAAAATGACATAATTTTCCACAGGTGAAATCAGCCTCTCTTCCTGCATTTTCAGGGCCACTTCTCCCCTTGCGTGACACCAGTGCTCCTCTGTTATGCATGAGAAGGCTGCTGCACAAGTGATGGATGAGTCAGCCAAGAAAATAAGAGATGTCCTGACCTCAGATAACTGCTGTAAATATTTTCCATGATGAAAAGAAAATTGATTTTTATACATCTCGATGTGAATATAAAGTCAGTCCTCCCATGAGCAGGTTTGAATTTAGCAGTTTACTAGGTAAGCTGGCTATGCACTTTTGGTTTTAATTATTTATTTACCCTACAGTTCTTTAATCAAAGATACTTTCCATAGCAGCTTTCTATGTCACATTTCTGGTAATATGTAGCGACTTAAAGGAACGCATACCTACGCACAAATCATGGGGTGTGTGGGCTTGACTTTGTTTTAAAGGTCATTGCTATTTACCACCAAACATATTTTCCTGCTTATTTAATAAAGGCATTTTTGGACAACAACATGTAAAATGTTTCCATGTCATAGTCAACAAACAGCTTTTCTAATTAAAAAGGTGAGGAAGGTTTATATTTGGGGGAGAAGGGAAATAATGGATACAAGACACAGCTGCTGATATTTGGATACTACTTTGTGAGTGTAATATAATACTAACTACTCAGACATAAATCCCGTGCACTCAGCAGTCCACTAGGCAACTGCTTGCCTCATGTCCATATTTTAATTTTTCTTGGAAGTGTGTGCACACTGGGAACATGGTCACTTAACAGCTGGATTATGGCACTGGTGTTTTTTGAATTCTTGCAATTTATCACCTGTTTAACAGCAACTCACATGCTTTCCTGGTGAGCACTGTCCCATCATTTCTTGACCACTTCTAGTTGTCCCTGTCTGGTTTATGTGTGTGAGAATGGGCCTGGATCCAGTAAAATATTTAAGCATGTGCTTAACTCTGAGTACCTGATAAAGGAGAGGGCTTGGGAAGTACTGACACAAACACTCCTCTAAGTGCCCGTCAGTTATGTCTGAGAGCTCTTCCACCAACCTGGCTGCTGAGAAGAGAGGGAGAATTGATGCTGTGATAGACAGAGCCTCTCACAAGAAGAACACAAGCAGGAAAAAGAAAGAACAGAAAAAGCTCAAGCAGGAGGAAATGCATCCCCAGGTCAGCAGTTAGCCATACACTGGAAGTGCTGACCCACTGATCCTGCCACAATATCCACTATAAATCCTGGTGTCCATGTTTCTCCCAGCTGGAGGCAAGACCTTCCAAGTGGTCCCTGTCCCTGAAAGTGTCCCCTACCCATGTGAGATGCTTCCCAGCACCCTGTCAGCACTGAATGTCATTTATGTGCTCTTCCTTCCTGGGCTGAAGGCATTGTTGGCATTGAAAATCTCCTTGTCTTCCTTGGGTCTGCAGCTTCCTTGACTTTCATAACCCACTGCATTCCATAAGCCTGTTCTCTGCCCATCTCATCCCTTCTATGGCACTACAGCAGGTGCCTCAGCAGAAACCAGGCAGAAGAAATACCACACGTTTTCTTTGTGCAGTTTATAATTAAATAATCATTAAGTCTGTGATTCTGTCCGTGACTTTTTATCACTAGTTGTATTAATTTGTTTCTCCCAGTGTTATTGATGGAGTCAATTAAATAAAACTATGAAATTATTTTTCTCTCATTGTAACTGTGTCAGTACTCCCACTTTAAATATATCATGGTTAGATCCTGGAGAAACCTATTAGAAGAAAACAAACACCTATGTCAGGCCTTATCCACTTTTCTTGGTTCAAGAGAAGCTGACTTCATTCACTCAGTTGGGCAATTTTAGCTGATTGATCACCTTTTCCATTGAAAATACGTAATTGTGCTGTGCTAAGGACATCCAATAAATGTCACCTGTGAGGTTATTCCCTGTTTGCAGGTGTTCAGTGGTTTTTCTCTCTGTTTTATGCAGTTTGAATTAGTATTTGAACTACTGAGAGAAAGATGCTTGAAAAGTAAAGAAAGAGAATATTTTCCACATGAACATTTTCTATGGGTTTTTTTTGTCTTTTAATACAGCAAACCTGGACTATTCATATAAGACATGCATATGACTGCATATTAAAACAGCAATTTATCTTTTGAAGAAATGTTGTTTGACAATGATTACACAGATTTTCCTTCCAAACCATTTAATTAAAACCATATTTGATTTCATTTACTATATTCCAGTGATTTAATAAAGTATGACTTTAATTTCAGTATCCATCAAAATGTAAAACTTTTAATATAGAAGAACTCCTTTAATCTCACCAAGGAAAAGCACTGGAGCAAACTCTTTGCCAGGAATATACTCTCAAAAACCCCATCTCTGAAACACTGTTGGAAATTTTGTCCTTAACTACTCTGAGTTATAATAAAGTGAGCTGAATGCTGTTTGTTTTCGTAATTGAGCTACCAAGGGCCTAAATATAGTGAATTTTAGAAGAAGATTTTTTTAACTATCACAGATTATTTTATGATTTGGGAATAATTTCCAAGAAGATGAACTCTTTGAAAACCATTCTTTTTCTCCTCAGTATTTTGAGGTGTTCTGTGGCCTGATGTTTCCTTCTACATTTAAAGTGATTTCATTTCCCAATTACTGCAATGAGCAGGGATAATGCTGGCCCTGTATACTCAGGATTTATCTCCCCAGTGTACTGCAATGCTATGTAAAGTTTCCCAAGTAGCTCTGTAGAGCTGTGTAAACATATTTGTCATCAGTAAAATAATTGAGAGGTGCTATATAAAACTAACCTCAAGTACATAAGGTACATGTGTGTATTACCAGGGATCACATCACGTTATTGCAACCAAATTTCCACACTTGTCTTTGTTGTGGCTGTTTTTCTTTTGCTTTTCCCTCACCATAATCAGAATACCTTCACCCAGAGATTTTTGTATTACATAGATTACCATCTTTTGGGGCAAGAATCTTGCAGGCATTTAAAGCAGCATGCAGAGGCATTTGAGGTGATGCACATCATAAATAATGAAATTAGAATTCACAGAATTCATAAAACTCAAGTTATCTGAAGGTTTTGTCAGGTCAGTGTTTAGTTAAAAAAAAAAGTTTTAATAAAAATTCCACATGCAGGGCTGGAGATGTTAGGTTAGGAATAAGAAGGTTTGAGGTTCTCACAAGAATAACCGATAAAAAACACAGAGTGCCAGCAGGGTTTCCTTTTCCAAACTTGGACGAATCCTGTTAGGATAGACACAGATGATTTTCTCATGCTCTAATTCTGATAAAAGTCATTGCTACAGCAGGCTGGGTGGGTTTTCTCCTTTCTCAGGGGTAAGACTGTGCAAACACAAAGCAGTATTTCTTCCACAGAATCCTGTGGTGCAGCTCTCAGGACAGTCCTACAGAGGGTGAGGCACTGTCTGATGAACAGCTCTGCAGTCCTTCCATTGGAAAGCTTGGAATCGTGTCATATTGATAAAAAACAACCAGAAACCCCAAACCCGCCCAGCCAACCAAAAAAATAACCCACAAATCCAGCCACAAACCAGACAGTTCTGAATCTGTTCCAAAGCTCGTGTTCATCCCAAATTTGCTGTGCTGCTTTGGGACAAACTCACAAAATGTGCTTTGTCTGTTCCACAGCCAGCCCTTTGGGCAGACCTGGCTTTCTGAGCCCCAGGTAACCAGGTGAACTCAGCTAAATGGAGGTGAAATTCAGAGCAGAGGCAGGTCTGGGGGCACGTGTACAGCACGTGCATCTTCCCTGCCTTCCCAGCAAGCTGCTGGCTGCAGGCACTCTGAGCTGAGGGGATGCTCATGGGCAGCAGTGCCATGCTGCTGCTGCTGCAGGGTCAAGGACAGGGCCCCCTGTGCCTTTGGGCTGGGGTCACTCAAAGGGCTGGTCACCTGGGTGCAGCCTGGTCCCTGGAGAGGGATTAGGACACACTCTGCAGAAGCACCTGAGCTCCACCCATGTCACTGACACCTGAATCCTGTTTTTACCTACAAATACATAGCTTTAGAGCAAGGTGGGTGGGGAGGGCAAGAAAAGCACGTTCACAAAGTTGTGTAAGCTCACTCTGCGCACAGCCTGATTGTTGCAATGTCAATTATGCTCCCCAGCTTCCAAGAAACAGCTGACCACAAGGATGAAACCTGTGTGGGAGGAAGAGGGAGCATGCTTGGCAGCTGGCCTCAGACCCAGGAGGACAGGTTAGTAACAAACTGGGCTTACTTGAGCAAGATTTCCCACTTTCAGCCTCAGTTCCTTCCGTGATAATAACTCTCAGAGAGAATAAAGGAGGGGACAATGGGGAGGTTTTGCTCCCTTTTGCTCAGCTTTCACATTTATGATGTACTCAGTTGCAATGAAGATGTGGATAAAACTGTTTTCTCCTACAGATCTGGGAGGCTTGTAGTTGTGACTTGTATTTTCTCTGTTATTAAACTAACATGAGCATGTAATCCTAGATACCTGTACTCTCAAAGAATACTGAGATGAGAGCTACAGTAACACTGGGAAAAGGGAAGAGTATTCCCCTTTTTTTTCTGGACATACTTTAGGATTATCTGAAAATAATAGTAATATTTAAAAATAGTGTAGTCTTATGGTTTCACAAAGAGGAAACATTAAACTTGGGAAAAACAATATGTTAAACAGAGTTTGATGGCTGTTTAAAGATGTTTATGAGTTTAAAGACTGTTTTTTCTTTTCCTTGGGCCTTTACACGCTGCTGATATAGAAAGAACAGTCATCAGTCATTTTTAGCTGCTGCTTTCATAAGTAGGAACCAATAAAACATTTTAGGTTGGACACATACATGTTATGTTTAGAACAACCACCCACTATCTACCATATGCTGTCACACTTCACAGAATGAAAAAGACTGAGTTTCCCCACTTGTTTTTAAGGTGTTTTCTCTTTAATACCTTCCTCCATGCACTTAACTTATTTTAATATTTACAAATGACAGACACTATTTCTTTTTTAAAGTAGACTGAAATGCAGGAAATCTGTGTTTCTTGGTTATGGTATTGTAATGCTTCCAGCTTTATATTTCCTACTTCATGAAGAAAGTTTGCTGAAATGGACCAAGCTCTACAACTAAATTGAAAATCTAGTACAAACTACCTCATTATAGCATGTGAATGAGCTAGAGTACCCAAGTGTCTGGGGTCCAATCCAGCAAACCTCTTTGGAGGCATGCAAAGAGTCCTGGAAAAAAAGAGAGAAGCTATTGTGCAAGGCTGCAAATGTTTGCAGAACACATTGTAGGTATTTTTCAAGATTGGGCCAAAATTCTCATGACTTCACAAAACTGATAGTTACTGAAATAATATGAGATTCCTTATGTCATGATGTTATCTACAGGCTATTTTGTAATAGCTAATACTTTCCATAAAGCTAAAGCAATATTGAGGTCTGTGAAAGAGCCGTAAATGGCCCAAAATTCAGGCTGTGCATAGTTTCATGTCTGGTGTGGTAGGGAAGGCTGAAATGCCTGTAAGTGATGCTCCTAATGCTCCCCCATGAGCAGTGACCCTGCAGGTCTATCCAGCAGGGCTTTAAATGCCAGCACAGAACACACAGCAGGGCTGATCCCTGGCCTGGTGTACTGTGAAAGTGCAAAGGAAAACTAAAGTTAAAACTGACCCACAGCCCTGGGAAGCGTGGCAGGGTTGGATTCCTGGGTGGCACATGGTGGAAGAGGCCAGACCACACATGTCCTGGTGCTAACATGGTCACTGGGAGTTTCATAAACCTTCCTTCCTGAGTCTAAGAGGAGTGTTAGCCATGCATGTTTTCACTGAACTGCATCAAAGTGCAGAATACTTTTGAGGTGAGATGGACTTTCCCCTCTCCCAGACACCTTCTGCATTTCTCACTGGTAACCTACCTGGTAACCTGAGGCACCCCAGGCACTGGGGACACTGCCTGCTAACTGGGACACTTTTCCAGTTTTATTCTCTGCCCCTGTCTATTTCTGCTCATCTTATGCTCTTGCACCTTTGTGTTTGAGTATTTTCAGACCCTGTGCATATACATGAGCAGAACAATGCAGATTTAATCCATGTCCTCAGAGAGGGGGTTAAACACAGACTAGCTTATGGCTGCTTGCTGCTACAGGGACAAGGTGGAGGAGATGATGTGGTTTCAGCAGATGCAGAAAGCAGTCATACCCTGCACATGCAAGCCACTGTTCCTTGAAACAGTATTAGCCTCATGGAAAATGTTATTTATTGCTAAGCTTTCACAAAGGTTACTGTAATTATAGAACCGTTAGGCAGCAGGACCTATGGGGCAGGGTCTTTATCGACCCTGAGAGGCAACTAACCCTCTGAGATAATCTAAGCAATGCCACCCAGCTTCATCACACTGCCCAGTGAGCCTGCATCATGCTCCCATGCTCACTGAATCAGCTAGATATATAAAGAGAGTCATCTGAAGAGCGAGAGCTGGGCAGTAAATCAGACAGTAGGGAAGACAGTGCATTGCCTAGCTGTAAAAAGGCTTTTCTGTGAGGTGGTGTTATAGGAGAGCCTTTTAATTGATAGACTGTATTGCTGGATCAGCTCAGCTGAGAGGAGTCCTTACTGGTGCAGTGCTCTCTTTGTGAAGAAATTGTTGGTGTGATGCTTGTGATCTGCCATTCTCCAGGCTCTGGAAATACAAGCCCTGACACAGTGGCAAAGAACACAATTTACCAGTACAGCATATTTACTCCTCTAATAGTAGTATCCCCATAATCATGAGAGACCTTTCCCACATTTGTTCTCCAACTGTTCACCACCCTTGCCTTGCCTCCCCAAATGCCTCCCTTCCCATGGTGCCCACCAGAGAGGGGTATAAAACCTCTTGCCATGGAGGCATCATACTGCTCTCACACCTTATAACTGTGATCATACTTTGGTAATATTTGGTTTTTCTTCCTTCATCAAATGAATTATTAGTGTCACTAATTGCCTCATGCAATACTGGGTTAAACACAGTGAGAAAGGACCAAATAATTTCTGATTCTTTTGTAAAGCTTAGACCTGACAGCTATTAAAAAAAAAAACCCATAAAATTACCCACCTTTCTTTTTGCAGAGGAAGATTATTCCAACTTTTAAAACACTGGTAAAGGATGGAAAGTGAAAGATGAAGTGCCCTCAGTGTTATCCAACATGGCCCTTCTGGATCTAGGAGTAAATAGAGTTTTCTTTCCTTAGCTCACAGCTGCTGGAACCCATGGCTCCTTTACTAACAGCTGCTTGAAAGCCAGCAGAGCCTCAGGATCCAGTGTTTCTAAAGTACCTAATAATGTATTTCCATCTTGCAATCTACCCATTAATATTTAAAGAAGCCCCTAGCAACACCTTTTAAAGAGCAGCTGTGTCAAACTGTCATGGTGTCAATTCCTTTGCTGAATTCCCTCTATATTCAAGAGGAGCACATCAGTGCTGTATGTGAATTCTAAGTCAGCTTTAAGCAGTGGCTTATTCCTAATGCAACCATTGCTCCTTACCTGCCTACTGCAAGGTACATATTCTAGTTTTATTACTGTCACAGGCCATTTCTGGGAGAAGTGGCATTCAGGAGGTGGCCAGAATGGAGCCTCACCTGTGAAAATCACCATTCATTTCGTGGAGTCTGAGGTGAACACTCTCCCTGTGAAATCAGAGCAGGCAACTATCACCTGCACAGTTTCTGTTGTGATCACTGTCCTTAAGCATTGGAATATTCCTTTGTAAAAGCTAAAGAGCCCTGCAAAGGGCCTTAGAGCTAACCTAGAGTGTGGAACACCTGGCAAATAACTACACAAGCTGTGTGCATGCACGTGGAGGCTGGGAACCATATCCTTATCACATGTGTGAGGAAATGGGGAAAAATCTCAGTTGATAAATGAAAATAAGGGAGAACACGAGGACAAAGATTTATGGAGAATACATGTTACAGCTCCAGGCACAATGCATATTTGTTCTAAAGCAACAAATCCACAGAGTAATTAGAAAATGCAAAGCACAGTATAAATGCTAAGGGATATTTGTCCTGATGATTTATACTTATATAACATTCCCTTCCAATTAAATTTACAGCCATTTAGTTATACCTATATGTTTGATCTGTTAGTTTTGCCAGAGTAATGCACTCAGTCCCATTAAGGAGAAATGAACCAGATAAGGAAACTCCTGGATGGGAGTGTGGACCAGCAATTCTGCAGCCTTATGCTTTATTCTCACAGGATTTACAGGCAAGTGGGAATATTGAGGGGGAGAAAAAAAATCTGGCATTGTTGCAAGAATAGTTTGGAGCTCATCAGACAATCTATGCATATTTTCACAAATATTTGGAGGGGGGATGGGGCGGGGAGAGAAAAGTACATAATTTAGACCTGCAAAGAGGCATGTTTAACTTGCACTCTACTCTGACCACTTACATGGAACTTTACTCCCCTCCACTCTCTAAACACAGATAATTGCCATGGCAACCACTGTATTTCAAGACTCTTACACATATACTCGCACCTTTCTTAAAGAAACACAGAGCACAACAATGTGGGATCCACACAGTAAATCACTGGGCTGTTTTTTATTTGTTGTTAGCCAGCTGTCAGGATTTAGGGAAGAGCTGAAGACTTTCAACCCGTATCAGTTTCAGGCCAAAACCAGAAGATGTTTAGACAGACACTTTGACATCTTTACTAAAAAATTGGATGTTGTTTGGTAACTCTGGGCCAAGGAATGACTGATGATCTCTCTGGGTGCAGGGTGAGAAGATTTCTGAGCTGGGGAAGGAGATTAAGGGCCTAATACTGAAAACCAATGAGCCACCTTTAGGATTAGACACTAATTTATCAGAGCAAGGACGTGTGACACTCGAGGAACTCCTTGGCAACACAGTGAACTTTCAACATCGCCAGACCTGGAGGGTAAACGCGCTGGATGATTGTCATATGCTCCACTGCTACTTGCTATTTTCAGGCTTTTTTCCAGCAGCCCTGCAGAAACACAGAGCCAGCCTCCTGGGTGCAGTGCAAACACAGCAGGGCAGGAAAACCCCCCTGCCTCCAGAGCTAGTGCTCCAACCTGCCGGGAGAAGCGCCCCAGCCTGGGGCACGGGGCAGGGAGCGGGAGAGGTGCAGAGCCAGCACCAGCCCTGCCCTCGCCTCTCCCCAAGGGTTTCCTTGTTTACTTCAAGTGTCTGACACAGCTCCAGGAAAGTGGCACCTGAGGGAAGGTGCCAGGCCTTTGCCCAGAGGGCAGCATCCAACCTGCAGGTGTAAACCTCCTTGGATGCTTCCCCCGGTTACCACCGATTAGCAAACCGGGAAGTGAGAAAGAAGGATCAGTGCTGTTTTGTTTGGGATCAGAAGATGCTTTATGATGGTCTTTGTTTTTTCTTTTTTTTTTGCTGTGTCTGTGTGTTAATCATCTTAATCTCAGTGTTTGCAATCTGGAATTCTACCTCAGCTGGTTCTCACGTACTTTATGAAGCATTACTAGATGGCATTATGGAGATGTGAACTTTCAAGGAAGGAAGGTCTGAAATATTTAAAACAAGCAACACTTAAGCTTCCATGGCTAAAGTGCAATTAAGCCCTGAATTCTGAAGTATCCCTCTAACTCAAAGTAGCACCCCTTTCCCCTCCCTTAAAAAAAAAATCTCAGTCTGGGAGTAGGGATATTAATTTGCCTAGATAACACGTTGACTGTGGCTTTTTTGGGGGAGATTCTTTCCTTCCACCTCTGAAGTACAGTTCATCCCCCTTTGGCCTTTGTAATAAATTTCAGGAGTTTGCTCTGAACTGGAAATCTTCACAGCAATTCCAGTCTGCTAAACCATTTATATTTAGTTTCCACAGAAAGATATTTGCAGAAAATAATAAAACTCCCTCCTTCCACAGAGATTGTGATCAAATGGGAATTCTGCTGACACAGAAATATTCCCTTTATTTTGCAGTTCTGGAGAACTCTGCTTAATTTAAGCACAACCATAAACATCTAAGAACTGCTCATGTTAAACTGGAGAAGGAATTTAGGGTCCTCCATTCAAACATTCCTTGGAATCTGTTCATTCACAGGTGACAGTGTAAAACAGGGTTACCTCATACAAGACAAAAACCTTGTACCCCATTCTCTGAAAACTGATGCTAAACTTCCATCTCATCTGCCTCACAAAAGAGGGAAGATGAGAGATAGTTCATTAAAAACCAAAGTACAGAAAGATTTGCCTTATTTATATATTAAGACCTTGATTTTTTGTTAGAGAACTCAACAGAAATCATGCATGATTGCCATTATTGGAATGATATCACTGGTGTATGTTGTAGCATTTGAAGTCAGTTTTGGAAGAAACTACAATCTTTGTAGTGCAGTGAGAATAATCCCTTAAGGGGACACATCATCAGGATATGAATTTTGTTTCTTGCAAAGGAAAAGAAAGCAATATTTGTATTATCTGGTGGGACAATGCTAACACAGGGAGGTCACTGCCTGCTCTTCCTCCACTGCTAACAAGGAGGAGAAACAGGCTGCACTGGAGGTGCTGGTGCCTGCTGTGCTTGGGATGGAGATTCTGTAGGGATTTTCAGCTAAGCAGACCTCTCTGGTGGCTGGCTGGTTTTGTGCACCTTTTCAAATCAAGCCTGAATTTTGCTTCCAAGAGTAGAAGATGGTGCTGAAATTTTTAACCGGGAATACCCATCAAGAAGCTGCTGCTCCCCAGAAAGTGGTACCAAATGGTGCTGCTTCCCTGCAGTGCCATTCTGCCCTTCCCCTTCCAGAGGGACAACCTTGGGGTTCTCCCTCCTCTATCTCACCACCACTCCCCCACAGACTTACAGGAAATTAATTTGTTTTTGAATCTCCTCCAGGTTTGGCTGAGGTTTGTCGGTGGCTTCGGGGGTTATCAGGGGGAACTGACCCTGCAACCACATATGCTTGATTTCCTAAAAAAGAATAAAATAAAATAAATTCCTTGTGAGGAATTAATTCCTTGCAGTTTGTTACTGTTGAAGTCAAGCAATAGGTCCACTTTCCATCACAAGGTGGTCAGAGCTTGGGAAGGGTGTGATCATAAATTAACCTAATTCCCTCTTTAAATCTTTCTGAAAATCTTGAGGTGTTGAAAGGATGCAGAAATCTGATTGTTCTTGATGTCACATATTGGATGTCATGTTTAAGAAAGAGGCAAAGTATAAGTGGCTGTGCAGATATATGGCATGGAAGTGTAAATGTCTTCTCCTATTTATGAAACAGTAATGGTATATGTGCTCTACAGGCAAGGATAAAGCTCAGAGGCTGAACTTCTTATGATTTAATGCTAGTCTAGATCACAGGGTTGCAAAATAAGGCAGAAACATAGAGTATTTGAGAAACATATGTGCAGAAACATAGAGTATTTGAGAAACATACGTGCTGTTGATGCACAATTCATAATAATGGTATAACCTTATACCAAGCAGGACAGTTTTATTTGAAGTTCTCTCATTTACTCTGCAGGGTATTTTCAAAAATTTGTGTTTATTGTCATGGACAATATGTCTGTTTAAAATGTGTTAAGCAGTGTTTTTCACAACAATTTAGTACTGATACTTAAATTCAGACAGAATCTTAGCCAAGTTGTGTCTAGAGGAGAGACAAAGAAAGATAATGGCAAAACAAAGATGACTTTAGCAAACTGACAAACACTGTGGTTTGCCAGCCACTGACAAACACGAACAGGCCAGTCTAGGACAATTTTGTACACACAGTGTTTTACTTTGGGAAGGTGTATGCTATAAATATACTGCAAGTACCATGAAGTCATGAAGCTGGCTATAAAGTTGAACGACTATCTCTAAAGAGCTGGTAAAGCATATTTGTGATTAAACAATGAGTGCATATCTAGCAAGGTTTCAATGTAGCTCCACTGAACTGAATTCAATGTTATTTCTTTCTTTGCTAGTCTACTTCAGCACTGGTCTGCATCTTAAAGCCTGCTAGAACTTCTTCACTACATCTATAAACACTCATGGCTATGATAACACATCTTTTATTTTCAGACTTTATCAAGTCAATTAGTATATTTTGTTCCTGGCAAAAAGGGCCAGACTGTGTTCTTTAGCATCTGTTCCTGACCTGGATTTACCTCATCTATTTTTCACACATCTGAGGAATTCACACCCTTATACTCAAAGATGAGGAAGAGATGAGAGAGACTTACAGAAGCCAGAGCTTTAGATTTGTATTAGATATTACTGTAGGCTGAGATTACCAGCTTTCTGTGTTTCTTTTCAGCATATATAAAAGAACCGTGGAAGACTTCTTCATACTAAAATACTTAATTTTTACATGCCTAATCTAGGGTGAAGGAAACTTTCCTTGTGACAGTATATAATAGCCATAACAATCATGATCTCCCAGGATTTTAGCAATAGCACTGATACTTTCCTGGCTGTATTAGAAATGGCCCTTGGTAGGTTTTAGGCTTGCATTACCTTTGTCACTGTTGCATTGTGTTGGCAGCAGATCCTGTGGATAGTTGGCACATTCAGGGTGTGCTCCTCACATTTTGAATGGATGTGCTCCTAGTTTATTGCATAAATCTGTCCTATAAATCCTCAGGTACAGAGCATGCCATTTGATACCATTAAATATTATCCCATTTCAATTGCTTCACTCCTTAAGGTCATCTAGTTCTTCCTGTTTGCTTGGATTCTCCTCCCTAATAAGAATGCTTTCCAAATTTCTGTTATCAGAAAATTTCTTTAGCAAGCCAACATTTTTGTGGCAAGGTACTTCCCCACTTGCTGGTTGTCTTTAGTTGGTTCCTGGTGCACCTTACAATTCTTGTATTAATCCTCACTTATTCCAGACTAATTTTACGATGAAAGATTGTATCTCCCACATACTTTTTTTTTTTTTTAATTTAATCTCTCAGAACAAAAGTTCTTTTGAGTCTGGTATACTACTTTAGGTAACCTTTTATCCAATCTTCTATTTATCTCCATGTCTTTAATTATTCCTATCATACATTTTGTTTTCAAGTTGTACATGGTTTTGAATTCAAACAATCAGGTTCCAAAGGTCTAGATTCCTTTTCTCTTTACATTAAGAACTAATCTTTCTAATTTCTTGGACTTTTTATTAGGATGGATTTACCAGAATCCCATGCTGTGTGTTCATTCTCATGTTCCAATTTTCTCAGCAAAATGAAAATAATAGCATAAGAGAGATTTTAAGGTTTTCTAATGTGCCTGTTCCTAAGGGAATAACAAGAGGTGTTTTCAGTGCTCAAAACCTTGTCCTCTGTAGAGGTTAGCAATTTGAAGACCACATGCATGTCCCTGTTTCATCATGAAGCAGATCTGCACTGAAACAAAGACACAATAATCATGTAGATCTGGGAAATATACAGGTTATTTAGAGATTTAGCATCTCTCCAGTCAATGCATAACCAACTACTTAATTCTCTCTTTTTTGTTTTAGAAACAAATTTTTTGGCCATTCACTTTCATTCTCATAGCAAGGTCAAACTCAACTTGCACACTGACAATCTCCTGTTACTCTGAGAACTTTTGTGTTTCTGTACCTCCTTTTCCTCTTGCTCCCAGTATCCTTCTAATGTATTTTTCTTACTGGGATATGAGTTCTGGAGAGCCCTCCCCTTTGCTGCTCCATGTATGAATAATCCAGATGTCTGTGATGGCCACATACATGTTCTCCTTGGTGTAGTCAGTTTTGAGGAACTCACTTCCTCAAAATCCTTGTGATGACTCAGTCTCCACCAGCAAAGTGTCCCCTCCCAGGGGTAGATACCCTGGCTGGCATTTAGCATTTCTGCCACTTGTCACCACTGTCACTGAGGTCCCATCCATCCTCCAGTCCCACCCAAACATGCAGGCTGATGGGCTGTAGGCTCAAAGCCTCACTAGTCCTTTAGGGCCAGCACCAACATTCCTTCTGCTTCCTTATTGACAACACACCTGGACAGCCACATCTGCCCATGGAACCCTTTGCTCTTTTTGTTGATCATCCCTCCCCAGCCATTGCCTGCCCAGAGATTCCTCCAAGCAGTGGTCTCATGGTGTCTCAGACCTTTTTTTGTATGTTACTCCTCTCTGCCTGTGGCTTGGGACCCATCTCAAGCCAGTCTGGCAGCCCTGTGCCTGTGCTGCTATCTATCCACACACCAGCTTTCCCTGGGGGCATCCTTTAGGCACAGCCTGAAAGCAGCTGGCTCAGTTTCTCACATCCTCCTTGCTCTTCACCATCCATTCCTGACTTTCACCTTGCTCTGTCTGTGCCCCCTGTCAGACTCCATATCAACTCTCTAAACCAACACTCCAAGCAGGACTGTGAGAAACAGGGCTGGCAGTGGGGAGAGGGGGTGGGGAGATAAACAACCTCCTTCCAGACATTTTACTATTCCAGCTTGATGGAAACTGAACCTGTTGAATCAGATTCTGTCCCAGTAAAGCTTTGTTTTTTTTTTGTTTTTTTTTTTCATGTTTCTATCTCATTACTAGTGTTTTTTAAGCATCAATGCCATGGTGTCTTTCAAACCATAATAATTTCAATCTGTACTGATATAAGCATTATATTCCAAAGTCTGTAATATAATTTCTCTGAACGGTTACACAAATAGTTTCTCAAAGCAGTAGTTTCTGTTCATTATAAAATATTCTGGAAAAGTTTATTTTTATCACTTCAGATTTTCTGATTTATGGGTATTTGTTTCTGTTCAGTATTGCAAATCCAGATGGTTTTCAGTAGATATTGGTGTACTCAGAATGATTATGACATCAGTGTAAAATGAAGGCTTTGTGTAAAGGAATAAAATTAGTTTGTACTTGATATGTGTGCTGTGTTTCAATTAACATGCATTAAACTCAAATACTTAGGAAACAGTTGGAAGAAATGCTCCTTTGTGAAAAATCAATATCTGTGTTTTATCTGTGGTATCCTAGCTATCCCTCTGGGCTGTCAAGGCCTCCCACCAAAAAAAAAAAAAACCCAAGTGAGATAAATGTCAGATGGTAAATAGATTTTATTAGATCCTGGGTATTTAAAATGCAAGAAAAATATTTCAGTATAGTTAAATAAAATAGAACTCTCCCAGGGCTTCTTCACACAAGAACTGGTGGTGGTGTTGTGAACTGACTTCACTGAAAGATGGAAAAAATGGAGAATCTTGGCTGTGAAAGGCATTCCTTATTTACACAGTTGTGTCCAACAGCAGCAAAATGAACACAGAAGGATACAGGCTAAGTAAACTACCTTCTGCACTAAGGACTTTTTTCTTTTTTCTTTTTTCTTTTTTCTTTTTTCTTTTTTCTTTTTTCTTTTTTCTTTTTTCTTTTTTCTTTTTTCTTTTTTCTTTTTTCTTTTTTCTTTTTTCTTTTTTCTTTTTTCTTTTTTCTTTTTCCTTTTTCCTTTTTTCTTTTTCCTTTTTTCTTTTTTCTTTTTTCTTTTTCCTTTTTTCTTTTTTCTTTTTTCTTTTTCCTTTTTTCTTTTTTTCTTTTTTCTTTTTCCTTTTTTCTTTTTTACTACTGTACTTTTTCAATATAAAAGACTTACTCCAAGGTGTAATTTCTTTAAAGTAATGAACATGTATTGAAATTTGTCCTTCATCTTCTAACCAATATCCCATTATGGTTACCAGATCTAAATATAGCGCTTGCCTACAGTCAGGGAACATAGTAATTTTACAGGTTTTTATATATTTTCATTCTACTTTTCCAATTTGTTTCACCCTTTTCAGGCTTCTGACACCCACATTGTCAGACATGAAGCTTTGCACACATTTTTCTCTGTGAAAATAATGAGTGAGGTAAAATCCAGAAAAGTTGCAGTTCACATTTAGTAAATTGCACAGATGTCAAATCTTTTTCTGGCATCTATAAGTTCACCATTTTGGGACCTGGAAGCTTAATTAGTATGTGTATATTTATTATTTTATATACAGAATTAGTTTTACTTTTATCCAGCACCTGGTATACAATAAGGATTTTTATAAATCTGTAAAATTAATGAGGCAAGATTTATACAGCTATACAGCCTCAACATCACTGAGTGTTTGGAAATCTTAGCAGTAAAGTGAATCTTCTAAAAACTTAGCTGATAAGACTTCAAAAAGTTGGAAAGATTTTCAATCTGGTAAAAAAAATTCCAGAAATTTAGTATATCAAGGGTACAAGGCAACTTGTTTAAAGTGAGATCTGTCTGCCTCTGTTATCATTACTGTTTCCTGAGAGACAGTTTATGGAAGGTGGTTTTATGATACATTCCTGAAACACCTCCAGATTTCAAATATGCAATATAAACCACCTTATGAAAACTGCATAACTTGCCCTTGATTTATAAATAGTACCACACCTACTTTGGCCCTACAAAATTTTTAAGTCCTAATGTATTCAGTTAGTAATAAAAACAAAGCTTAACACAGAAAGATTTGCTAAAGAACCAGATAATGAAGGGACAGGAAACCACCTTCTAGATTAAAGTGTGCTGCCTATTCCTAAGGTAAAGGATAGAAGAACTTAGCACATTAGCAAGAATGCTTGGAGAAAACCCAAGAAAAATTTCTCTCACCAAGGCATGTTGTGAACAGTTCCTTTAAAAGCTTGTATTTAAAAGGTAAAAATATATTTGCAGTGTTCAACAGTATCAATGGTTTATTAGCAATAAATGAAACAGTTTCAATAAAGAATGGTCCTCTTTGATTCAGGTAATCATAAATATTTTTGCATATGCAACCTGAATTGTGGAACCCTGGGACTGTCTTCCACAGCACAGGAGAGTTTTCAGTCAGTGGTCTCCAAATACCTTTTTGTATGAAAGCTACAAAAAATGTCACACAAGGCTTTCCAGGATAACCCACTAACCATGTAGTATCTGGCTATCCCCCCAAAATATCAGTCTAACTTGGATCATAGAGAAAAAGACTGATTTTTGTAAGATTCTGTTTCCTGGACCTATTCTTTTCTGGTTCTGCTCACTTGAAGTCATTGCTTCCATATTTGAGCTCTTTATATTTTTCATTCCATGTATGACATGCTGATCTTTTCATGGATCTACTGAAATGTTAGTATAAGAATACCTTGAACATCTTTTTATGAGTCCCAAGATGCTCAGCAAGTTAGAGGCAGTTATCCTGAGACAGCCTCAGGAGGGGTAGGTTTGGCATGCAGTTATTTTTTTTTCTTGTATCTTTAAAAATTCAAGTCTGTAATGCAAATGTGTAGTTACAAAGGTACTGGGTTTTATTGCCTTATTTTCCACCTGTATTTTTGTAGAAATCTCACCTGAATCAGATCAGTCAAAACAAACCAAGGGTTTTGAAGGCAGCAGTCAAAAGGATGATTTCTCATCTCTTGCATTGTTTGACCTGCTTTCAGTGCATAAATACTGTGGAACATCTGACCCTACCACACACTCTGCCACTCTTCTTTCCTGAGACTTCACAGCCTTCTCCTACTTTGAAACAATGAACTTATTTCTCTGGTCTTGTCCAACTCTGCTTAATGTATGGAATTTAGTTTGCCATAAAAATAGAAATTAAAATAGAAAAAAGTGTAAATAGATTCAACTTCACAGTATGTATCCCCCTCAGGATGCCTGCATTGCTCTCAGAGTGCTCCAAACTTTGGCTAAAATCTCAAGTTTCTCTGTAAATATTTGCTTATATTTCACCCTTTTCTTCATCACTGCAGTGTCACTGAGTACAGATTGAAAAGGACCCAAGATGTCCCTGGCTGAAATGTGATAAAATCAAAGCAGATGAACTACTGCTGAAGGGGATAGATCTCACCTGAGGGCAGCTGTCTAAAATCTGGATGTCTGAGCCAAGTCAGTGCTCCAGGATCTGCTCAGAGACAATGGAAAAAGATAGGCACTGCCCAGTTCTTCACATCTAATTTAGGCTGTGGTTCCCTGAGAGGTAGTGAATGCTATTACAGCTTATTGCTGCTGAAAATGAAAGGTCCCTCCTTCCTCCACCCTCCTCTATCACTCCTGGTCATCTTCTAGCTGTTTACATTGTGCTAGCTCATCAGGCCCTTCCTGAACCAGCCATCCTGGGGGAAAGTAAGTCAGCTAAGGGAGGAGTTTGCCCGGAGAGGAGGAGTGAAATGCCTTTTTTTGTAGTGGAAATGAGATGTTGCACCAGGTCAGCTGCCCATGAAATTGTTGTCTGAAACTTCTACTGGGCTCAGAAATGGGATCACCTCTGGAAGCAGAGAGAGTTTTGGTGACAAAGAGAGTCTCAGGACTAATTTTTGAGTGTTCAGCTTTGACGAGAAAAATGATTAGAGGGATTTCTTGGCATTTTTTATTACTGTAACTCACACATTTCTAATTCAAAAACTTCCCAGTTTGTAAAGAGACAAGTTCTCTCTGCTGTCTCTGATGTTCAGAGCTGTAAACTCAACAAGGGGAGTGAAAGCTAAACTAGTCCTACTGTCTTGATCCTCCTCAGCTTCGGGACAAATGTTGCTCAGGCAAAACTCTTCTTTCAGATACTTGGGTTGTGCCACCCCATTGTCTCCATTTCGTACTTGTATCTTCCTACTCTGTGGGAGCTTGTGCTTGGCTTTGTAATGCTGTTAATGATATATAAATATCTTACCAGTATGACTGCTCCAGTGATAAGTGAATAAAACATAGAAAAAAATCTTCCACTATAACTATGGGAAGAAGAGAGGTCTCTGTATTTGTGCATGGGAAGGATAAACAGAGTGAAAAAGGTGGTGATTTTACAGTAATTTCTTGGAGTAGAATTGTACTTTAATGCATTTTCCTGCATAGTACAAAATTTAAAATAAAGAATTAATAGGATTTTAGAGCACAAGTTTCTAACATGCCTAAGGAGCACAGATAATTACAAGATAGCCTTGTCTACAAAATATTTTCTACATTTTGCACCAGTGGTAAGAGATCAAGGATGCAACTTCTGTCACATGAGTTTTGCATGTACACACCAAGAGGTTTTCCATTCTTGATTTGGTCAGCCTCTGGTAGATAGTTAAAAAAAGCATTTCTACTTTCTCTGTCTTTGCTATTCCTTTTGTTACACTTACAAATCTGGGAGAACTTTTAGTACTGGAACAGCTAACAAATTGTTTACACATTACCCATTCTGTTATCAGGGAAAAAAAATGATGCAGGAAAAGAAGACTGTAAAAAAATAAAGATGAGTATAACAAATTTTGAGTAGAACATTCCCATCAAACGTGATAGTAATGAAACAGGAGATGAAACCTAGTGGTGTTCCCTGCATGAATTATATGCAAGCAGGAGAGCCATAGTTTGGATTAATTAACAGAAAAAAATATTGTCACTGAAAGGTCACTGAAAGAGTTGTTAGGCTTTGGAACAAGCTGCTCAGCAGGTGGTGGATTTACCATGTCTGAAGGGCTCAAGGTATGTCTGTATGTGGCACCTGGGAATATGTTTCAGGGATGATTATGGTGGTGCTGAGTTAATCACTGGATTAAATCATCTTGAAGATCTCTTTCAACCTTGATGATTCTGTGATCCTTTGATACTGTTTTGCCTGGTTTCAGTCTCCAGATGACCTTCAAATCTTTGAAGAATGGGATGAAATTCTTCTGCAGAAGTTAATTGGTTTTGATGTAATGGCATGGTAAGCATAGATAAGTTTGACTGAGGAGTTGGTCTGAGCTCTGACTAAAGCCCAAGTTCACCATCTGCCCATGCTGAGTGGATGTATGTCTGTGCTCAAATGTGAATTTTAGGCCAGATTAGGAGCCTCAAAGGGATCCAAGGCAGGTCTGCTGTGTATAGTCCTGTGCTTTTCAAAAAGTACAAGTCTTTATAATGGGCTGTCCTAATTATCCATGAGTTAAGAGAAATGCACTGTCCAGGTTTGGATTTGTGAAGGGGAAAATTAACCTCCTAAATGAGTAAAAAGTATTTACCATCTGAACCAGAAGACATCATGGCATGGGTGTCACCATAGGCAAACTGACTAGGATTGAGAGATGATGAATCAAAGATTGTATATATGACTTGTATTTGTGCATTGGGGACTTAGAAGTCCAGGTCCCCATTTAGTATGACTTAAGGATTAAGGAATGCCTGCATCTTGGCAGCTGATACAGGTAAACCCACAATTCAGAGAGGGTGCTCATGGTACTGCAGTCTTTGGTGCTGGAAGAAAAGATGTGATCTTCCTGGAAGAGTCCAATACTCTCTGACCAGCTTCTTTTAGATATTCCACATGGAGGGAATTATGCTTAATGTCAAATTAGTTCTTTTTATATTAAACAGGACTTCTGCTTTAATAGAATGATGCAAAATATTCTGAAAACACAATAGATATGTCACATTTAGGAAATGATAGAAATTGCAATTCAAAGTTCAGCCACAATACCAATGTGATTCCCATCACTGATCTCTATAACAGGCTAAATGCACTAGATGTGCTGGGGAAAGTTGAACATAAGGATAAAATTTCTCCATTGGGATGGTGGACAGTCCCTGGAAAAGAGTTTAAGGAGTGTCTGGACAGTCCTCTTCATCATATGGTTTAGTTTTTGGCAGCTCTGTGAGGAGCAGGGAATTAGGGTAGATTATTTTTATGGATCCCTTACAACTTGAGGTATTCTATGATATGTGACTCCATGACTCACTGTCATGATTCTGGACATCCCCAGTTTCTGGGAAGGGATGAATGTGTTGAAGCCACTTCAAGTCCCCTGTTGTCTTCAAAATGCTTTTGTTAGTTGTTTTTATACTCAGCATCAAGCTGACTCCCCTCATAAAGGTCTAGATAACTCAGAGAGACATTTACACCACTGGTTGATCCACTCAAGTGCTGATAGGTATTTATTGAAGACAAAGATCCCCTCAGGCCCCCTTTGTGTTGAGATAAAGTCAGCTTTGTGTTGTTCTGTGAGCTTCATGGGCATAATGCCCTTGCCCATCTCTGAGCTTTATTCCAGTGTAGGGGTTTATTGGTCAGTCACATCCAATAGCACTCAAATATACCCTCAGTTATTAAAAAAAAAAAAAAAAAAAAAAAAAAAGGAATCAAAACCTCCACAAATACTGGATCCATTTTTGAACACATCCCCCAAATTCCTCAGGCTGCCCTCTTGGCCTGAGAATACCTTCACCAAAGGGCAGGAGCAGATGTGGTTCTGCTCTCTTCTCCATGCCATGAGAGCTGCTTTCTTTCTTCCTCCTGGATATGGTCCTGACTCACATTCCCTCCCAAATGCAGGGGAGTTTTGGGGACAGCTAGGTGGCACAGGCTGGATCCATATCAGAGACCTTGCTAGCAATTTAGCAGATTGGAAAACTGAGTTGTGGTTCCCAAGGATGCGCCCCTGGCCTTTTTCAGTTACTGGTGATGGGACCCTTACAGGCTCACAAATGTATTTAGATGCCCTGAGAATCAGTGAAAAATATGTTGCTGAATATCTTCAGACATATCTGAGCTTGGGGAACTTCTTATTTCCAGCTGCAACCTGATCTTATGCTGAGATGAGCCCTACATGGGGTTTCTTTCCATTATCCTTGAATATTGTTTTTTCACAGAAAAGAACAGTGAGTTTCTGAGTGCCTCAGAAACAAAGAGCTCCATACTCCAGCATGCCCAGGTAACCAGGAGATGGACTGGCACAGGGCACAGCCACAATGTCAGCTAAATGGGGTTGCTGCCTGCATAGATTTGGCCTTTAGAAATGTTTGAATGAACACAAGAAAATGGGAATGAAATTATATAAACCATTTAATATCTGTTATTTTTTTTTTTTACTTTGAAAATGCACTTCTAATAGTCACAGGTCATCTCATTTTGGTGAAGATCTATCAAAATAAAAAACTACACCAAACAATAGATCTCTGAGAATATTATCATGTGGATGATGTTTATTTCATTACAGACAGAATAATTTTTCTCCTTTACTCACTATTATATGTTATTAATTCTATAAGAATGCTAAATAAAAAGTGAAGGATTTTTGTTTGACAACATGCTGGATCACCTCTTTCCAGATTAAGCAAAAGGATGGCAGTTGGGCTGGCTGAAGCTGTTTTGCCATGGAGTATTTTCTATCATGATTCTCATGTTAGAAATGAAAGTGCAACATCACAGCAACATTTCCTTTTCACATTACTGTCATATAAAGACAATATGCTAGAAATAAATGTTAATGGAGCTAATTGAACACCATCTTTGTGAAATGTAGAAATATGGTGCCTGCCTCTTCACACTCACTTGTAATGTGTATAGGCAAACGAGCAGCTCATATTTTTAGGTTCATGAATAGAAAAAAATTAGAGATATTACACATGAGGACATGCCCAGTGTTATTTTATAGTCTGGAAGGGGGTCCCTGTGCCCATATATATTAAAGTGTGCACCTGCCTTCAATAAGCTGACATCAGGATATGCAACCTAATTGTATGCCAAATTTGCCTTGTAAAGCAAGCGTAAAAAGTGCAGACTTTTGCTCAGAAAAAAAAAAAAAAAAAGGAAAATAATTAAGTTATATTAAATGAAAAGCAATTTTAGTTGAGATTTGGAGAAGAAGGTGTTTGAATGAGGCCAATGGAACAATGGAATCAGAGCCCTAATAACCAGAATTGTAAAGGTATTTTTAAACTTCTCTTTTTGGAAAATCACAGCAAATGTTTTAAGGCAGCTCAGCTTGTCATAGGCTTTCGTGCAGATCCTTCCAGTTTTTCAGCTATGTCTTCTCTGCTTGAGAGACTGACCATGTCTGCTTAGACCATGTTTGTGAGGAGGACTGTGCCCACCTAGCCCCTGCTTTTAAGGGCTGCCTTTTGGGCTGCTCTGCCTTTCTTCTTTGCAGAGACCAGAGACACTGGGAGTCAGAGACTAAGAATGGCCAACAAGATTGCCATTAACACAGGAACCACATCGTGTTGTTCACTGCTTCTCTATTAATGTCATAATCTGCATTACTGCAGCTGAGAGGATCATTTGGTCTCACATGAAGATGCAGATGGGATCTTCAAATAAGTGAATTAATACCACTGAATTCTGGCTGAAGCAAAACACTGGTGGCTGCCCAGCAGACTTTGATGCACCACAGGTCATTTTATCTCTTGCCTGGGTGCTGTAAGCCACCTTATGTAGAGTTGCACATAGCAAACCAGCAAAGGCCATAATCCTCCCACAAGGAGCAATGGGGAGCTGAGCACAGCCAAAGTGTCCCTGCTATGAGTTATCCATGGGAGGTGGAAGGAAAAATGCCCAAGCAGTTGCAAGCTGGAGGAAGTTACCTTAGAATTGATACCTTAGAATTTTGGCTTTCATATTTTTCAAATCCTGTACTGCTTTAGGGTATGGCTGTAAACCCTATATAGTGTGTTAGTGACTGTCTTCACATTTTGGTCAGACAAAACAACCCCTCTGGGCCTGAAACTCAAGGACACCCTGCTGCTTCAGGCTGGATGCTGCATTTAATTACAAATCAAGAGAATATTAATGGTGACTCTGATCTACAGAATTCAGGAAGCCACCTCTGCCTGCTGTTCCCTCCCCCTTGGTGTAAGTGGGAGGAAGGCTGAGAGTGGGACAACCAGAGTGTGAGCTCAGAAGAGCTGTGCTCCAGACTGCCTGACCCTCCACTTGCACAAGCTCCAGTGGAAAGTAGAGGAGCCCTTCAGTACTCCTCAGTTTTCATCAGCAGGGGTGGACAATCCATGTCCCAGAACCTTTGAGATTCACTGAAGGATGTGCTCTGCTGGAGTAAGAAGTGTGTCTTTGGATTACCCCAGAAGTCTTTCCTCATCTTTTTGTGATTTTACTCACAGACATCTGGTCCAATTTTTGTCTCCTGTTTGCTCCACAGAAGAGTTAAACACTACTTTTGAAAACTTCTGTCTTCTGACACAAGTCTGACCATTATGTACAGAAAAGGATCTGTGCCTTTCACAACTCAGGAACCTCAAAATGAGTTCCTGTTACAAGACTATCCAGAGCATATTTTGACACAGACTCTGCTCTTTTGAAAACTGTGAGATGATTATAAAAAGAGAAGGAAATTGTTTTGGAATTTTTCATTAAAGAAAATAGCCTTTAAACACTTGGGTGGTTTAAACCTGTGTGGCAGTTCAGTTTGTGGTGCATTTTTGGATGGTTTAAACCTGGTTTTGTGTTTAAAGGTCCCAGTTTCACCTGGAGCAGTTTTGGGATGACAAGCTCTGAGGCAGTGGAGGGAGAGCTCTCACAGGAGGAGGAGCTTTGGGGATCTGCAGGTGAAGGGTCAGGCTGACTCTTTTCAATCAGCCAGGGACCAGCAGGGACTATCAGTGCAAGTGGTGGCTGGAGGGTGGTGGGGCCCCTAATCTGGGAAAGCTGCCCCCCAGGTCCATGTAGTGAGGCAATGACATGGTTCTAGTGCAGTCAAACTTACACCAGGCTGCCTTTGTGCTTTTATGCTAGAGGAACTGCAGAAATGTAGTAGGGCAGGTGCAGTGTAAGCTCTGTCAAGAACAACTGCACAACATCATGCAGTGGGAATTACACAAACACCTTCCAAAGGAAAAGTAAAATTGCAGTTAAGCTCTGCCATCAGTAGCTCTAGTATCCTAATGCAGCAGGAGAGTAGCAGGACAGTGGCATGGTAAGTAAGAGACAGAATATTTTGTATGTCAGGCAGAAAGGTTGCGAAGGAACAAAAAATCTGCTTTAAAAAGGACCTGAATTTTTTTCTCTGTATTGTTTTACTTGCTTGCAAATGGTCTTTTCCATTGTAAAGCATATTTCAGAGAATAGTGGCCAGATTCCAGGTTCTAAAACTGATGATATCAGCTCTTCAAAGCTGCCAGATCAGAAATATAAAGGTATACATAAAAGGTTCATTTCAGTGAGAGCTTATTCATTATTTTCAAAGCAAAGGAACTTTTTTCCCCTCCTACAAAAAATTCTCTTTCATTAAAATGTTTATACTGTGGTGTGTATATGAGGGGCTGTCCTTTGAACACATTTCTTGTGGCCTACAGCATAGAAGAATTAAACTGGCATTTAACCAGTTGATTAAATGTGGGCAGGACCCCTCTGTAATGTGGTAGATAAGCAGGTGGATGCAAGATAGGAATTAATATCTGTCTGCTATAAGAATAACAAGTAGAGTAATATTTCCCTACAAGAGTTCACTGAAGACTTAAGAAAGACAACAAATGACATAAGCCTTATCCCCTCCTTTATCTCTGCCTTCCCCAAATGAATGTTGTACTTCATGTAGAAGGAACACAATATTTCATATCTGAAAATCTGAAATAACCTTGCAAATCAGTTATTTAGAAGAGATTAAACGTTGCCTCTCTCTCTCCCAATGTATATTTTGAACAAATGGAAAAAAAGAATGCATGTAATTACTACATGTGAGTAATTGTAAACAGCAAATTTTAATAGCATTATCACCAGCAATAATGAATTAATTTTAGTGCCTGGGGATTTCTCTCAGGAGCCTGATAACAAGTGTGTGAACAAAGAGAAGAAAAAACAGCTTCACCCCAAGGAACTCATTGCATGTTGGGCAGGAATGAAGCTGGTGGACAAACTCAAGCAAGAAGGAGAGAGGGAGGCAGGACAGCAGTGAGTGCTGACCATGGAGCCACCAACCACTCTCAGGGCACATCAGTCAGGGCTGCCTTCCTTTGGAAGCCTGAGGACCAGACAGCTGCTCCCAAGCCCTGCAGGGGATGCTTTGGATTCCATACTTTGTTTTTCAGACTTCTTTTGGAAGGGGTTGAAAAAGGCAGAAAAGACTTTGCTCTTCCATGAACAAGGGAGTCCGTAACATTGTCTACATCCTATACAGATGTACCAGAGGAAAAAATGCCAAGGAATGGGCCAATCAACTGTTGGATGAGATCAAATGCTCACAGATAAAGCAGAAGATACAAATTCCATGCAAATAGCTACTGTCGAACCTTGATACAAAATCCCAGGCGGTGATGCTGTAGTAGCAAATCAGTCCATTCTCCATGGATGTCATGCATTCCATTCAGCAAAATGTTAGCACATCAGTTAGTCCATCCACTTGCTCAAAGCCAGCACTAATTCACTTAATTTTCTCCTGCAGATACTTCTTCCACAGGCTGAGTAATTCTAGTGACAGGATAATGCAACCTTTCAAAGTAATCTATTTTAGCTATTAATGATCTGTAACTAAAGACTTCTTTGAGAATTTCCTGTGTGGAAATTTATGATGCTCAGAACTCCCTCAGAAAAAGTAGCACTGATTCTTCCACTTTTTGTGGACAGAACTCTAATCACAATCTAACTAAAAGCTCATATTTTCCTTGAAAAGTGATCCCCCAAACTGGGCATAGACTTGTCTTGGCCTTTCCAATGCCAAGTGTGGGAGAATGACTTCAGATGCCAAGAGTGACCCCTTGAGCCAGTATGAGGTTTGGGATTTGGTAGAAATTCAGCATGGTGACTTGTGCACTGCTTTTAAATTCCCATAACCATGCTTTCCTTTCATTCTTTATTTGTACTTATATAACTTATTATTTCTACCTACCTATAAAACATATTTAATCTCATGCTGATCTTTTGCAATCTGTATTGAGTTTCTGAAAAAATCATTCTGGACTGTAGTCTCATGCCTAATTGAGTTTCTGGCTTTTCACAGCTGTTGTTACCACCAGCTAATTCAGATGCAAAAGATACATATTAATATATCAATGTATTTCTTTGTTGTCTATGTATATGTATATGTATATGTATATGTATATGTATATGTATATGCATATGCATATGCATATGCATATAGCAATGCATGTTTACTCCATTCCACAAGTAATTCAGGAAGATATATGATAATAGTGTACACCTTTTTTTTGACAGTGAACCACCAAAAATTTCTCTGTGTCTGGTTCTGGATCTGGTTGTGAACTACAGCACGTACAAAAGTTCTGAGCTTACTTATGAGTGTCATAATAAGCAGTGTCAAAAACTTTGCTAAGTTAACTACTTAGTAATACACTTTGTAGTAATATACTAAGTAACATACTTAGTAACTAAGTAACATATGTTAACTAATGTTAAGTTGTATGGTATTTACTATTTGTCTTGCCCCATGGTCCCTCCCTCATCCACAGAACAGGTTTGCCAGTTCTTGCAGGAAGCTAGATCAGTGTTGCAGAATTGAAATTTTCCAAATACACTTGCTGCTACCATGTTCTCTCTCTTTTTTTATTTAAACTCTTTTTTCTTTCTTTGATATATTTTAAGGAAATTATTTGTTCCATTACTGAAAGAGGACTTAAGAGTTGAACCGGCCTATTATTGCCCAGGTTCCTGTTTACATCTGTTTGAAAAAGGAGCATCTCATTTGTCCTTTTCCAGTCTCCTGCTATGTCACCAGTACTCTACATCTTTCCAAAGATAACCAATAATGTTTCAGGATTTGTATGAACCAAGTTGCCAGACATGTCTTGGTAACTTTCACAGGGCCCATTGATTTACAAGTTACCTGAATACTTCTCATTCTTTATTTTAATATTTTTAAAAAATTCTGCATTTGTAGTCATGCTTGCCATTTTATGATAACAAAAATCAACCAGGCATGAAACACTTGGCCCTCCTTGGCATCATCTGTTGAATGCTTTACTTCTCTGATGAACCATCTCTTCCAAGTTCTTCCTCTCATATTAAGGTACCTATGACGTAATATCCTGTTGTTTTTAAATTTTCCTTGTTTTTGCATTCAAATATATCAAACACATACTTCTGCAAACCACAAATCTACGCGTATTTTTATGAGATGTGGTAAGTCCATGGATTCTCATCTGTAATTACTATTGCTTCATGCATACCTGTTTCAGATGGTTCCAAGGGCAAGTTGTCTTTCTGACACATCTGAGGTGATTGCTGAAGCTTTGGGTTATGGTGCCACTCGGGGTGTGCTGGGCCTTCTGGAGCCGTGAGTTCTTTTGCTCTATTTAGACAATCGTTGCCTCATCCTTCTATGTAACGTCTGTCTTTGCTAACCACATCCTCTGGTTGTTTCTCATATTGCAGCTAAACATGGATTTGGTGCCACTTGCACTTCCCTGCTTAGGAATAATTTTTAACGTCTTTCCTCAGAATCTTTTTCTTTCTGTTACTGGATAATCACTGAACAAAATCCACTTTTCTCTTTGTGGATTTGCCTTCCCCTACTCTTTTCTGGGTTATCTGTCATACTGATGGAGTACAGTGTGTGCTCTGCCCCTTGCTGTCTGTGTGCTGCTTCCTGATGAGCTTCCCAGCACTGCTGCAGTGACCTGCAGGGGCAGCTCCTCTCATTGGGAGGGACCTGACATTTCAAACCTCCTGGCACTTTTGGCCTTGGTCATTACAAAAACTCATCTAGGTGTCTTGGATTATTTCTTGATAACCTAGTTCAGTTACATTATTGGCAATTAAAAATGTTGCTCTGAATGTTTGGCGGCTGCAACTTCAGCACACCTCAGTTCATTATATAAACCTCCGAGAAATTCAAATTCTGTGTGTTAGAGTCAGCAGGTGAGTTTTGAAACCACATTAGGGTCATCTGATATGAAAATCCTTGGCTCTGGAATGAGATTTATGAACTAAATCAAATATTGTAAAAGGCTTTCCAACATTTAATACAGTAAGAGAGACCTGGATAACATTTCTTAGCATTTATGTCCTCTGAGTATATAAAGATCAGTGGCCCCTCCTTAAATAAAAGCAGTTTCACATTTTACACTGGAAGTGTTTGGCATGGCATTAGTTTTCTTCTTAATGCATGGACGACTTTGTGTTAATAGCTGTGCAGTGCAAGCTGTCAACTCTGCTGTGTTGCATCCTGGGCAAATGAGCTGAGGCAGCCAAATGTTACAAGAGGAGGTGCAAGAGAAACAGGGAGGTGGGAAGTGAAGAGTGGGAGAGGAAGAGTTTGTCCTAGAAAACCAATCTTTTTTTTCTCTTTAAAGACTTATGTATAATATCCATGTCCACCAGCAGCATGGAAACAGTGAGCAAGCAAGGCAAAGGAGTTCTACTGGGGCTGAGGAAATACTGCATTTATAGGGAGAAGAAAGCATAACATTTTCCCATTTGCCTTTAAAGCAAGAATTTGTCTATAAACTATTAAAGGTACAGCTCACCAGATGTTCATAACAATTGGTTAAAAAGTTAGCTACTCTCTTAGTCTTAGAAATAGGAAACCAAATGACTTCTGATAGTTTCTGATATGCAACAGCATCAACATATGTTTTCAATGAATAGGAAATAATGGGCTTTGCAGTTTTACAGAAATTGTTACTTTGTTGGAACTTTCAAAGACATTTGTTGCCCTGTTCATGAAATATTTGTATTTCTCCTTATGTCAAAGGCACAGTATTCAGCCTTTGTCCTGCTTTCCCCATTCAATAGGATTTACATGGGCTAAATGAAAGGGGAATTTGTCCTCTTGTGGCTTTCCTGCTATTTTTTTCACTTGACCCAAAAGCTAAAAAGTAGCATTGAATTAAGCAAATCCTGTGAAAAGTTCTCTATAAAGAAAGCACTGCAGACCACCTACAGTGTGACACTTAGTGAGATGAAAGGATATTAACTTAGGAGCGCCTTGTGCTTTCAACAGAAATCTTGTTCCTTGTATTACAAACAAAGATAACTAACATAATTTAATTACACCCTAATAGTGGTTGAAATGTATATGTCTTTTGGCACAATGCAATTTTTGTTTAGAAAATAAAGTATCTGCACATAGCCTACAATTTTGCAGGAATTCCCTCCTGTGGGAAAAATGTTACCAAGGGGCTGTTGTCTTATGCATATTTGCACATACTATTTGTGTTAACAGCCCTGGGATTTTTTTTTCTCTTTTGAATTGAAATGAGGTTCAAGGGGTAATTTTATTCCTTTCTCCTTTATTTTAAGACTCTCAGTATCACAATGTCACGGCTACTCAGATCCAATAATATGCCTGTGGCTTCTAGCATACAAATGGCAACAAATTGCCTGAAAAAGAGCCATTTAAATTATTTGTGCTTTTAAATAATAGAAAAAATATACATTAAAGTATCAAAAAAAATCAGGAAATATTCCAGCTAAAGGCAAGAGTGAGGTTAACGGTATCCCTTTAATCTTTGCAGAGTCTCAAACATTTACTTTTACCACAGCATTAGCTCTACATGGATATATTTACATGAAACTGGAATGTATGAAAACCAGTTAAAGAATGTCACACAAATGCAGTGAAATATCTCCTGGCAGCTCCTAACTAAAGTTTTTATGCTAAATCCACTGGGCTGCACTGGGGTGACTGAAACCTGTTTGTTGAATATTTCTCTGTACTTCCTACTTTTATATAACAAACAATAGCTGTTTTGTTGTTTTTTTCCTCCTTTTTTTATCCCTGAAAAGAGACTTAGTAAAAGCACTTTTAGCTAGGTAAATATTTACATTTTTGTACCTAAGGGATTTTACCAGAAATAAATGATAAATCAACAACAAAAAAATACTCTGTAGAAATATTAATATTTTTACAAAGATTTGAAAAATAATAATTGATCCACTTTCTTTAAGAGTTTTTGAACATGTTAAAGATGGATTTATCATTGATGATCTTAATGCCAACACTAGTCACCAGTCTCACAGTAACATTGCACAGTTTTGTTTAATCGCTTGTTACAAACTTTGGACTTTGGAATTGATTTTCTCAGCCAAAGATCCCATTGTGGAAAAATCCTGTAGACTTAAGTAAGTGGTAATCACCTCTACATACTTGTAAAAATAATTCTAGAATGTTGTCATCTTTGCATAACACTAAACGCTTAAAAACTATCATACCAGGAATGTTTCCCTGTTAGTACAGTTTCTGGATTTCAGGTGTTTTAAAGTCTTAAAAGTTATACAAATATGTTTAGGGCTAGGAAGGAATGTTCTCTTTGGCATTTTGCTTCATAGATACTTAAAGAAAGATTAATTGTACCTTCCTGTGATGTTTGCTACTGCCTCTCTCCAGACTGTGGCTGCTGGGTTTGGTACATGGCAGAGCAGGACATTCGCCCAGCCTAGGATTAAATGGGGTTCCTACTCTTCCAGTAGAAGCTCATTAAGTTTCTCTACTATCCCATCACATGAAATTAATATACTGTGGGGTTTCCCTGAGTTAGAGTTCACAATTTGCTCTCAGGTATCGTTTGTATTCAGGTTTACATGCACACATGACACTTTGGGATTTAACAAAGGGCAATGTCTCTTGGTGTCTTAACTTTCAGGAGCTACATGCATGCATTTGAAAGGGGAGGAGAGAGCAACTCAGGACTCTGTAAAAAAACTCTTATAGCAGCAGCAATTTTTTTCTTTTTTTTTGCATAAATTTGGTCTTGCTGAGCAGTCTATTGAAAATTAGCCCACACTTAGCATTCACTGCAGGGCAGAAAACCACCTAGATTTTAGACTTTTGGTGCCTTATCTCACATAAGCACCCTTTTCTTGTGGTTCTTACAGAAAAATAGAAATAAATAGAATACAAAAGACACTGGTGAAGGATGAAAATCCAGAGTCTGTAAAGTGGTTGGGAACAGAGCTCTCATTATCTCTTGTAAATTGTAGGAGCTTCAAATAAAACCTATTTCTACTTAAGTATAATTTATGAGCTGACTCTGTTTTCCAAGTAGTTATTAATGGCTTGTGTTAACAGACTATTTAGGCATTATTATTATTAGACCTGGCACTAATGTTTCCAGCATTGGGCAGCTGAGTATTGGTTATCCATAGCAACTGAGTCTCTTCTGCAGCCAGACAAGACAACCTCCTGCTAGTGTTCTGGGAGCTGCCAATGAACTGAAGTAGGAACAGGCATAATGCCCTACCCTGGACAGAAAGTGCATCTCATGACATGTCAATATGTCCTTCACTGCAGAAGTCCAAATGGGTAGGAGCTTATACCTCTATGAAAAGAGAGTTATATTCTCACAAGAACATTTTTTTTTTCCTGAGGACTGCAGAAGATTAATTAAGGTCTTACACATAATTTTACCATATATTTCCAGAGTTTTTTTATTTTTCTTTTTACATCAACATGCTAATGTTCACCTTGTGATCTACTGTAGGCTGGAGATGTCCTTCTGAGGAACCTTTGTTTAAACTACTTTTGCTCATCAGGCTCTCACTCTTGAGGAATTTGCTATTGGTCATTGACTTTGTACCTTCTGGAACATTTCTATTCTTTTACAATCCCTTTTCCCTATTATTGTAGATATTTTTGAATGCTTACTGTTTAACATGCATGAAGCCTGGAGATCATCTGCAAACTCAAACACACATTATACTGAGTTGCCCACATCTCTCATGGTAGTAACAAGGAGTACCAGACCTTGCTTTAGGACGGCCTTCAGTTTTGGTAAATTAGTACTGAAAACTGCTCTCAGAGGGAAGAATTTCTAATAAAATTTGCAACATTTTCTGAAAGGCTCCTCTGGCATTTTCCCAGTTTGTTTGTGATCCTCTCCTGAAGCAGCTCCAAAATCTCTCCAGTGGCACCTGCGAGTGCCAGCTGCTTCTTCCCTACCATGAGCTCTGACCCTCTGTCACAACTTAGGGACTAAACACAGGCAGCCACACTTTTCCAAAGCTTGGTGTTGACTCTAGCTAATGCATTGGTGGCCTCCAGCAAGAGCTGGGTAATCTTTAATTACTCAAAAAGCCCCTAGACAGGGAAATCGGGAAGGCTGATGTTGAAATCCTTCCAAATTACTAGTTTAGGTTTGTATCTGGCACCATGTGGGTGCTGTGGCCAGCCCACTACAGAAACCTCCATGAATGCAGACCATTTGTATTGGTGGCTAGAACTAATTTTAGCTTGAAAAAACAAACAGCCTATCTGTGGTTTTATTCAAAAATTGTAGTGGAATTCAATTATGAGTGCCTGCTCAGAGCTGTTTAAATCAGAAGTTGCTGTTTTTTAGAGATACAAAAATTGAGTTGAACATTAGGGTCTGTAAAAGAAAAACTCCCAAGTTTACACTTGTTTGAAAGAATAACAAAGCAAGAAATCCCAGGGAGACTAGTGAGGAGATGAAGTTAAAATGAGCCTTTAACAGTCTTCTAACTAGAGTAATCACTTACTGAAGCTGCAATAGCTTCTTATAGTAATAATCATAGTTGTATAATTTCTTTTTTTGTACTGTGGTGGAACACCTTATTGCAGTGTAAGTGGAGACTTCTGCAATTATCTGTATCTCTGTGTGCTGATAACTGCAATTTTGGGCTGAAAATTTATCTGCCTGATTTCAGCCCTAAACTTTTTTCCCCCCTTGTTTCTGTATGAATTATATGTGAATTTTGCTTACTAGGAAGGAAAAAGGAACCCTTTTCTGCTGTGAAAGGATTGGTCTTGTTTTCAGAATTGTCAAGTAGAAATACCAGTCAAGTCCACAGGAGCTGCAGGTGCTGAACACTTCAAATCAAGCTATTCCTTTTCTTGTCTTCATGTGTGTAACTAAAATGACAACATTATGAGCTGAAACTTTCCTCATAACTAGTCCCTGAGGAGGATTAGTCTGCAGGCTGGTTTTCTGTCTGAATGAGATGATTGTGGTGTTGAACAATTGAATTTCACTCCCACCCATTTGCTGGCACCGTGTAGGCAAGCCCAGGCCCCTGAGCTGGGGGTGTGTGTGCTCACCCCCCTCTTCTGAGCACTCAGGGCTGCAGCTTTCCTGGGGAAAGTGCTTTGGCCAATGCCTCTGCAAACCTGCAGGCTTGGGGCAGCTGCTCTCACTTTCTCACTTCACTGCTTCCCTACCTTAGCACTGAGCCAGGAGAAGGGATCTGCTGTCTGGTGCTAACACCTAGTGACACTGATGTAGCTGTGCTTGTGTAGGGACATCAGCCTGGCTGCAGAACCTACTCCACTGTGCTGCTCTGTCGTCAACACTGTTATGGCCACCCTGAGACAGGCAGTGGCCCAGCAACTTGGCACTCCACCAGCCTCCCACATGGCCCTTGTGTGTGCCTACATCACAGCACAGCCTTAGATGGGCCCTTTAGCACATCCTCTTGGCTGCTCATGATGGTGCCTGCAAGATCTTGCCTTGGTGCTGCATGTAGGAGGGGCTGACCACTGCTCAGATGGACCTGCTGCTGAACAAAACTAGCAGAGAGCAAGAGAAAAAAGCAGAGCTTAACTCAAGTGCAATGGTTCTTGCAGTGTGTGTGAGCTGAGGGCACTTGGATGTTAATGGGAGACCACAGACCACCTTGTGCTCTATGAACCTCCTGATGTGGCACCTTGATGTCTAGAAACTGGAGCACAGGGATTGTGTGATTTATCTGATGTCACAGAAGATTCCTATGGCAAAGTCAGGATCTGAATCCATCTCTCCTGATCTCAGGTTGATTGTATCTCCAAATATTTCCTTTGCTTTCCGGTGTATTTGGTGTTTCCTGTGCATTATCCTACATCATGGGACAAATGCACTACAGATACAGCTGGCCATTTTAGCCATTTGGTCTGGGAGGGGTTAAAGGAGTCTAGTGACCATCTTTTTATTACCTCAGTTTATTTACTTCTGCTAGTTCTCACAGGGAAGAAATGAAATATTTGGAGGTACAGGGCTATACAGCTAAATCATAACACCAGGCACCTCAGGGACATATCTTAAGGAAATATGGACCTGAGCTGACATATCTTAAGGGGACATATCTGCCTTAAGGAGATGTACTCTCAATAGAAGCCACAAGCCTAGTCCAGTTGCATCTTTCTAAAGTGCCTGCTGTTAACAAGAAGCTTCACTGAAATTAGTGAGGATTTTTCATGAAGGCTGAGGGACAGGCTGTCTTCTTTATAGTGTGATTCATGCTCTGAGTCAGCCTGTGCATCTCCAAATGGCCATGGCTGACCTCCCTCACCATGCACGAGATCAGCACAATACCTGACCTCAGAAGAGGTGAAGCCAAGTGGAGAAAAGAACAACCAGGAGCTATTTATATCAGATGAGGAAACATGTGCGATGCCATATGAGGCAGCTTATATGTAAAGCCTTTCAAGTCTTCCACTCCAGGGTACTTAGATGGATGACTATGAGCATGGTAAACATGAAGTGCTATTTTGTGTTCCCAGCCTGAAAAATGACAGCCCTTCTGCCATTATAAAATGTTATTGCCACTAAAAGGACTCCTTGTTTTGCAAGTTAGTTCTTCAAAACAAACACATTAGAGAAATCTTTGGTTTGCTGCGTGGTGGGTGAGTCAATGTTATCATCAAATCCGAATAAACAAGTGTTTATTTTTAGATATTAATAATGTAGCATAAGGAAAAGAGTATTTTTCAGACATGTTCTAGTTTATTCTCATTTTGCACAATGCAATCACTTTGATATATCTTTATAATTTCTTATTTTCTGTGTGGCCTAACATAAAAATCAGAACAAAGTTTTAAGAATATTCTCAGAATCTGGTTATCCCCCAAATGTTTCAACAATGGCTTTTGGCTCCTTTATCATTTTGGGCGGCTTCACCAGTTCTTGTTTAGGTAATACTGTGAATGCACATTTGTGGGTTCCAGTTACAGGAGTGCAAATAATCAGGAGCTATCTCAACAACAAGGTTTATGAATTTGTAATAGAGCAGAGTACAGCTGAAGAGAAACCTAGTGTAAAAGACTCCTGAATTTTTCCAGCAGGCTTCCAAACTAGGGGTGGCAGCTATATAGATGTTTTTATTGCCACCATTCTGCATTCTTCATGTAACTGCCAGGTGCCTTTTTCACCTTCTCAAGGCTGACAGAAAGTAATATCATCAACATTTAATCTTACTAATGTGCTAGGTGACTGCAGCATCACCTTCTTCCACACAAAGATAAAAATAGTGCTTCTTTCCCTTGGGGGAAAAGTGTGTTTTTTCCTTGCCACGTTTTGCAATTCTAATGTCTTTTGCTGCTTTCTTTTGTTTCAGGAGCTGTGAATATGCATTGCCTATTTTCCATCTCTTATTGTAGCTGAAGTGTCAAAGCATACTACATGAAGTGGATGAAATTTAACCCTCTTCAAAAAGTGCAAAGGAAACAGGTTAGAACAGGATCCTAAAATCCATGAGGAGTAAGTGGAAGTGTTTTAGACAGTGGGAGAGTACATATAAAGGAGAGAAAAATGTCAAGCAAAAAATATTACAGATATATCCTGAGTTTATGATTGTTTGTGTAAATATTTGCCATCATTTATAACACTAATCAACATATCTGAGTCCTTCTGCTGGTACAAATTGTCTGCCTGCTACTGTAATGAAGCAGTGTTTGGAGTGATGATTTTTAGCAGCATCTACTTTTATACTGGGTTTTGTGTGATGGCAGAAATAAGTACATAATTATGAGAAAGAAAAGCTAGATTCAGTTTGAAACAGAATGGGATTCTATACTGCCTTCTCCATGCTGGAGCTAGAGAAAACATTCTAAAGGAAAAACAGCTACTGGATTCTACTCTGCCAAATTCAAGACATGCTTTGTCTTGCATCTGGAACAAGGACATTAAAAGTGTGGGACTGAAGAACAATGAGGAAATCTCGAAAAGGACATTGTTAATATCAGCAAATGCCAAGAAAGCAGCTGAGCAGAATGTATCCAAAACTATTTGAACATGGCATAATCCCCTACCCAAGGTGCTCAACTATTGTTGTTGCTGAGCCTGCTGGTTGTGGCAGCCTTTAGAAACCCACTCCAGAATATAATGAAAAGGTAATAAGAGAAGGAATCCCATTTCTTGGAGATTTCCACAAGCCCCCATTTTACCTTTGTTTTTTTCATGTGCATGGATGAATATTTTTCCTTAATTTCATCTGAAATACCTACACATGAGACCTTCAAATACTTCCCATAGAAACCACTTCTAAAGGTGGAGATTTTAAAGGAAGTCATACACAGGATTATATTTGATAGATCACTTTCATGCCACAGAAATATCTAGCTTTAGATCACAATAGGAAATTAGATTTTTTCTTTGACATTCACATAGGTAGTGAGTGTAGCCAGATCATCCTGAGGAAATGCAGCCAGTCCAGCCAAGCCCATCTGCACAGAGCAGCACTACAGCACACACACTTTTGCCTTTATGAACTCACAATTCAACTTGCTGCTTACAGCACATGAGCACTGCTCATCTGAACTGCAAATAAAATACACTTCAGGTGGTAAAATTCCAGGGTCAAGTCTAACATAAAAGGTACAAAGCAAATGCCACTTCACCCATACATCAGCATGCTGTGATCCATACAGGTAATCCCACAGAATGCTGCATTTCACACAGAGCCCTACACTTAAATGGATGTTCAGGGTTTCATGACAGGAATGCAAACATCCTGCTAAGTCTTAAAGCCAGTGTATTTCTCAGGTGCTAGGACTGCAATTTAAAACTCTTATTTCTTCATTCATGACAACCTTGCTGATCTGCACATGATGGATTGTTCTGAGATAGGTTCCAATGAGATGCATAGGAAGAATGAACTCCTGTGCAGCCTTGAAAAACATGCAGTCAAAAGAGTTGTAGTACAATATTAGTTATCTAATATATACAGTATGAAGAGTTCATTTCAGGAAGCTTTAAAAAGCACATTATACAGAAGATCCATTGTTGAAAAGTTGCTAAGAGGTTTCATGGTGCAGGCAGAAGATATAGTTACAAAAAGTAAATAAAAAATACTTAATAAAATGGCAAAGGAACTCTGTGAATGAAATTCCTCCTGTGTAGCAGCCCATTCAAGGTTTATGACCACTCAAGTTCCTCCCAAACCCCCAGCAGAGAATTTCAGTCTTTGAGATTTCATCTAGATTTTGCTGACATGCAAAGACGTGTCCTGGATGGAATCTGAAGACCAGAGGAATGAAAAAAGACACTTTAAGTGCACAGAACAGCTTTTAAAAATGCCTTTTTCATCCACTCCCCTTGGCTAGCTTGACTGAATGGTTTAAAATTGCTTATTTTGTTAACATGCCTAGTTGCTGCTGCCTGCCCATGCACTGCTAGTTTTTTGCTGAGAAATTAAGCTTTCTGAACTTAAACTTAAACTTTCTGAACAGAAACCAATGAAAAAACCTCAAATCCTTGCCCTGCTGGGGCCCTTTTCAAGAGTTCACCTATTTGCTTATGTCACTTTTGTTTGTTTTGCAGTAAATTCAGTGCTGGGGTAGTCTCTTTAGCAACTTACTTGTATGTTTTACCACTATCTGAAGTAGTACTTAGCCAAGGTCTCTTGGGAGAAGGCACAGCACAGAATATTTTTTAATTCCATTAACAATTTCATAGGTAAAATGATTTTAAAAAGAGTGCCTTGCTTAACTGCAGAAAAAGAATAATTTTTTGAACCTTAACAAGGAATATTATTAATCCTTTGCCATGTACTCTGTTGCTAAGAAAAAGAAATAATTGTAAAAGCCTAATTATCCAAGCCTTAGCAGACTAGCTTGCCCTTAGTTTCTAGGAGACAAAATGAAAAGAAGTAAAAACTGAATAAGCAACTCGAGATTTTATTTACCAGCTTGTCTTACTCTTTCACTGCTTCAAAATCAAATAAAATTGCAAACAAAGAGTGAAATTCTCACTCAGGGGTAGAGACTGCTCCCCATGGCCAGGTATTTTATCACCAGGGCTGGACAGCAAAGGTGCTGGGCTCATTCTGGCCAGAGATATTGCCACCACAGAGGGGGTCTCACTCCCCTTCCTTCCCTCCTACCCTGAAAACTGCTGTGCAAGACTCTCCCTGGAGGGTGGTGAAACCCCTGGACAGCTTCCTCGAAACCTGCTCATAAACCCAGCCCACACACAGCACAACCAAGCCACTTCCACGGGCTTCTCCACAGTGGTCAGATTTATTTGATCATAAGGGTGTCATATAGGCTATTAATAGCCAGGATGAATGAAATGCAGAAAAATAGAGCTTGGGGTATTGCCTTGATTATGAAATTTAGCAAATATTATGATTCCAGCAATGCTTGGGTTCAGCACTCAGACAGTTTTTGCCAAATTACATGTGCTCCTTCATGTCCTAGCCCTATGGCATTTGTTTCTCTTCTCTTTCTCAGGAGTGAATAAAAACAGAGAGAACAACCTTCCAGAATGAAAAAACCTCAGAAAATAAGTACAAATAGAGGTATTCTTGTAAGGAAGCAAGGCCATTCCAAGAATATAAAGTCTGTCTTGCCCTTTTTCCAGTGAGATGCCAAAGGCTGTGTCTACACAGCTTGGTGGCTAAATTCCCTCTCTTGGGAAGAGTCCTGGCATGCCTGGTAGGATGCCTATGCACATGGCCATGGCCAGGCACCCAGGCTGAGCTGGAAGATTGTAAATGAGAGCTGAAAGGTGGCAAAGATGAAAAACAGATTCACAAACTACTTCTCAGCCACAACTTACTCTGAGATTAATGGGAGTTCATTTCAGGGCAAAGACAAACAAGCTTGCTGAAAAAACAGGAATGTGAGCTTCTCCTGTCCAGGGATGGATGGGTTTCATCTTGACAGACCTTAGCCATCTAAGAGTCAGAGGTCTCTCCTGAAATAGTTGCCTTCAATCTCTGCACAAAGAACAGTGAATAGGCACTTGCAGAAGGTGGTTAGTCCCATTCCACCCTGTCCCATCCAAGATTTGTTACCCCAGAGCAGAGCTTATCTCCCTCTATTGTCTCTGGGAAGGGTCTAGAGAACAGGTCCTGGCTCACTCTGTTCTCAGTCTTTTTCACTTGTGCTTCATTGTGGGCAAGTTTAGGGGTAAGGGGAAGGTCTGTCATGGCACTGCTGTGGTCTGAGGACTGCAGTGAACTGTCCTTTCAGACACATGCTACGTTTTGAACACTGTGTATGTGTTAATCCTGAAGTGAGCTGGTGCTTGGCAGGGACTGAAAAGAGCGTATTCAGTCTACAGCTTTTAAACTGCTCCAGAGCTTAGAGTTCATCTGCAAACTTACTGGAATACTCACGTACAGAAAAAAAATAATCTGACTTCATGCTCACCAGATGTACCTCAATGGCAGGGCTGATTTTGCAAAAGGTCCAATTCAAAGATCAGTTTGTCTGGATTGGAATATTGTTTAAGAATCAGATGGCTTTCAAGTCAGTGACTACTCTCTTTTAGTAGAGATTTTATAGATATGACTTGCATGAAAACAGGCTCAGCTGACCTTCTCTCTCAAAAATTTGTTGGCTGTATCTCCTTTTACTAAAGGTCAGGAGTAAACTCCACACCTCAGATAAGATTAATGAAGGTGTTAAAGTTACTCTGATGTACATTTTGCATAAAAACAGCCTAAAAAGGGAGCATGGATTGACAAAGATTGCTTCAAGCATGGCTCAATAGGCAGGTGCTTCTGCTGCCACATTGGTCTATAATGCCATGGCATCTTCTCAGTGATGTAGGTACAATCTGCTCTGGCCAGCAGTGGCCAGGACACTCCAGAAGAAATGAGCTAGAGCAGCTGGAGCCTGTCTGGAGACCACACAACTCAGGGAGGTAGGATCCATTTCCTCTAGCATTAGGTGTCAAAAAGCTGCAAGTCTGGTTTAAGCTAGTGGTCTAGCCTGCTCTATAACCAGTGCAAAGATGGACATCCCTCTGGAATTCAGTCAGCTTAGTCATTTGGGCTGGGGTGGGAAGAACCTTGTCACATGTGCCTGGGCCATGTACTTGGATGAGGTGCCTGACCTTTGGAGGGCTGACAGAAGTCTTCCCACCAAGACAAAAGAGAATTGACTCTGGGCCAGACACTCAGAGGTTTTACCTGCAAGTAAAAGATGTGAATGAGTGCAATCACTGATACAAGTGGTCACCAGGATGGTGACAGGGTGCCAAGACAACTTCCAGTTGGGGAAAGCAGATTTTCTCCTTTGAGCAGAGTGTAACTCCTGTACATTAGCTGAAGGGTTAAAAGTTTAAATCTTGACAGAGAAAATGACAGTGGGTTTTTCATAAGGTTTAGGGACATGGAAAGGGCAGATTATCCTGTTGTCACCTTTTGCCTACTCCTTTTACCAACTGCTGACATGAAGTGGAATTTTTCTGAAGATGAGGATTAATGTAATGGCAGCTTTTATTCCTCAGGTTTTTTTTGATGAAATTTGATCACTCTTCTCCACATTCCTATTCCTCACCTGCTCTGGGAAGCAAAGACAATTATTTGAAAACAAAAGTAGCCCGGGCCAAAAATCTCAGACTATATCTTGCTTGAACTCTCATCAATATTTCTCTTTTTAAATGCAGTTAATTCCTTTACAGTCTGATCACTGTGAAAACCAGTTAGCTCCGGATTTCCTCAATACAGGATTTTTTAAACACTTTCATTGCTGTATTTATTCATAGATATACACTGCCCAAGACAATGTGAATAATATGTAAGATGTCACTTGTTCTGGACCTACAAGGATAACAAAATTAAAATGTTAGCATATTGCAGCATCTTTGGAAGATCAAAGTCATGATGTTATTGAGGACATTGACAAAAATCCTAATCAAGAATGGATGGGCTGACCCAAGGCTGGATCTCAGTTGTCCAGTTCTGGTCAGAGTAAGGTGGTGTGAGTGTCTTCCAACACATGCACCCAGGTACTTCCCTGTCCTTTGGCAGGATGGCTTGTACAGCTTGGGAAACATTGAGAGCTGCTCCTAAAAGACTGTATATTCCTAAAAGATAGTATATTCCTAAAAGGTTGTATATTACAGAAGTGTGTCACAGTTGCTGCACATGCTCTCATCAAACCTCTAATTTTAGTTTCTGTTTGCAGAAGTTTTTTGTTTGTTATTTGCTTAAAGATGATTTTGGAAGGTATCAGTTTCCTCAAAAATGCCATTAAGGCCCAGAGCTGTAATGTAAACACCAAATAAAGATTAAAGAATTAGTTTTCCTTAATACTTTGGTCAGATGGCCTTTACTTGAGTGGCTAGAATCAGTGGTTTAGCATTTAAGAATGATTGTGTTTTGGAAGTGTTTTGCTGAGCAAGATTGAAATGAAATATCCACATTTTCACAAGTTAGAGAGATGTATAGTTTTGAGGAGTGCAATGTCTTGCTTGTAATGGTTTCTTTTCCCATCCATTTTATTAGGAATTTCAAAGAAAACAAAACAAAACAAAAATATCTGTGTCAAGAGCAGATGCAACTCACTTCATTAAATGCTGAAAAGCCTTTAATATCTAAATTAAAACACATGTCTAATTCATTCCCTTTAACTGCATAAATACCCACACATTTTTTAATCACATGAAACATATATTTTCCTACCTGTTACAATAAAAAATGCAAGAAAAATACCTAGGAACATTGTTAATATGATAATTCAGTGTTATCTGATTTAGCAAGCCAATTAACCGGATCAAGGCCTGATGTTATGCTTCTCTTGCTTGACTCCTGCTGAGTTGAATATGACTTTTGCTATTCAGAGATCAAGTAACCACACTGTTAATTGTACTAGAGGTACACAAAGGGCATTAGAGGGAAACATAATCTGACAGGAAAATCAGAGGAGCCATAGGATGGAAACAACTGCCAGCCTTTATACAGGATAATAGCCTGCTATGCAAATGAGAGTGGCAGCTAGGAGGAAGTTTCAGTTCTGCCCAAACATTTTATTTTTATAGTGCTGCAATAATGAGCCAGCACAAGGATGACTGTGGTTGAAAACTGAGTTAGAATGAGGCACTAAGTCAGGCCAAGAATGCACCAAAGTACATCCCTGGAGCCTGTTCACAGCAGCAGCTGCTTGGTGTGTGCTGGAGAATTCCCAGCTTTATCTGCAATTGCAGTCAGGGATCGAAGGATCCTTTTTGCCTCACATTTGTATCACTCTGCTTTTAGTGCCTGGCAGCAGCATCAGAAACACCTGAACCCTCCGTTACATGAGAGCATGAAAAGCAAAGCACATATGGGGTCCAGTGGCAGAAGGAATAAAGCCAGTGCTTACATTTAGTGATGGACTCAGTTTTCTTCCTGCTTTATTGTAGAAAGTCTGCTGTTCTGCAGTGAATGTGAAGGGAGAGAACCTGGGGAAAGGCAGGGAGGAGGAAAAACAAAAAAAATAAAATCAGTGTGATTGAGTAAGCTGCACATGTAGTATTGGAAAGGGTTCCTGAGCTGTATTGTTCCCCTGGGTGCTGATTGCACATCTACTGTGGAATTGCTTTGATAGCCACATTTACAGCAGGAAAGGAATATTTGAAATGAGGTGATGGAGGAAGAACTCGTGGTCTTTTGAGGCTGGGGAGGAGATGCAGCTTCATGGGAGCAGAGATATAGGAAGTATATAGTTAGTGGCAAAATCCACACTTGCTATTAAAAAGATCTCCTGTAGCACTCAAACCATGACTACCCAACTGGGAGATTTTACCCAGTATAAACAGAACTTTTCCCCCTTTTGCTTGTCTCATCTTAGGTGAGCTGGTGCAACCAGTGAAAAAGATTCTTTTAAAATCTCAGTGTGTCAGGCTCTGGCCAGCCTGCTCTCCCACAGAGGAGCTGCCTCCCTGGTGTCAGGCTGGTGGGTGTGCTGTGCAGCAGAATCTGACCTTTTCACCTTCACGTATCCCAGAAATAATTTGGGAAATGTGGAAGTTTTTCTTAGCCTTCAGCTCTGCAGTGGTTTGTAATCAAAGCCAATACATAGCAGTAACAAAAGGAAGCTGTCACATTGATAACTCTGCACTGAATGCAAGTGTAAATGCTCTCTATCCACAAACAGCTACTTTTGGTGCCATTCATCTTCTGAATGCATGCTCGGATTTTACTTTGGCTCTTTTGTAGCTGTTTGTTTCTGCAATTTGGACAGGTGAAACCAGCAAGTATGCAATTTGTGTAAACTAAGTGGTCTGTTAAGTGAAAAAAGCTTTAAAGTATACTGGCTGCAGCTCTGATTTCCACTCCAGGAACTCCAGCACAAGGACAGGACATGTGGATGAGCTCTTTATTTTGAAAGCAAGTTCCTTTAGAACAACAGAGTGATTTTTGAAAGTGTGGATATATATGAATGATGAGATTTCTAAAATAGTCCCACAAATAAAAATACAACCCAATGACCCAAAACCACAGAGGCAAAAAAAAAAAAGTAACCTGTGAGTGAACTTAAAGGCTGTTATATTAGTTTTTTTAAAAGTAAGCTGACAATCTGTGTTTCAAAATGAAGACTGTTCCATGGAAAAGATCTATGGCTGGACTTTTTTGCTATGTCTTAGTATTAAAAAACAACCCATCTGAAAATTTTCCCACTAGATATCCTGATGAAAACCAGAGTAGTGGCATAGATCCAAAGGAATTAATGGAGATATATCAATTTGTACCTACTGCAGGTTTAACTCTTGATTTGTATTCAAGAGCTTCAGCTCTTAGGAATGCAACTAAACACTCTGATTTTCTCTGCAGTATGACTTATCAATGGGTGCTGTAAAATACCTCTAAGGTGAGAAAAAGAACAAAGGACATGCAGGGGAGAGCCAAACACAAGAAAGGTCTAAGTGGCCCCTGCATTTATCATGGGGCAATCTCATTGAACTGAGAGCTGAGTTTTGTTTGCTCAGGTATCTCCACAGCTCCCTCTGTTGTGGGAGAGGAGCTGTGTGGCACCATCAGTGACAGCAGTGATGCCTGATCTGGGCAGCTCCTGTGGGTAGCCTGTGTTGGTTCTGAGGTCTTCTGGATCAAGGGCAGTGAGCTCAGCTCTAATGCAATAGATAGTGGGGTGGCCTGCATATTTTCGTCAGAAAAACCAACAAACAGTTTAAAAGTATGGGCCAAATAAGCTAATATCATCCCACACAGAATTTCTAAGAAATTCTAGCAATTTTAGAGATAAAAATAACATTAATTGGAGCACTACCAGCAAAAGTTGTCCCAGTTCCTAATAAGGGAAAGTCTTACGTATTCTTGGTGATGATATGAACAAAATGGGAAATGGGAAAAATAACAAAAAGAGTAAATTCATCCTGCCACATCCCATCTAATATGCTGCTTCATACATCCAAACTTACAAGAATAAATCTTTAAATCAGTTATTCCTCCACTAGTGGGCCATTAAAGTGGCCTGAAAAGAGGTAAGACTTCTATCTTGTAACAACTTTTGCTTTACCAGCAGGTGAGGCAAATTTTGAAGAGATGAACCAAATTTGATTTAGTTATCTTTACATTATGAACAAGGTTTTTATTCAGAGTTTCATACTCTCCCATGTTTTAAAGGCTGCTGTGAGACCTCTGTGGAAATAACCATAGACTGGTAGGTGGATGGGCTGCAGAAAAATTAGGTCCCCTGTCACAACAAGGTTTTCAAAGACCAAAGCAGCATTTTATCTCATGCATCTATGACCATGTCATGACCATGGACTGGCCTAATAGGAAAAATGCTTCAAATATTAGTAACTGAAATACATTAAAAATGCAGAAATAGCCCAATTTCTGTATCGTGCATGAATATCAGGAATCGTTTCAAGAAGCTGGCCCTGGGTCTGGTATTAATCCAACTGCAACTAATTTTGGTCTCAAATATGAAAAGGAAGAAATGATCAAATAGCTGTTCAAGTTAGCCTAATAGAGGCACACTTCCATTTAGTAGCAGTTCAATGGTATTATGCTCATCTTTGTACATTCTTTATGTTGGCTGTTGATTTCTCTTACTTCCTATTTAGTTGAGCTCTGTAAGGTCATCCAGAATCATGAATCTAAAATATGGCATGATATTTATTTACTGTCAGTTATATCTTTGCCAAAATAGAAAATGTCTGTAGACTTAAATAGATCCTTGCATTATTCCCCATGGTCTATTCAAACTCAAGAAGCTGGAGCCATTAATAGAGCCAAATTAAAATGCATGTGACTGATAAAATTTAACACATACAACAGAAGTTGAGAGCTACTCGGAGCCTGCAGTTTTTAATGACAAAACAAACCAATAAATCATATCAAATGATTCATATATAAACATGTAATAAGAGCATCTATTTACTTGTCCAAACCTTGAGAAAATAAATTTGCTAGTTTGAGCAGTGCAGTAGTTGCTGAGTGCTTTGCTCTGACTTCAGATTTTGATGTATGAACCAGATTCACTGCAAACAAGTTGGATGTTATAAACTTGTCTTTTGGATCTTGATTTCCTTTGGTCTCCCAGACTGCTTGCAAGGATATTATGATCATTAAATACGGCTATTTCCTTAGAAATGTAAGAGAAACTCAGTTCACCTGGTACTCCTGGTTGTGGGAAAGGAGCTCTTTGCCCTCCAGCTGTCAGTTCTCATGTAGTGGCTGCCTGCTTTGCCACAGCCAAAGCCTGGTACAGACCCCACTGCTGAGCACAGGTGTTGCCTGTAACATGTAGTAAACATGTTATTTCTCCCCATATGACTTCAGTCCTGGTGTACCACTGGAGCTTTGACAGGAGTAGTGAACTTCTGCTCCAGCATAACAATAGACAAGAGAGAAAAACAAGGGTGCAGGGCTGCTTTATTTAGGTACATATTTTAGCCAGAACTTTGTGTGTGGTGAAAGGGAAAAATCTCTGCTTCATCTGTTAGTGGCAGAGGGAACCACAGCTATAGAGAAAGCTTCACATAAATTCACCTCTCCAAAATTTCTTGGGGATACTTTGGGAGTCTCTGTAAACTGATACAAAGCCAAAAATCTAACAGAAATAATGAAATAATTGAAATAATATTTGTTTACAAAATGACACTGAATATTTTCTTAGAGGGTCTTAGAGACTGTCTTCTCTTTCCTTAGGAACCTCTGCTGCCAAAAATTGTCTTTCATAGGTAGCAAACATTAAACAAGATGTAACATCTCTGTGTTTTTGGCCTCTGGCAGTTACTACATCGGACTTGATGAGGCTGACTGAATTCCCAAAAAGCACTTGCTTCTACCTGACCATGCTGTGTTTTCCCCAGGCAGGGCCACACCTGCTGCTGAAGTGGCTGTAGGATGATGACAATAAAAAGCTATCCATGAAAATGAATCCCACAACCTATATGGTAGAGAGGAAGGGATGGTTTAAGGATGCTGTCAGAGTTCAGACTGATGGGTGAGGCACAGAACAACAGACTACTAGCAAAGGTTAGCTGAGCATTTGATTTTGTTATCATTCATATGGGCACAACATATGCTGTGTTGATCTTCAAAGCTATGGTCTCCTTTACAGTGAAGATGGAGATGCCTTTTCACCACAGATAGAGAAAGTATATATTAGTTTCAGAAACTGCAAGTGTAGGCTTAAGTCAGGGGTGTTTGCTAGCTAGAGATTGTCTCTTAAATCTCTTTGGTAGTTGTAGTACTGATAAAACTTAATGAAAGATGAATTATATATGTCTTTAAAATGTCATTTTTATCATGTCCATTAACATAGAAAGACTTGTATTGCTTGAGGATATGAGCAGGGATCCTCTAAATTTTCTTGTGCAGAAGAATACATAAAGGACTGTGTGACAGGAGGAAGTGCAGCTGGCTCTGTTGGACTACTCCTACTTCTGTTTTTTTTTTTTAACTTGCCTATTTTTGTTGGATTTTATTCTTGACAATATCCCTGAAGTATTTATGACCAAAATTCTTTGCACATGATTACTAACTCTTGAAAAGAGTCTTTCTCAAGGGATCATTCGATGGCTGGCATGGTTGACCACAAAGGCAAGGCAGAAATTTCATTCAGAAATCAAAGAAAGAAGACATGAAAGAGAAAGCTAAAAGGAAAGGGAAAAGGGACTTTGAATATGCCTTACATAGGCCTATTGAGTTCACATTTTATTTGTAGTGGGTAACATGAGGAACAGTACTGAACGCTGCAATGAAGCTCTGGGGAGCTTTTTAATTCTTTCCTTGCATGGCAGAATTGATTGTTTTCTGAAAACAGGTACCTCAGGACTCTCTGAGTAGCTTCTAGCTTTTTACCATGTCTTCCTTTGTTTTCACACTAGTGACTCTCTTATTCCCAGACCCAGAAAATCCATATGACTCTCGTTCCCCAGTGCATGAGCTGACAACTAAACTGCCCCAAATTTCAGCGTGCATGAATAGAGGAGCTGACTCTGTCTCCTGCCATGTGCCACTGTGTTCTTATTTACCTAGGTATGAACTGGAGGGACATGATTTTATGAAATCTTAAAATTTACAGGCTGAAGGAACAAGAGGCTCTGTCCTGAAGTCCCTTTTCTTAGTCTGTGGTTTCACCACTCAACATCCCAACTTCTCCTAAACAAATTCATTTCTTCCATAAAAATGCACCAGGCAAGACCTATTGATTGGCCTCACCACTCTTCTTTTTAAAATGAAATATTGACTTTTCACAGTAAAATGATACTTTCTTCCTCCCTTTCATACTTAGACCAAAAAGGCAATGTCTTGCATTAGGGTTAGAGAAAGGCAGTCGCTCCTGAAATCTTGTTGTATCATGTTATTTTGAATGAAAGGACAGTGGGAATTTGGCCACTGCAGTATGTTCCCCTGTGCTGGGATGAGAAGGGGCTCCATAACTGTGCTTCTGAATGGCTGATGCAGAGGGAGGCTAGAAAGGATGGACTTGATGGCAGGCATAGACTTGTTCACTTTCTTTGTTTTTCTGCACTCTGACACCTGCACATGGTTAAAATGAAAATTTGTTAAATCACTCTATCATGACTTGAGATAACCATGTAGTAGCAGTTCCCCTGAAAGGTATCCAAGGCATCTGTCAGAGGCTCTCTGGATGTCAATATGAATGGCCAGAGCCATCGCCTTTATGTACTAGTGGGGTGTTGAAGAACTGCTTGCAAAAGATGCAGAGTGAGGCTCTAATCTCATTTGAAGTAACTCCGAGTAACTCCATTTAATTTGTGTAGTTTATATTTGATTTGCACCACTTGAAGACCTAAGAAGAAGATGTCTGAGGCTGCTTATTTCTGTCATATGAATTCAACAAATTCAAACTAATTTGGAAAATTCAATGTCTATTGTCAGCTATTCAATTTACATTGTCAGAAATTTTTGCCTTTTTACTAGAACAGTAACCCCCAAAACCTTTGTGTTTGCTGGAAACTGTAACATTAAACCCTGGATCAAATACCCAAGACTTATGTTAGTACTGTACAAGTCTTTCTAGTGGTCTCTGGTGAGTTTAACTAAAGTTAGTAAATGCTGAAGTCTATCTAGTGGCTCTCTGGGCATTGTATATGACTTCATGCCTGGCAGATGAACTCTATGGAATTGAAGCAGGAAGGAGAGTTTAAAAAAGGCAGCTGGGCATTGACTGGGAGGCAGTATGACATGGACTCAGCTGGTCGACAGCAGAGAAGTTTCTAGCCTAAATTTACTGTTTACTCATTTTTTTATCTTTTCCAGATTAGAGACAGGGTTGAAAATGAGTAAGCCCTGTTAATGATAGGATATATGCAGAACAAATAATGTCTCCCAAACAGTCTTAGTATGCTTCTATTTATAGTGAACTGAGGATCTAGAAAACCATGGAGTAAATCTGTTTTTCTGAGGGCTCTGGCTGTACTCTACACTACAACCTGATTTGTACAATAAGAACCAAACATAAGGTGTTACTGTCCTGGCAGAGGAGACTTGCTGTGTCTGCATGTCCTATCTATTCTGTCACAGATCTAACAGCCATTTTTACTCTCTGATGTAAGTTAAGATCACTACTGTTGTGGCTTTCAAGTTATTAAGAGGTAGCAAAACATGTAAGGAAATTAATTTATGTTCAATTTATGCATATAACTAAGTTACATGCAAGGAAAATTGTGCAAGTAATATGTAAAATATGCTGAAAGTAATTTATAAAATTAATAACTAGATTTTGTTCTTTTCTGAAGTGTCAATTTGAAGTTGTGGGCTAAATTTTGTCACTGATTCTCATGGAATTCAATTTTCTTCAATTTAGGCTGGTGTAACTGAGCAGAATTTGCTCAGTATGTTTAAAATAGAGACAGAAATTACTCATAACCAAGGCACTTCTTCACTACTATTCACACTTGTTCCCTTAGCACTGTTGTTGCTGTTGTTTTTTTTCTATGGCAGCAAATAAACAAATTAACATAAATATTATTTGGTAGGTTGTTCTATTTAAAGGTGTTGAGACCATGGAGAGAGAAAAAACACTAATGATGAAAGCTACATGCAGATCCACCTCCTGCAGACTTTGTGTCTCTGTGATTTAAGCAACCCCTCTAAATTATTCTCAAGGTTTCCAGACCAATTTTGTTCAACCTTTAGCTAAAGATCACTTTTAGCAGGCAACCACTTTTATTAATCGCTTGGGTGGTCATATAAACCAGTGTGCTCTGTACACATATGTCTTGTAATAACTCTACAGTGACTATAAAACTGCTGCATGTTTTATTGTATGGTGACATATAGGCAGGAGAGAAGATGTTATAGCTGTAGGTGAAGCACATTTCTTGTAGCCTGAAGTAGTGAATGAAACTGATACTCAGGATTTAGGAAGAAAACCCCATCACTAGAGACAAAATTACAGTGTGATGCTGCTTTTCCTTCCCACCAGTGTTTCTGCAAGGAGATCTGCAGTGCAGCCTGCAATTCCAGTCCACAAGGGCTAAAAATAGGTGCCCAGTGCTTGCTGGGCACATCACACAAGCATGAGGGTCCTGGGGGACTGTGGTGAGGCCCCCCATGATCAGCAAGCTGCGCTAAGAGGCCAGCACTCTTGCAGGGGAAAAAAAAAAATCTCTTTTGTGAATTTCTGGAGCGAGGATGATCCTCCAGGCCCCCTTTGCCTTTCTGTTGCCCCCAGGGAGGATGGGGGCCTGGGGGGCATCCAGGGTGGGCACAGGTGCTGTGTTTGTCTGCACCTCCCTCCAGCTGTGCCTGCTGTGATGCTGGTGCTGTTGCTGCTGCCTAGGGAGCAAATTGTTGGGTGCATTCAGTGCAGCTGGCCCTCGCCTGATGTCAACCCGCGTGCACCGGCTATAGATGGGTGAAGCAAAAACAGCCCCTGCTTTCCTGTTTACGCACTCAGGCTTCCTCTGAGAAGTTCTTGAACAAAAACAGCTGGGCTTGACAAAATAGCCTTTCTATTTATTGCGTTGGGAGCAAGCACAGCGATGGTGGAAAGGGGCTGGGTTGACCTAAATCGCCTGCTGGCGGCTGTGGGTGGGTGGCTTCGCAGAAGGGGCTGCTTGTGGCATGGTTGGTGTGCTAGACCCTGGGTCCAGGGGCAGCCCATGCTTACCAAACTCCACCACACTTACAATCTCTTTTGTGTGAGACCAGGAAAGTGAAAAATTCATTTTAGTGGTTTTGTGGCATCCCAGGCTCCTTCCTTCTACCCTGACGAATTCTTTCTTCCAGTCCTTCCCAGTTAGGATGTTAAAACTGGATTTTGGATGTTTTCCAAGACCAGTAAAGGAGATGTATTTTCAAATATGACTAGAGAAGCATTTCTATAGATAGGAAGATGTTAGATCCTGTGTCTTAATAGTCTTTGGGGTAGTGGCTGCGACAACTGTTGTTCCTTAGCTCACTGTGAGAAACAGGACCTAAATTATTCTTAGAGACATGGACACAGGATAACTGCAGTTGAAAGGGACCTTGGAGGTCATCCAGGCAAAACTTCTGCTCAAGTCAGGGCTAACAAGGGTATGAGGAAATTGAATGAAGCTGTGTCAAGGGAAGTTCAGTTTGAATATTAGGAAAAGGTTCTTCACAAAGAGGGTGGTCAGGCAGTGGAACAGGCTCCCTGGGGAAGCAGTCACAATACCAAGACTATCAGATTTCAAAGAATGTCTGGACAGTGCTCTTAATCAGATGGTTTTCTTTTAGATAGTTCTGAGAGGAAGAGGGAATTGGACTAGACCAATCCTTATGGGTCCCTTCCTATTTGAGGTATTCTATGATTCAATGATTCTAACTTACAGCTAGGTCTGATTGCTAGAGTCCAGATGTATTTTAAATACCTCAAAGGATGGAGATGCCTGCAGCATCTCTGAGCCCCTTTCCCAGTTTTGCACCACCCTTACCAGACCTGGTCAGATTTTCCCTTGCAGCCTTTTACTTTTCCTTCTTGTCCCTTCCCATGCTTCTCTAAGAAGACTGTGAGTCTTCTCTACAGCTTCCCACTGTGTTGTAGTTCAAGACAGCAATTAGACCCCTCCTTAGTCTTCTCCTGGTTGAAAGACTTACCTCATCAAATATCATCTGCTCTAGTCCCCACAGCTCTGCTGGAGACATTCCTAGCTGGACAAAATCTCTCTCATAAATGGGATCAGTTAAATGACTTAGTTAAATGGGCTCAGTACTCCAGATGGAGACACGAAAGTGCCAAATAGAGTGGGCAACCTCTTCCTCTACTCTTCTTGCTACCACTTGCAAATGCAGCCAATGCATGATTAGTCTTTGAAAGATGCACTGATTGTTCATATTAACTTGTTGTCCAGGACCAGCCCAGCACTTCCTTTCAGAGCTGCTGTCTTCAGGCTGTTCTCCTGCATCAGGTCAGTGTCAGCTCTAGCACATGTCTCTGAGGAATATTGCTCTTCAATGTCATCCCTGCAAAGCTGACTGTAGCTCTCTAAGCCTGCCAGCCTAGCAAGCCTGTCACCCATCTTGGAATCTGCCCAGATGTCTGCCCAGTTTGTCTCCAGGGGTGGTGCCACAAGGGACTGTGTGTCTTAGTTTGCAATGCAAGATGTGACCAGCAGTATGTATTCTGTCAGCATCTGTTGAAACCAGATGGTGCAGCGCTCCTTATCTGTTCCATGACTCATCCCTTATAAATTGAGGGGATATCCTCTATTAATAGGCCAGCTGTTAGAACCAGGTGGGGCAGCTTTCTTTTTCTCTTCCAAGACCCATCTTTTGTCCAGGAAAGTACCTTCTGTTAATGGGCCATTGAGTCCCACTGCATGACTGATAAAATTACATCATCCCATTGTAAGATGCTCCACCCAGGAGGAGGAGCCATGCCTTTCCTACCTAGATTAAAAAAATCTGAAATTTGGAACCCCAGAGCAGCCTTTTAGCACTAGATTTCCAGAGGAAGATCAGGCCCATCTATACCACCACTGGACCTTCAAAGGAAGACTATACCCTTCTACAGGATCATTGCTTCAACAGAAGCAATCTGTCTGGCAGAACTGCAGCCATGGTTTAATCAGACACCCTGACCAACAGAGTGTCAGGTTGTATTCTGACTCTGTCAATGTTTTTTCAGTATTGCATTTTATTTTAATTTTCCTGGTAAAGAACTGTTATTCCTATTCCCATATCTTTGCATGAGAGCCCCTTAATTTCAAAATAATAATAATTCAGAGGGAGGGAGCTTACATTTTCCTTTTCAAGGGAGGCTCCTGACTTCCTTAGCAGACACCTGTCTTTTCAAACCAAGGCACTATGTCAACAGCCCTGCTGATGTTGAGGCAAAACCAGTCCTCCAGTTGTAGAGGTCAACTAGGTTGACCAGGCAGTTTGTCACAGGTAAATTTATGCTGGTTTCTCCCAGCCACCTTCCCTTCCTTCCTAAAAATGATTCTTGTGAGGATTTCTCCATAATCTTTACCAGAACCAAGGTCATTCTAACTATTCTGTATTACTCCATCTCATTTATTTTTTGAAGTTATTGTTGACTGACTGTAATTTTCTTCATATATGGAAATCCATGATTTTTAGTAGTCTGGACTAAGATGTAAATATGAGGCCTAGAACTTAAGGAATCCATGAACTATTCCTTAGAGTTCTTCACATTCCCTAAATACTAGTGTTTCTAATTTTTGGGTGTTTGGCAAGATACAACTGCCCATAGAAGACAGATAATTTTCCATTTCTCTATTTGCCAGAGACAGGATAGCATCATAGAAATGGAAACATTTGAAAATAATAATACAGCTCAAAATTAATTAGTGAGTATATCTGAAAATTAGAATACAGCTGTAATTCTGTGCATCCCAAATGAGGTATCTTAACTATTAAAGCACTTGGATGTGTTTTCAAGTGTAAGAGTTCGTACAGTGCAGCTTGTTTAAAATCAAAGGTTTTGATGACATTTTGATGGGCTTTAAACTAAAAATGTGTGTCTAATTTTATAAATCAGTCTCTCACCTGTGAGACAACCAAACACCCCAAACTCTACCATTTGAACAGGAACAATACTATTGAAAGAACCTAGTAATAGGTCAATGTTAGTGTGAATAAGCAAAGCAGCAAAGAGCAAAAACAACTCGCTCATTCACCAGAAGTCAGATGATCCGTTAAAGGAAACATGCTTTTTGGTATATCTAGATTGAGAAAAAAAGAAAAAAAATTCACCTGCCTCTTCTGTCTTAGGTTAAATTGTGAAAATTTGTCTGCAGTGCTGTCAGTTTTGGCAATTCAATTTCAAATGTGTAAAAGGTGGCACTGGGCATGGTGTCCCTACATGATCAGATGGCCATCCAATGGGCCAAAACTAATTGCACAGTTGAATCAAATCAATTAAGAAGTGAGAAACATTTCTATATTTAAAAAAAACATCCTTTTTAATTTAATCTGGTTGCTGGATTTCATTGTCCATTTGCTGCTGTTGCAGGCACAAGCCATTTGGCTTGCACACACGTCTGGCCCACATTCCTGCAAGAGGTCTGCATTTACTACGGTGAGAGAGTCCATCAAAGAAAAAGAGAGAGATGTGAAGAGAAGATTCTTGGAAATTTGATGACTGGAAAAATGATAGTTCTTGCCAAGGATTTTTCTGAAGACTGGAAAAAACAACAGGACTGGGACCAGCTATCTGTGGGGTAAGGGAACTTTTAGCGTTGACGTCTTCCATTCCTCAGAAAGGCACAAATTCCAACCCATTAATCTCTGGTGGGGTCAGCAAGGTCTCCTGCTGTTCATAGTGCATCGGCAGTCAGAAAGATTCTCAAAACATTTCAATAGGATTTGAGAGCTCCATCCAAAACATTTTTTAAAATGTCATCTGACAAACAGTATTTTTAGCACAGCCTGATATTTATTAAAAGCTTAAGAAGTTGAACAAGGTATCATGAGTTAAGAGTTTACAAAAAGCTGAAAATCTTTGTAGTTGTAACAAACGAAGCCACTGACATTGCTACTAAATCTTACAGAGTATTTATTAGCAAAAATGATAATAACTTTATAAATGGAGACAGTGTGTGACAACAGACACTGATTTAAGGAAAAAATTACTTTGAGCTATGGTAAGAAGAGGTTTCTCAATACTTTGACCTCCTTGTTTCATGTATAAAATTCCACCTCTCTGTTGGTAAAGAACAGCCCTTTTCTGACAGTCAGGAAAAAAAAAAAGAAGACAGTGGCCTTGCTCAGATGATTGAGCCCTACAATGGCAGAGATGGATGATTTCTATGCCTGAGAGGAGGAACTACAAGGAACCCTACTGGTCTCATGTTCAAATGATATGAATTAGGCTGAAATCATGGACTACTGTTGCCACTTAGACTGTTGAACTTTCAGAAAAAGTTTCCCCCAGTGGTTGCAAGGTTTGGACACTTTCAGTGAGGTTTTCATGCATTCACAGCATTCCTAGTATTTTAGGAGCAGCAGCAGCTTCTGATGGAATTGTGTCAATTGGCACCACTGACCCTGTCAGCCCCAGGTAGCACAGTGTCATCACCAAGATGCTCTCTGTCACTAATACCACAGTGTAGGTGATAATTAATTTTGCCCATAGGTTCTGTCAGTTTAGCAAATGTTTATTCACACCGAAACATATTTTACTGGCAGAGAGCTCCAAATTCAGACTAATCTCAATTTTCTATTATTTTTAGCAAATTTTTAGTAATTGTTTTCTCAGAACCACAATTATTCCTTTAAAAAGTCATATATGTAGGGCTTCCATGGAACACAAGATGTCCTAAGGCAGTAGGACAGAAGGTGCCTGCTAATCTTTTCCTGTAATTTTCTTGATCCTACGGTGTCTTGTACTGCTGAGGAAATGAGAGAGTGAGCCAAAACCATCTCCCCACGGAGTTGCCAAAAAGATGCTTTGTCCCTGAACTGTGAAGATGATTTTTTGTTTCTTGCTCCTGTTTGAAAAATGATGCACAGGCTTGTTGGGCCTTCTCTAATTGGTGCAATGACCACAACATGAACAAATCAGACATGCAGAATAAGGGGAAGACAATTCCCTTGTGTGATAACTGTTTGCACCTTTGCAGGAATAGCTTTAGCCTGTCAATGCTTGTCTTGCAGGTTTTGGGTGGACTCTGCAGTGCAGAAGGCAATGAGGAACATCTGATGACTAAGTTGTTTGACACAGAATCACAGATTCACACATTCACAGAATGGTTGATGTTGGTTGGGATTTCTGGGGATCACCTAGTCTGACTCCTCTGGCCAGAACAGGGTCACAGGAGGCTGTCCAGGACTGTGTCCACTTGGGTTTTGGATATTTCCAAGGATGGAGTCTCTATAGCCTTTCTGGGAAGCAAGTCTGGACACTGGATGCTGCTGAGAAGAGCCTGGCTCCATCTACTTCACCTCCCCTGTCACTGACAAGCTCCTCCAAGTTTTTCTTTCCTAAGCAGTCCCAGCTCTACCATCCTCTCCTCATGTGACAGATGCTCCTGTGCCTTAATCATCTCTGTGGTCCTTCCCTGGAGCCACTCCAGTATCTAAGGGACTCTTTTGTGCTGGGAGCCCAGGCTTGGATCCAGCATTCCTGCTGAGTCTCACCCACGCTGAGAGAAGGGAAAGGGTGACCTCCCTCAGACTGCTGACAACATTTTCCTAATGCAAAGCAAGATGCTGCTGGCTTCAAGGACACAGTGCTGGCTCATGTTCAACTCCATGGCACCAGGGTGCCCAGACCTTTTTCTACAAAGCTGCTTTCCAGATGGTCAGACCCCACTTGTATTAGGGCCAGGACTCGGGGTTTCTCTTTGTTGAACTTCATGATACTACTGTTGGTTCATTTCTCCACCCTGCAAGATCCCTCTAAATGGCAGCATCTCATCTTCATCTGGTACATCAGCCACTCCTCTCAGTTTAGTGTTGTCTGAAAACTTACAGAACGTACATTGTGTCCTGTGATCCAGGCCATAAATGAAGACACCAAACCCTATGGGCCCCAGTAGCCCTGAGGTGTTCCACTAGTGACCAGCCTCCACCTGGACTTCATGCCAGACATCACAAATGTTTGAGCATGGCAGTTCAGCCAGTTTTTCACCCATCTCACACTCATCCAGCCAGTGTTTCACTTTGTCAATTAAGATGTTATGTGAGACAGTGTTGAAACACTTGGTAAAATCAAGATTGAAAACCTTCACTGCTTTCCCCTGATCCACCAAGCCAGTCATTTCATCATACAAGGCTTTCAGGTTGGTCAGGCATGTTTTCCCCTTTGTAGTGCTGACTGCTTCTAATCACCATTTTGCTCTTCATGTTTGTAGATGGCTTCCAGAAGGATTTGATCCCTCATCTTCCCAAGGACTGAGGTGAGGCTGGCTGGGCTGTGGTATCACAGATCTCCTTGCCCTTCTTGAAGACAGAAGTCACATGAGCTCTCTTCAGCTGTCAGGATCTTTTGCTGCTTGTCATGACCTTTCAAAGACATTTGAGATTGACCTTCTGGTGACACTGGCCAGGTGTCTCCTCACGTGTGTGTTTGTCCTGTCAAGTCTCATGTTCTTGTTTGTATTTCCTAATCTGATTCTTCTCTACTCTGGATAAGTCTTCCTTGCTCCAGACTGTCCTTCTGGTCTCATGGCCTGGAATTGCTGAAGGCTGCTCTAATTGGTAAAGATGAATGTGTAGAAGTCATTGAGAACCTCCAGGTTCTTTGCCTCCAGGTCTCCTGCCCTCTTCAGCAGCAGGACTGCATTTTTCCTAGTTTTCCTTTAGCTGCCCATACACCTGTAAAAGCCCTTTTAGTCACCATTTATGTCTCTCCTGAAGTTCAGCTTCTCGTTTTCTTTGGCTCCCAAACCCCTGTTCCTGCACATGCAGACAGTGTCTCTGTAATCTTGAGTCACCTGCCACTGCTTCCATCTCGTGTATGCTTATGCACAGTGACAATTCAGTCTCCACCCCTCCCTTCTCCTTCCCTGCTGCTTGGCAGGCAGACAGCTAGGCCACTGCCAGAACTGCTCAAAGATGTAAATGGTTTGGCTGTCGTATAAGGCACTTATCTTTAGGTGACTACCCCACACTGCAGCAACAGAAGTTGCAGCCAGCAATTGAGTTTCAAGGTCTTGACTAAAATGCCTGCAGTTCCCATCAGTGACTAAGCACTGGATTTTGTTTTCAGCAGCTCAAAGTCAGAATCTCAATTACTGTGTTAAGTGCTGTGCTCTTTTCTCATGCTGATGGCTTGATACCCAGATTAAGCCCCAAACACATTTTCAGAACTTGGCAGGTGTAATGAAGCAGTGGAGACAGCTTTAACTGTGGCAAAGATATAGAACAAAACTGGCATGTGGAGGACAGGAAGCACATGAATATTTCAAAGGCAGTACTAATGCTGTTGCTGGTCACTGTCTTTTGATACATCTTTGTTAATCTTTGAATAGCCTGTGATTTTGCTGGCAGTGAAGCCTTGTCTTAATAAAGCAAGAGGAACATATGCTATATTGGCACTGTTCATGTATTGGGGAGTCTCAGCTTTTCTCTCTGTTGGTTTCCTTCAGAAGTTAATTGTCAGAACAGCAGTTGTGGCATTATCCATCTATTACCATGCTTCTTGACTCTGTTTTCCTTACTAACAAAGCCATTTCTGTGAGTATTTCCATAATGCCATCCAACACTTAACCCATTTGACTCCAAAGAAGCAAACATAACAATAGACTGGTTGATAACTTCTATCATATCACTCTGGGATAAATTACCATTTCAATGCAGGCTAAGAGGCCTCAGACATAAAATGGGCCAACCAGATATGGGCAAGTCAGTGTAGAGAAGAAATAGAATCACAGGATCATGCAATCACAGTAAAATTTGCTTTGAAAGGGACCTTTGAAACTCAGCTAGTCCAACTCCCCAGCAATGAGCAGAGACACCTTCAGCTAGGGAAGGTTCAATGAGCAGGACAGTCAAGGCACAGATTTCATTTTCATGTCTATATCTCCTGAGTTGCCTGAGTGCTGTGACAGCCTCGCAGCTGTAGGCAGGTAGGGCAGAAGAGGTGTTCCCCCTGTTTTTGACCATCCGGTTGCTGGAGTGCCTTCTGGGCCAGCAAGGTCTGCATCTCCTGCTGCCACTTCAATTGCTGCCATCTAGTGTCACCTCGTGGGAGGACAAACAGCAAAGGTTGAGCCTGTTCCCATTGTGACGAGATCAGGGAAGATGCTCTCCTTTGGCCCTCAGAATCAAGGTGACTGGCAAGTGTGATTGCAGCCATGGGACGGTCTAGCTTCGCACAGCTTTTATTTCTGTTTTTCCTGCTAGCTTGAGGCTAGTGCAGTTATCCAGGAGCCTTGAGCTATAGACACTCTTTTCTGCTAAAGGGATTTGAACCTACATCATCTATTTCCCATGAAAGTGCCCTCAATAGTAGCATAAGCACTTTCTGCTTCTAACCTATTTCTTGTCCTTCCATGTATGATCATCCCCTGGTCACTTCTAGGGATGCCACCACAGTGGCTTGGGTTTGCTGTCTTGGCTCTCTGTTGTGCCAGTAATTTGGATCATGACTAAAGTGAGTCTTTTTACAAGTTTCCTGAGGCAGGCAGGATTTCTGGTGTCCTCTCTCTCCTGCAGTACTCCAAATCTGGGACAGGATCAATCTATTTCTTGGAGTATTGATAAGACAATTGATTTGCTCAGTCTGGGTATGTCGTTACCAACAACATGCAGGAGCTTATTATAATGAAAGACTACCTGAAACAACCAGATGAGATTCTGTATGTGCTGCAACTATCTTAAGAAACAATCTGCTCATTTGATAGTATTTTTTTTCCATTAGAATGTAATTTAAAAAAAAAAAAAATTTCCTGGCCACAGTATCCTAACTGATGAAGAGCACCCATTTACAGGGAAAATTTGAAGGGTTTTTGCTAATGGATACAGCAGGGTTCTAGGGTAGAGTCATAGGTCCTCAGGCTTTGTCTGGAATTTTTTAGGAACAGGGATCCTGTGTGTGCTGTAAAGACATCTATATGTGTATTGTCTAGGGTATTAGCAGAACTATTCAAGTGCAAGTAAATATGGGAATGTTATGTTGAAAATCTCAGTTATTTCTAATTGATGAAAATACCCTGGTGTTTATACAAACCTACACAGTGACTCACAATGAAATGAAGTCAGCAAAATACCAGACGTTTTTACATCCAAAACAGAGACAAGTGCCATATGTTCATAAAATACTTTTCTCCTTAGTAAATGTTTATGAAGAAAATGAATGGATAATTTCCAAAAAGCGAGACTTGTGTAATACTATTTTCAGATAACAGAAGTATTTTTCTTTTAAGGTTTTTCCTTTTCATTTGCTTATTTTCATTGAAAATCAGATGACACACAGAGGTATCTACTATAACACTCATAGATATTACTTTATTGTGGTCCCTGACTACCAATACAGCAAGAAATACAAGAAAACATTTTCCCTGCAGACCAGAACTCCCTAATTGTTACTGATTGATGGCCCAGGATCTCGTGCCCATGGTCAGACAGAATTGTACCTTGCAGGTGTTGAGCCTGGTGGAAAACATTTTTCACCTCAAATCTTAGTCTTGGGAGATACTGAGTTCAATAGCAACTGAGCCCTCTAAGGACATGGTAAGAGTTACTGCTTCTCCCTCAGTTATGAGGAATTTGGGTAGAAGCAAATTTAGTTTTAGTCCTGACCTGATACTAAATATTCTCTTATTGAGCTTTTCTTCATTAATCAGAGTTATATCTTTTCTTCAATTGCTTATGGATCTTTTTAGTAATGAGGATACTAAGCTGCTGATCAATGTTGAAAGTACAGACCCAAGCAGATTCTACAGGCAAGTAGCAAATGTTTGCTTTCTTTTACAATATAAGGACAAGGAATCATTAAATGAAACTAGAAGGGGCAGTTTCAAAGCAAACAAAAGGACAAGGTTTCATTGAGAAAGAGAGTTAAGCTGTGGAATTGTGATGAAAAGTACCATGGCTGTTAAAGGTTTACATGGGTTCAAACACAACTGAGCACATGCATTGGGGTAAAAGGTCTACCAAGAGCTGTTAGAGATTGATCCATTCCCAGCCAAGGAAATCCTAAGTCTTGTTTTCAAGTCTATGCCTTGTTTTCCTACTCTTCCCTTTACATCAGCTCCAGGATCTGTGCAATAAGCTGGATTGACCTGTGGGGTGAATCTGTCTATCTGTTCTTGGTGTAGCTGCATGTTTGAACTTTTTCTTCCTGCCAATAAAGATGGCAAAAAGCAGCTCTCACATTCAATTCTGTGCAGTCCTCAGTAGCCTGTAGTGGATTCCAGGTAGCAGGAGGGTTGAAGAACATAAAGAATACAATATGGTGTATGCAATATGAGTGCATTATGATAGCCATCCTGGGAAATAAAAGAATGAGGACAAATAGCATTTCTATTTCATCTATCTGGGAGAAGATATATTCATTTGATTGAGTTGCAGACTTTCATAATCTGGAATAATACACTGTCTATTATTGTATGCAAAAAGAAAGTCACAGAAAAAACCCACATAGACATGTAGATTCATCCAGATTCCTTGCTGGTGTTGAGAAATAGTTTTATCTGGTTCCTAGATTCAAGACAAGTTATTTTAGCTAATCATACTAATAACATTTTAATTTGCTTTGAGGGTACTGAACCAACCACTAAGCTTATTTGTTTTCTTTGATTTGGCTATATTTTTGCAGTCTGCAACATCAAGGTTTTCCTATGTCACTGTTCACTTGGGCCAATATGAAGCATCCTTAGTTACTTTCTAATTTTTGAATAATTGTGTGTGGAGGTAAGGGATGGGTTTACCACCCTTTCCTGTTGTACTGGACAATTTGATATCTGTACACAATACCACATCTAATATTCAGAGCTCCTTGCTTAGGTAATTATAGGGTAGGAAGTGTTCCTTATGGGTTGCCCTACACAAATTGTCTGATAATTTATCATGGTCTCAGTGGCAGTTCTAGAAATCATAACCCATGTTTTGTTTGCACAGCCCTAGCAGGATGCTGGTCCTTGCTGCTGGATGAAGCTCTCCAGCCCAGTGACTGCTTCAGACTTCCATTCTCTGATGATCACAATCCTCTTTGTAATCAGCTTGTAGCCTTGCTCTGTGTGCACTGCAGGCTATTCCCTCTTCTTGCTGTTTTCCTTTTGGTCTGTCTTTTCTAATGTATTTACATAAATCTTTAATTCATCTATTCCCACAATGCAGAGTAGCTCAGTATTGCAAGCTTTGAATTTCACCTATTTAACTTACAGTTGTTTTTTTTTTAAAGCTAATGAAGTGATTTCTAGCATCCTTCAAAGCTTGATTTTAATAAAAGTAAATTTTTATTTTAGTTTTTGCCATTTTTCATGCTGGTAGTTCTGTTGTTATTGTCTTGTATCCATACTGTATGTGTCAGCCTGGGACTGTATGTGTGTAGAAACCCATAATCTTTGGCTATTCTTGTAGGTTGCTCTGAATGCCAAGCATTACCTTCATTTCCTATATTTGCCATCATGAACAATTTCACCTACAGCACTTTTTTTTTAAGATTTTTTTTTGTTTTTTGGTGTTTCAGCATGTCACAGCACATAAACCACTCTCCAGAAGGTGGTTTCCTACCCTGTGAAGAACAAAAAGTATCCCAAGAGTGTTTGCACTGGGCAGCCAAAAGCAGCCTTCCTTTGCATGCCCCATGGTGCAGCTGCTGCTCAGCCAGTGGTGGGCTGGGTTTGTTCTCCTGCAGAGCCTCCAGAAAATGGGACCACACTATGCACCTACAGCTCCTTCTGCTCCATCTGCACCCACCTAAGTCTGTTGGTGAGGACCAGCTCATTACCAGCTGGGGTCTCTGGGGCTAGCAGGTCCAAGGGCTGGCCTCCCTCCATACATCTGTACTTTCTTGATATGCATTAAGTTCATCAGAGTCTTGTGGTAAAAGCAAATGGATCACAAATGAATGGAGAAAATGAGAGGCTGTTTTCACATGGGTTCTGCAAAATCTGAACTCACTGTGTGCTACCTGAATAGAAAGGCCACATGCAACTAAAGGGAATATGAGAAAGCAAAGAGTCCCTTGACTCGTTTTCAATTTGATATCTGCCTTCCTGCCTTTTTTATGGGAATATGTGGTGCTGTGGGCTGGGAAATAAACAGATTTAGCTGGAAGCAACAGATCTGCTTCTTGAGTCTCACAGCACAGCAACACTTGAATAAACACGAGATGTCCCTGGGAAGAGCCCTCCTGAAGCTGCTGCCAAGTGCCAGACGGGTGAGTGGAGAGGCTGCAGCGAGGGAGTCAAACAGAAGGGCACCTTCATTAATGCAGAATGCAAGGAGAGAGCAGGGGGAATCAGTCCTTGTGGAGGCAGGAGGAAGACTTGATGCTTTCTCAGCAGTGAAGCACTGCCCCTGGGAAATATGGTAGCATGCTAACAGGATTTTTTTGAGGGGTTTTTGTTGCCTTTTTTTTTTTCCTAGTTAGAGGAATTTCCCAGGAGCTAGGTAGAGGAGGGAATATTCATAGCTTTGGCAGGTCTGTATATAATTATATAATATTATTATATAGCTATGTAATGATACAATATTATGATATAATATTATCATATAATACTTTCCTTGTATGTTGTACTGAGAGAAGGGAAAATTTAAAAGCCTACTACATCACTACATCCTTTCTACATCTTGTTCTTGCTGTAGGGATGAGATAGAAGACACCTCACCCAGGTATGTCATACAGAATCAGGTCTTTTTTGTCACAATGGTTGCTAATTCCCATCATTAATTAGCAAAGTAATTTCAAGTCTTAGTCTCACACTAGAAGGAAAATGGAGGGAGGGTATGCAAAGTAACTGAAATCAAGTCTGGATAATTTCAGAGAGATCTGGGGTGAGGCCAGATCCTGTGCAGCAGGTAATGCCCTCAAAACAAGTGAGAGAACTTTTAAGACAAGAACTTGTGGAATAGAATGAAACTTCTTTTCACTTCCATTGCTAATTTTATGTACATCTAACCCTTGTCATATTGCAGTTCTCTGCTCTGAAAAGCAAGATGTCCTTATGTTGCAGGTCCAAGTCTTGCACAGCAGTTACATGCTTGTCAAAATGAAGGTACTGTAAGACTCTCTGTTTTGGAGATCTTGGACTGCTCCAGGTCTTGGAAAGCCCATTATTTTAAATGTAAGCAAACCCAGATGTCCTGGATGTCTCACCAGTCAGCATGGGCTCTGAAGCTACTTGTTTTCTTTCTGAGTTGAGTACTATAAATCTTCCTTTCCTTCACTGTGTATTTCCTCCTGTCACTAGCCCCATCCTCTGACCTTCTTCATCTGGGGGCTTCTGAAGGAATCAACAGGACACAACCATGTTTCTGTTCCCATGCTGTCTGCTCAGGGTGAAATTTCTCCACTTGGTGCTTTGGAGGCTTCTCCATGTTCCAATTTTTCCCATGTTTAAAACAGGCTGAAGAGGATCTCATCACAAGTTAACAGCAGAATTCTCCATTGACTCTTACAGGATATACCCACTCTGTCTGGAGAATGCAAGGAGTGAAGGCAGAAGCTGGAACCTCAATGGTCAAGAGGTGGCTTTAGTCCTGTTTGATTAATCTACACCAATTTGTATAAATTTGTGAATTTATGCTCAAAGCTCTGATCTTTTGCTTCTGGAGGTTAAGCATTTGATATTTCTGAGGATACTGAATGATCAATATATGCAATTTTCTGACATTTGCTTGGTCTTAGATGTTTTTCCCCAAATATAAATCTACTGTCTTACTATATATAGATATTCTACTGAAATCTTGTAACAGATATGTGTCCATAAGCTGAAAAACAAGAAATAAAATTTTGCTCAAAGAGAAGAGGATGAAAAAGACACTCTACTTTTTCATGACCATATACAGAAAGTTTTCTTTAACCCAAAAGGTGCCCATGGTTTCACAGTGCATTATGCATCTTCTGCATTACTGAAGGTAATTTTCTAAGACACAACATGGAATAAATAAAGTGGCTCATTGAGAGAAAAGATGGATGTGACCTGCAAGCACTAAAGAATCTCAGTAGACCTCTGAAGGTTTTACTGACCTTGCAGGGATAGTTTAGAAATAGTTGCCTCTGTAATATAGTCTTAACATAAGAAAAGATTCATAGCTGCAAAATGCTTAGGGAGTTGCACTGAGTCATGTACAGAAGAGAACTCTCAATACAAGATGTCCTAAGCTAAAGTCTTACACAACAGACATGCAAGTGCAAGGGTGGGTTATGAGGCAAGTATTGTTGCTAGCATGAAAACATGGTGTGTTGCAATAGCAGGAACTCCCAAAAAAATTTCACCTCCTATCAAAAAGTAATTTTTTATGATGCAAACAGCTGATAAATCTTAGACAACATTAATATAGAACTAAAGATGTATGGCCAGGAATTAGACACAGTTCCCTGTGCAGATGGATCAAGCCCCACAGCATTAGCATGCACATAAGGCACAACACTGACTTGAGAGAGAATTCCAGAGGAGTGGTATGAAATCAGGCAAATTTCCAGGTCTTTGCTTATGAATAAAATATGAAAAATTGATCACCAAGCAAAGATAGCTATGATGTTGAAAATTTTAGCAGCAATTGGATTGCTTGAAGTCATGGAGAGCATGTAGAGCTAGAAGATATTCTGTTATTCTACCCATTTGGGACACTCTACTTAGATACAAAATATTTAAATTTTTTAGGTGTTGAGAACACTTAGAAAACTTACTTTTAGAAAAAAATAATACAACGCCTTGGAAACTTGAGAATGGCCAGAAAAGACATCATGTTCCCTAGTAGCATGTTCTCCAAAATGTTTGTTAAAAGCTTATTTTAATTTTAAACCCTCCTATCCTAGCAAAGATTTATTTGCACATCTGGAATTAGGTATTTAGGCATTTTCTTAAGAAGCATGTAGCTCCTTCTTATCCTCTCCACCAGTCCTATGATGTTTTCCATCCAGATGTGGGTAAAGAGCTTGGCTTGGACTTCTGAACTTTTTGCCACTGAACATAGGAAACCAGACAACTGCAAAATTCTCTAAGTGTCCTAATATAAAACACTTATATGTCCATCTTGTGCCAGAACTTCCTCCATGAAATGCTTCTGGTGAAATACCAGGAACTTGATCCTCTTCAAGGACTGGCAATTAAAAGGCCTCATTCCACCCCAAACCCTGGTTCTGTAGTACAGGCAAATCTTTCTGGCTGAAGAAAATTCCTTTGCTCATAGCTGGGGAGCTGACTACCTCACTCAGATCAAGACACCAAATACTTTCCTGAACTTTCTCTATCGCCTTGTTAAGTATTTGAGTTCTAGGAGCAGTTTGCATAAAAACCCTTGGAGCCCAGGGTGAATCAAACTCCAAAATTACTTGATTTAATGCCCTCTGATTCCCCTGGCATGGGTTGTGCTGGCAGGGCAGTAACCTTCTTCTTCAAGACTGTTGGCTGCAGAAGTACCCTTCAGAAGGAGGCTGGATTTCCTTGAGCTCATCCTACTTTGTTGACTACAGAGGAACATGTGGGTATGAGTTTTGATGATTGTAGCTCTAAGCACGCTAAACATAACTTTAGTTAAAAAAAAAGCTCTTAGTCTTCAAGGGATGTTCTGCAAACATGGCAAGAAAACAAATTTAATTTCATTTCACTTTTTCTTCCAGGACATGCCTTGCTCACAAAGGAATATTGAGAGGAAAGGAGTGGCTTGGCAGAGCAATCACTTCTGCAAGGCTTAGATCAAAATTCTGGCATGATGTTTGAACAGAAGTCTCTTGTGGTGATATACATTGTATGCTGCCTGGCACGTTGTTCCTCTTTGTTGGGCAAAATATTCCCAAAAAGTAAAGGCCATATTTGTCTGACAACACTTCTGTGAAGCAGCCCATCTTAAGCAAGCAGCCTTGCTAGGGCCTGACCAAAAAAGTCAGTGTTGGGCTTTAGCCACTTGCAGGGACCTTGCTGCCATGCCCAGCTCTGTGCTGGAAGGTGCAGTTCCCTGTCAGGTGTGCACCTGCTGCATCCTGGCCAGCTGCTCCATGCAGGAATCCACTCACTCCTGTTTGCTGCCTTGCTCTGGGACAAGCTCTAACAAGCCTTCAGCACTAAGTGGCTTTTCACAGCCAGAGTTCAAACATACAAAATGAAGCATACCCCATGTGTTCAGTCTCTTTCTACTCTTTAATCAACATCTTTCCTTACTCCCCTGTCTAATTTTACCCTTTCTAATTTACTGTGTAAAACAATTACACATTTTTGCTTTCTCTAGTGCACAGAGATATATTTCCTCTAATTACAGCCCCCCAATATCCTAAGAAAGATTCTATGTAATTTTTTCAGTGACTGTAACCATTCTTTAGCTGGGGAATGGCGCTTCAGCTGTGACCCTACATGTGGACTATTCCTAATATTAGGGGTCTACTCTTCTTTACAGTGTGACCACTTTGCTAGTAAAAAGGGGGTTTTGAAGAAAGGGAAATTATACCCTGGTGAAGGATTGCCAATTCTCACACTATTATTATGAGTCTCACAGCATTTTGCTTGAAGTCTTAACTCCTCAAGGCAGGTGCTTTAGTGAAGGTCTCAGCTTTCTTTCTTTTCTCCTTTCCTTTTTTTTTCCTCCCTTTAATTTCAAGGGAATATTTCTAGCTCCTAAATTTATAAAGACAGTCTTTAAAATTTCATCCTGATCTAGCAGGAATAAGAGGCAAAGAAAAGCACTACAAGAAATTAATTAAAAACCAAGATTTTCTAAGCAAGCTTATGAACTAGTCCCATTTCCAGAATAAAGGACTGGTCATATCAAGAGGCAGTCTATCAAGCTTCTAAAGACAAAAAATTGTTGTGAGTTTATTGATAGTTATTAGCACATGTAAGTATTTTAATATCCTTCATCCCGTCGTTCACCAAGTTCTCAGGATGATGACCTTGGCTAGATCTTTGGGTTGATACTGTAATAAAAATTACATGTGGAGCTCGGTAACACCACCTATAATTAAGGTTTCCTAACCTTCTGTATTTTAAGATCCTGTTTTTTGTTGCATATAATTTGCCAGATTAACTATTCAGACTGCAATTAGTCAGGTGTTTGCCTGGGATGGAGGCAACCTTTTTCTGAGAAAAGTTTTATCTGAAGTGTTTCTCTGCTTCCTAGAACAGGCTGAGAGGAAAAAGGTCATTTGAAAACAGTTCTCTTGAAAAAGGTTGAATGGTTTCACTGACAATTGCTGGCATTTGCCTGCTTTGTACCAGAGGCCAGGGCTTTCTCAGGAAACACACACTGCTTCCAGAGGGGAGCCTTGTGCTATCCCTGAGAAACTCTCTTCAAATTTGGTCCAGTTTGGAGCACCCACAAATCACAAGGCCACAGATGTTTCCCTCACCTTTGGTTTAAACAACTTTCTGTTGCTATTCTGCAGCCTCTGAACGTAGATTGTCCCAGTACTTAACTCTTATTGGAGAGGTTTTCCCTATATCTATCTAGAATCTTTCTTGCTGTAAAGTAAGTTAAATTCTTCTTGTACAACAGAGAGTGGACATAAGGAAAAACTGATGGCTGTCCTCTTCAGAATAACCTTTTATGTATTGTAAGGCTGTTATCATGTCCCTGTTCATTCTTCTCATTTCTAGACTAAACAAACCTCCTTCAACCTTTTCCCACAGTTCCAGTTTTCTAAACCTCTTATCATTTTCATTGCTCCCCCTTTGGCTGCTTTCCAGTGTATCTGCATGGGCTTTTTGCTGTGCAGTGCCCCAAAATGGACACAGTTGCAGTAACATAATGTAGAGTAAGTATTGCTCCTGCATCATGTACAGCATTGCTTCTAATATCACACAGAATTAAATTATCCTTTGTTTTTATCAGCATTGGTTTATAAATACATATTTGATTTGTCCTGCACTGTGACTTCCTTCTTGTGTTGTTGCCTGTTCCTTTAGTCTTAATTTTACGACCATTTTACTTCTCCATCCTAAGTATAGAGCAATAGATTTATCTTCACCAATTTCTTTTGGTTAATTTTAGACAGTGCCTCCAATTTATCAAGGTCACTTTCAATTCTAATCCTAACCTCTTAAAAGCTTTCAGCTCCCTCTGGCTTGACATCGTCTGCAAATTCTACACATTTTCTCTCTTTTCCATTATCCAAATCATTAACAAAAATATCAGATAGACTAAACATTGCAGAACCTGGTTGGACCACACTTGAAATTCCTTCCCAGCAGAATATCAAGTAGCAGAATTACTTTCTACTCACCCTTGGTGAGTGTGTGACCTCATGTATTTACACGCTCCTGTTTTCAGTAGCAGCAAGAATATCAAAAGCAGAGAGCAGGAGGCAAAACTCCTGGCCCAGCAATCCACCTGCCTGCTGCTGCTAGGATTGTGCAGTGAAGCTTTCCAGGAAGAGAAGTGGCAGCTCTTGTGGGTCTGTGGGGGGAAGCAAAGGGGGTGCAGAAGAGCAGGGAGCAGAGACAGCCTGTGAAAGGCGGAAAGGCTGGAAACTGAAGAGGTTGCTGTACAGTAAAATAATATTTAAAAATATACATTTGCAAAGACAAATATTCAGTACTCATAAACCACAGAAATGAAGACCACTCATTTAATTATTCCCTTTGCAAAAATTTATAATAGCTTGATTTTCCAGTAGAACTCAAGGAAAATGGTGCCAAGGAGCAAATGTTTAGCTAATGCTGCTTCTTGTCTTCATAATTTAGTGTGTTTCAACATCCTGCATTTGCCACACAGTAGGGGCTCATGTAACACAGGCTGACAGTGGATTGCACTTAACTTTATACAATTATTTTAAAGTATTCTTATCAGGTTAAATACAATTCTGACAAAGCCAAGATGGTAAGGGAAAAAAAGGAATCATCTGGCAACTTATATTCAAGGACTGCAGAGTCTGTGCATTTTTATTTATAGATTAAGCTGGTTCTGCTGGGAGAGGCAGGATATAGGTAAAAGAGGAAAATTTTTATGGTGAATGTTGACCAAACATTACTGGAGAAATCACCATTATTGACTGATAGAGGACATCTCTTAGAAGCATCACCTGTCAGGTCAACCAGATGATGGACTTGTGGTCATTATTCAACAGTCCAGGCTCCTGGAAGACATAAAGAAATATGCAGATACTCTGCACTAGGTGGACTAGGTAGGCATGAAACAATAGGATTTTTCATGGTTTTTAATATGAAAGCATCTCCTTTCAATCAAGGTTTTTTTTTTTTTTTTTTTTGTTTTTTTTTTTGTTTTTTTTTTTTGTTTTGTTTTGTTTTGTTTTGTTTTTTCCACTGTGTAAATAATTCTGAAAAATTTATGGTCATAAAGAAAAAAATATACTTTAGAAGATCTCTATTGATTATTTAGTCTACTGATCCTACTGACACTGGAGCTTCCTTGAATCAAGAAAAAACCAAAGAACATGGAATTGCCACTCCTCTAGCTTTAGGGATTTTCTTCTTTTAATTGTGATATGCAAGTTAATTGTTCATCAATCAATATCAAGGACACACTTTTGCAAGCTACAGAGACTTTTTTAGCATTATGGTAAACCCAATGTCCTCTTGCTAATGACATAAATCCACCCTAGGCAGAGGTGTGGGCACTGGCATGGTATCATGAGTTACAGAAGTTTTGAAACAGGTCCAGTGCTAAAACAAACTTTAGCAGTTATGCAGGCTTTGGGATTGCATCCTTTTACACTGCTTTTATGCTGTTTACTTCAGTGATACTTTTAATGGCAGTGTTACTAATGGATATATTATGCAAAGGTACCTCTCCCCTCAGATGCATAGTAGATGTTCAATTTACTGAGAGCAAGAACTGATGCTGAATAAATTTTAGGCACACAATGAAACAGTTATTCTGAAGTTTACTGTCTGAATTCTCTCACAGGTTAATGGAAAGAGTACAAAACCTGCAAAATTTCCAGGCAGAGGCAGACAGATTTGCCCTCTGGAAGCATTCACAAACACATGCTTCTCTCCACTGACTATAAGGGAAATTTGGCACTTTATTTCAGGGCACAGGTTCCTTATACACCTAAAGTTTAGGTACAGGTTAGGAGGTGTTGTACACAGTATATATTTGGTTTCTGTTTTGCAAACAAGAGAGAGGCCCTGTGTGCTTTAACACGTGCCATGCATTGGAGAAAATCTAAGGGCAGTGGGCCTTAATCTCATTTTTAGCCAGGTGTTAGCCTGGGGTAACTCACTAATGACTGTGGAGTCTTGCCAACTTTGCACCTGTGCAGTGAGAACAAACTTAAGTAAGTCCATTAATGATGCATTTAGAGCTGGCTGGAGAACAGCAGTCCCACTTCATGATAACTTTGAATGTTGAAGAATTGATATTTTTCCTATACTGGAATGAAAACAAAACCTTCCAAGCACTTTCTCAGAATGTATTTGAATGGAAAAATGCATTTTTGGATCAAAACCCCATCACATTTCTGTCTGTGCTCTCTTTCTCTTTTCCTCTAATCTTAGAAACCTCCTTCTTTCCCCCAAGTCAACCTGGTCACTTTTCCATAAAGCCTGTCAGCCTTAGAAGAGAATATTGGTTTGGCAAGAAACTTCAGGAAAAAGACTTTCCAGACACAGCCATGGGTTCATTCCATGAAAAGATATAACAATTAGAGAGCAGAGAATAGACAAGAGAAAAGAATTACCAAAACAATAGTTTCACTTTCATCAAATCCTTTCCTGAGGTTTGAGAAAGCTTCTATAACTTTGTGTATTGCTTTTAGATTTTTGTTTTTTTTTTTTAAATTATTTTTAATTTTCTTCTCCATTGGCTTGTCTACTTGTGACTTGCAGCTGAGACTACAAGCAGTAGACACCACTGGAAATACCAAACTTTCTATTGTTCTGGCCATAGGGTATGTTGGTACATGTGGTTGGTATCCTCAGGAGGAAAGAAGCCAGTTCCCATCAAATTTCCAGCTGAGGCCAGGCTGGGTTACTCTGCAGTTTTCAGTGTTGCCATCACAACCTAAAGATGACAAAGAGTATGACCCTTTGCAGAGCAAGGAGAAATTTGAGGCTATTTCTCAGATTTTCTGAATAAGGGTAACTGGCCACCTTTGCCTCCATGTGCTTCACGTAGGATGCTGAATAACCTTCAGATGTGGTACTCTGGGTAGGTACTCTAGGTTACTCTGTCACTAAATCTCAACAAATCCATCTTTTCTTCCTTTTTGTCCAGGAGAAAAGGTCAGAAAGCTTTACCAGCTCTGAAAGTCTTAATTCAAGCCTCTTAAATTGCTACTCTGTACATTTTGTGTCAGAAGTATTTTCCAAAAGTGCATGTGTCACCTAATGTGTTTCTGTTTTTAGAAACAAACAAATATTTCCTGGAGATTGCTGCATGTCAGTGTTATTTAAAACACTGTATTTACCTCTGCATGAGTCCTGCTCCAGCAGATAAAAAAGGAAGTTTTATATCCACAGTGAGTGCAGCTACCATGGCCCATTAAATACTGTCAAATTTTGTTATCGTTCTTCCTCTTATTCTGCCTCCCTCTAATTTTTTGCATTTAAATAGATTGGACATTCAAAACATCTCATGCATGTTGGAGGAATTTCTTGATGTTGGCAACAAGCTGATGTAGTGGCAATCCCCCACAAGCAGTGCAGCAAAGAAGAAAAGAGAAGATTTTGGACTTGCCATCTTTGCATGACATTTCTGCCAACTCAGGCAGTACCAAAAAAGCACACATTAGAGACAGCAAAATAACCAGGGGTGCACTAATTCTCTGTAGGGAATACTGAGATAAGTACTAATAATGCAAGCTAGCAATTAGACAAAATCAAAACCTAAACTAGCAAGTGAGGAATGTGAGCTACAAATAGATGTTCACTGATCCTCCTTCTTAGAAATCCATCAGCCCACAGGAAATTTGTAAAGCAGGAACCTCTCTTCTTCCCCAGCATGAGCCTTTGGGAGCAAATGGATCCCTTTCCTTCATTGTACATACGATTTTTAGAGAGCAGCAGGTTAAGCTGAGGGTCTTGGCTGTGCCTTAAAGAGGCTCAATGAACTTAGGCCAAATCATCCAAGAATCAGCTGGTGAGGGGTAAGGACTGGAATCCAAACTTCATCCCTGTGGCATAATGAGAGAAATAATCATAGCACACAACTTTTTCTAGGCAGGACACAAAAGCAGGCCTCTCAGAAACCTGCTGGATGCTGGCAGAAGGATCACCTTTGGCATTAGGGACTATGGCAAATTGCATTCTTCTTCCTGCATTGGGTATGTTTTCTGACCTTGTTTTCTTCATATACACCAAAGGGTGGACTCTTAGTACAAGTATCTGTTTCTGCTGCTGAACTGGCCACACTTCTAATCAATAGAGAGAGTGGTCAATGAAATCTTCAACTAAAATTAGTGTGTAGGTACTTATTATGGGTAGGATGACCTGTGTCCCTAAAATGCATCCTTTTCTTCACAGCCCAGTACGGGAACCTTCCCTTACTATCTCCCACATAAATACCTATGCTGTAAGCCCGAACTTAGATTACATAAACCCCACCCAAAATAACATCCACCTTAGGAAATAAAAAGCCAAGCAGTCAAACAAACATTTAAGCAGAGCATCATGACTGAAAGGGACTTCTCCCACCAGACAGTTTCATCCTGGGAAGACAAAGAGGATGAACCATGCACCAGGGTATTAATTTGCTTTGACTAACATATAATTAGGAAGTGAACAGATGCACTACAGGTGCAAGGCAGTATAAGAGCCTGTGTGAGATCAGCAGACAGTGAAGTTGGTTTAACTAGGGAGTGGGTTGCAGACAATTACATTGTTGAAAGCCTTCATATGTACAGTAACTGTTTAATGATAATGGTGGAAGAAGAATATTTAGAAATACAAGGCAATGGGGAAAATGCATCACATTTCTAAAAAAGGAATCCAGACAAATATTTGTATTATTTAAAAAGTGAATTTATGGCATAGTGTCCTGATTTCAGGTGTTTCTTCTTAGTAGATGGCACAGTGCTGTGTTTTGGATTTAGTATGAGAATAATGTTGATAACACATTATGTTGTAGTTGTTGCTAAGTAGTGCTTACTCAAAATCAAGGACATTTCAGTTTTCCAGAGAGCAGGTGCACAAGAAAATGGGAAGGAGCATGTCCAGGACAGCTGACTCAAACTGGCCAAAGGGATATTCCATACCTTAGAACACCATGTTCAGTATGGAAACAGAGGTGAATTGCCTATGAGGGGCAGATTGCTGCCTGGGAACAGGCTGGGGATTGGCCAGTGGGTGACAAGGAATTATGTTGTGCATTACTTCTCTTTCTGGGGTCTTATTCCTCTGTCTTTCTCCTTCTAATTATAGCTGTTATTGTTACTGTTATTTTGTTGATATTGCTGTTGTTGTTTCAATAATTAAGCTGTTCTTACCACAACCTACAAGTTTTGCTCCTTTTTCCAATTCTTATTCCTGCTGTGGGGAGCAGGAGTGGGTGAGTGGCAGTTTGATGCTTAGTTTCTGGCTGGGATTGAACCATGACATTGAAAAATTGAAAGCTGAGCCATAGAAATATTTTGTATCAATATAATCAGGACATTTAACTGTTAAAATCAGAGCCAGAACCTTCTGTTGCTGGGATAAACTACATCTCCAAAGCTCTTCTTGCTGCTGCATCTCCTTCTGGAAATGCCTCCTGGAGAAGAGTCTGGTGGGGGCCATATCTGTGAAAGCTTTCCAAAGCTCTCTTTTTGTCATGTCTCATGGTTCAGTCCATATATATTGTAGCTGTGGTTTAAATAAACCTTTCTGTCTTTAATAATTTGAAATCTCCCATTATCTTCCTGATTGCCAAGGTTGAAGCAGGTGACTCTCAATCTGTTTTTGGAACAAAGACTCCCCTTTGAAATGTTTGTTCTGAGTCAGAAGTTTATTCCAGCCTGGGTTTTAAGTGACCTGTAAGTATCTGGTTAAACCTTATCAGTGCCCACAGGGTTTCTGGCCTGTGTTTCAAACTAAGCATATGCTTAAATAATGAATTTAAATTAATGCTTCTTGTATCAGGGCTTTAGTTGATAGGTTTTTTTTCAGTAAGCTGGTATAACATTTCTTTCTAGTTGATGCATTGATGTCAAAGTGCCAGAATGGTTAGGTAGCCAGCCTCTTATTTCAGATCTTTCTCTTCTTTGCTGATCTGGGGTAGCAACCACTGTCTTGATTTTACACAAAGTGTTTGATCCTCCATGCATGTAAATAAAAGTCAAAGTTTCCATTCACTTCTGTTGTGCAGGAGTACTCCCACAATATACTGACAGTTCCTGTGGCTTGACACTGAAACACTAAATTAAGAAACATGCACTTTCATCTCCAAATCTCAGACTTTTTTCATTTAAAAATACCTAAAACAACAAGTACAATCATTTGCAGCTTAAAAAAAAAAAAAGGGAAATATTTTTTACCTTACTCTTATAAACAAACATCCTGTTTTCTGCAAATTGGGCTGCAGAGCTTTGGTCTAAACATGAGACAGAAAATGGCTTTTGCCTAACCTTATGGTTTTATATAATGGTAATTATATACATGAAAATTGGTTTTCCTTCAGCAGTGTTTCCATCAACAATAAACATTGCTATGTACTGCATCCTCTTCCTCTATTTTTTGTTCACTTGTGGTCTTTAATATGATAATCATTGATGAAGAATTATGTGATATTTCTAAAATGAAATGTGAGGGTGCACAATAAACATAGAACTATAATGTCAAACAACTCAGATATGAAGACAGAAAAATTCAAAATAGTGGTCAGACAGTATTTGGAGTCTAAGAAAATGTGAGGCTAAGAGCAGGATCCTAAGAAAATGTTGGAACAATTGAACAAACTGTATGCCAGATAGTCCATTAATGAAAACCTTCAACTGAGAAGAAACTTGTGGTCCAATACAGGAGTTATATCATGGTCTGTTTTTTATGCAGAATATCAGTCCATTAAATTATTAGAATGGTTCCTCATTTGCATTAAAATCTGTTATCTATCAGTAACAGAACAGAGACATTAGTCAGGACTCTGAAATCCTGCTAAATTTTATAAATTTCACAAAGATACAGGATTCTTAATTATTTCAGATTGCAGTCCATTAGAATGGCTTGGATCCACTAGTAAATTCAGCCAGAACAAGTGCTTTGATATGGTGGCAAGCAGGGGAATTAGGAGGACTGCAGGAAGAAGATTATATCCTGACAGCCCACCACCCTGGCTAGGATTTCTGGAACAGAGTGATGATTAAGATGAAAATAAGCTCCAGTGTGGTGTAGTGTGGGTTTTCCCTTTATGAACAGTAATGTGATGATTGAGTAAGAAAGACAAGATGAATTTACTTCTCTACGTGTTAAATAATTAGCTGCTGCTAATTGCACAGCTTGGACCATCTTGGCATGTCCGCTTCAAAAAGGTGAGACTGCAGAGGCTGGAGCAAAGAGTGACAGGCAAAAGGACCTGCTGGTGAGAGACTGGAAGCCAAAACACTTGCCAAAATAGTAATTGTGAGATATCCCAATGGCAATGCACTAGCACCCTCAAAGGGGGTTAATACTGCCTACTTTTTTGGTGGAGAGGAGGGCTCTCAGCTGGACCCTGTGAAAAACCAAAATAAGTGGGTTTCAAACTGGCTGTTTTTCTGAAAGATAAACATTAATAAAGATACTAATCTCAACAGAGGGGTAGTTGATAGAAGACCAAATGAAATATTAATATGTTTAGAGGAGCTAATAGTCTTCTTAGTCAGATTTTTAGAAAACAGCAGAATCAGGGACAGTATTATTAGAATACAGACCTAATTCTTGCCACTCTTCTCTCATCTGCTACAAGATTTCACTCCAGGGATGCTGAGAAGAAGATAAGTTTCCATGGAAGCAAGAACAAAGGGGAACTTTCCAAGGAGTAATATTTAAATCCTGAGCTCTGAATTTCTGTATGACCTGGAGCTTTTGTATACTTGGCTGATGGGGAAGATTTTGAATCTAAAAAATTACTGACTTGAATTTCAGCGAGGGTTCACTGCAGGAACCTGAATATTCGGTGGGAGTTCTGTGATGAAACTGTGCAATGTAGATACATGGAATCCAGAGATGTCTTTAATCTGAAAGGTCACTCTGTCAGAATTATTGCTTATGCATATCATGGGTTAGAGTGCTACAAATGACATCTAAATAAAACCAAAAGACAAATTCATACATATCAAATTCCCCAGAAGCTGGGGATTTGGGTAAATTGGGATGTAAATAAAATCATTTGTGACTTTAAGTATTTAACATTCAATTGAGGAACTTGCCAGACCAAAATTACTACTTCTCATATACTGTTTATGGGAACAGTATAATTTTATACAGTTCAAAATTTATCTTCTTCACTTCCACCTCTAACTCACAGAAGAGCAGTCCTTGCTGGTTCCATTATGCTATGTTTCTCACACTAAAGGATTGGTGAACTCTGTGAACCTAATAATAACCCAGTTCTAGTCATTCAAAACTCATGTGTGACAGCCTCTTAATAATTGCCGCTGTACTGACAGACTTATTCCTGCCTAAATCATCATATGTAAACAGACCCAATACCTTCTTTGCTTTGAAATTACATCACATTCTCGTTTTTTCTCCAAGGACTAATACTAATCCTGGTCACTCAGAAGCACATATTCAGTCAGTATGCACAGTGGAGTTAAATCCTGTTAGAACTTTCACTTCATCCCATTTTGTCTGTATTAATTTAGTCTATTTACACTCTAACTGGAAGAACAGCTAAGTAGGTGTTATTCAAAAATAATTTCATTGGTGAATTCATTAGTCTTTTTTTAACTTGACTTCTTGCTGTATCAGAAACTCTTCCACTCAACTGCTTTTGGTTTTGCTTTAAACAAAGAGATAACTGAATGCCATTCTCAGCTCTCTGGATTCACATAGACATCTACTGTGGATTGCAGTGTAGTCATAAAGATGATGAGACTCAGCCTTTAGTATGGTTCATAGGAGGAAACATCCTCTTGTGGGAGTAGCTAGAGAAGGAAGGAATGAACACTGTCAATTGTCCAAAATCCCACATTGATAGTTCTTCAATAGGTCTGTGTGTTGGTGGAAATGGAAGCAGCCTGGTGACACCTCTGAAGAGTCTCTTGCCATGTTTTCTGCAGAGCAGGGTGGTTGAGAGATTGTTAGATTAGCTCTATCAGCTCTGAGGTATCATGGCATAGGTGTCTTCAGTGCAGGAGAGATCCTGCAGTCCAATTCTCTGGAGGGTAAAAAAAGTGTATTTGCATTTTCTCTTCTTAGATAGGAAGGAAATTACTTATATGCTCATAGGTGTGACGGGGAAGGAAATGAATAACATATATGCAAGATGTTTTCTTTTAGGAGTCAGTAAAGGAAGTCCAGTGCCAGCCATGGAAGATGCTGTTTAGAAATGGAAGCAGCCAAAATGCAGGGTGGGTAAAGTTCATGAGATCAGCACCTGCCATCTGAAAACTGCACAGATCCGGTGTTGGACACCATGATCTTTTATCACTTATAGCTTTGGGCGTGGCACTGGGACTTTCCTAATCTCTGGGCTCCTGAGTGATGCTCATTAAAAGAGAAAACAGCAGCTGAATTTCAGGAAAGCTTTACTGATTGCATCAAAGTGTTAGGATCCAGAGGGCACTGTCAGCTCTATGAGTCCTACCCAGCCACCCTCAGAGCTTCCCTCACCCACCCACAGCTCAGGACCCTCGTAGCCCCCCTGGCTGCCCCCACCTGCCCTTCCCCTGGGCAAGGCTGGAATGCAGCACAGGCTCTGCCTCCACCCTGGGAGCCCCCAGCTCTCCTGAGCCTCAGGGAGCCCCTGGTCCCCATGGTGTCCTGAAGCAGAGGATTCTTCTTCTGATCCTGGGAGCCAACTTCTTCCATAGCAATCCACCAGTGAGGTGATGGCATAGGTAATGAGTGATTGCATACCTTGGCCTCATGTCAGAGGAGACTCACAAGAACCAGAGTACCCAGTCTGGATCAGAAATGATATGCTGAGACTGATCTTAACTCAAACTTGTAAATCACAGATCATAAACTATAATGAGACTTCACTTTAAGTAAGGACAAGCAGAAAATCTGTGTCCAAAACACCTTGTATACACTGCAGACTTGGCCATCAGACACGACGATGACATAATGTTAATCTTGATGGAGTCAGCCTTTTGCAAAAAGCCAAATTGACTGGACATTTATTATTATTTTTAGAATATATTTTATAGTAAAATAAACTACCTTGATTTAGGCTGCTGTACATGGAAGAATCTGCTGACATCTATTTTTGAATTTTTCAATGAAATGTGGCAGCTGAAGTCAGGTTTTCTGACTTTTATTTTGAGAAACATTAACAGAGGATAATAGCTTATCTCTTACTTTTGATAACTTTCACAAACTGAGCAGGATTTGTGAGAAACTGATGCTGAATTTCTGTGGATATGGTCCTTCCATATGGTTGGAAACTTCTGAACATAAGGAAAAATTTTTCTCTGGCCAGAAAGGTTGAATGGAAAAATTCAATTATTGTTTGATATGGAAAGAGAAGGTGAGTCATGCTCATTTCTTCCACAGTGAATAGCATGGACTTTCTGCATCCAAAGACACAGAAGTAATTGCTGCTAGAGAAAGCAGGAACAGACTGGCCAGCAGTATTGGGAGGTAAAGGGCCTAATGCAGTGCAGCAAATGCCCTGATGTCCTTTTATTATGGTGACAAAAGTTATTCCACTGAATGACTTCTTTAGGCATATTTTGGATGAATTTTTTAACTGCACACTGTACTGTCTGTGGGAGGCAGTTTGACTGAAGAAGAGTGACATAGGGAGATTGTTTTGCAACACTTAATGCTCATCTGCTTGCATATAGCTTAATGTAGTTGAAAATTAGTAAGAGAAACCTCATGGATCTTTTGGGATCTTGTAGTCAGTTAATTGTTTTTTAGGAAATCTAGAAAGCCTCCAGGCTGCATGTGTACACAGAGGTGTAGAGAAGGCATTCAGCATTGCACCTGGGATGCTGTTTGGATCTTGGATCACACATCTGTGAAAAGTGGCTGGGTCAGCTGAGTGTGCTCAGCCTGCAGGAGAGATGGCTTCAGAGGGACCCAGCAGCTGCTCCCACTGCCTTTGGGAAGGTCATTGAGGGTACAAAGCTGAGGATGCACAGGGATGCACAGAGGAGAAAGGGAGGATTTCTGGAACTGAAAATAAGTTACAAGGTGGAGGGGCAGGAGGGGTGGGAGATACATTCCCTCATCTTTGAAGGTTTACAGACAGCTGACAAAGTCCTGAACAGCCTGATCTGAATTCAGTCTTGACCCTCCTTTGAATAGCAGGTTGAACAGACCTTCTGAAATCTCCTCCAACCTCAACCTAAATCTTCTTTGGATAATAAAAACAATGTAGCATGACCTCTTCAGAATTGCAAAACTTGATAAGCTCTTTGCAAAAACTGATGTATTATTATCGTGATTAGATCTTTACATTAATGATTAGATTAAATTATTACTAAATTTGCCACTTATTATATGTGTAAAAAAAGAATACTATTCCCTTCTTGGCTCTAGCCATCTTGCTCTTTTAAAATCATATTTTCCCCATTGATCTTAGTCATAACATTAGCTGACTCACCTTAAAATAAACTATTTACATAATCTTCCCATGGTTCTCTATGCTGAGGTTTTTTTCCTGCAAATAGTTTCATAATGTTTGATCATTGAATGTCAATCATATGTTCTTTGAATGAAAATTCTGTTTTTAATAAAATTGGGCAAAGCAATTATCTTCATGGGCCCACAAAGGACTTTGCTATGCAGAAAGTGCAGGTCCTCTTATGTAGTGTGAGATGATAGGGTGGATTTCCTTGGAAGAACACAGGCTGCAAAGGGTTTGTATTCTAGGCCATGAAAATTCAAATTTGGCAAAGGTGGAGAGGAATACCTTCTGCCAAGGCAGCAACAGGATTTACATCCTAACGCTGTCAGATATGTTCATGTCAAAGAAAAATAATTTTTCCCTGAAATCTTTACTTCTGCAGTGTTTCTTCTGGTTTAAGATGACCTTGGACTGGAAAGGATAAAAAGGTTCTTTGATTTTGTCATTTTTTGCCTTGATGCTGTACCAGGATTTTTTATTTGTTTACATATAATCTGTGGCAATATCAAGAAATAATTATAGGGAAGACAAATTAAATGGTTCTGTAAATTTGCCACTTCTAATTTCTTTTTTTTTTTAATACTATGATCTCTTCTTTAACCCTAATAGTGCTAATCTAGACCTCTCATTTTCCTCACATAACATCAAAGAATAACTCAGGTTTATCTTTGAGGGATACATTTATTATATCTTCCAGCATATATCAAGATATTCAAATACAGAAAATTATTCAAATTTCATTCCAGTGCCATTAAAAATATATTTTTCAAGCTTATTTGAACAGCTTAGGCTCATGAGAGTTAGTGTTTACTTCATTTAGCCTTCCTCTGATGGGCATGACATTCATGAGTGCCTGCAGGACTTCCTGGGTGACTCAGGCCATGGGGTACTGCTGCAAGCTGTAGGTTTGGATGGGAGGAAAATCCTGTCCTTGGGGCCACCCTAATGATTCCCTGCTAGAGGATCCTCTCTGTGATTGTTACACTGGAGTCCTGTTGGTGGAGAGAGAGTTTGTGCCAAGTGACACAAGTGAGTATGTTCTTCCTGAGCAGGTCCCTGGCACTGGGAGGACAGTGCAAATATTGAGGTATTATTTATACTTTATACTTACTTATACTTATTTATATATATTATTTATTGGTGCTCCCCAGAGCTCCATGTGCCCCCTGCCTTCTCTTATGGGGGAAGCCAAATTTGTATTTCTGGCTCTGTGACAGCAATAGGAGAGATCAGAAAGGTCTGTGTGGTCTAGAGAGGGCACCTTGCAGCACTCTTGGCTGTATCTTTTAATGCTTTCCTCTGCATAAGTATCACATACATGAGTAAACACTACAATATTGGACAGATTTGTTATAAGGCGTTTACTAAGTATTTTCAAGGTACCCACAAATTCCAAGAGGTATTTCACTACTTGCTCATTTTTTTGGTCTTATCACGAGAAAGACCTCCTGATCAAGTACAAGATTTTAACTAGCCAGGAATAGAGCTTAACTGTTATTTAATAGGCTCAGGAGTAGTTAAAGATCAAACCAGAAAGACCTTCTGGGTTCCTGCCAAAGTAATAGTACCATTTTACCAAAGTAATAGTACCATGGGCTTTCTATGCATGAAGCACTTCTTTTAGAATCTCAGACAAATTCCATTGAAAAAAGAGAATATTTTCCCTCTAAATTCAAGAAAAACATTTGCACATATTGAAAATGTATCAGGTTCCCTTTAATAAAGGTAAAATCTAGGTTTTGCTTGACATTTCCTTAATGGTTTAACTAGTTCCTCTGATTTGGAGTTGTCAGACCCAGCATTAAATAAGAAGAAATGTCTTTCCATGGTGAAAGTGGGACATTAACCGTGATGACCTGGCCAAATTCCAGTCTGAATAATTCCACATCCTTAGACAAAATGCCCTTTGACATTTCTGTTAAGGATAAACATTATTTATCCCAAGTGATCTTGAACTGAGGAATACTGATAAAAAAGTCTTTGCATTTCATGTGAGAGTGAGCTGTATTACATGGATGGGCAAATCTAATCTGGGCTATTAATGTGCCACCATCTGTAGAAAGGCTGATCCTGTGGAAACCAGTGGCAGAACTCCATTATATTTCCTAAGTGCAGGATTCCACTTATCATTTGTGTGTCTGGTTTTGTCATCAACCTCACATGGCATCTTGTGTAAGTTACTTCACTACTTCACAGAAAAGATTTGTCCCTCTCTCTAAATTAATGTAACTTACAAACTGAGCACAATTTAAAGTACAAATAATAAGCACCATGTAAGGTCTCTATTTTGATATAATTAAGGGCAAGGCAAATAAAAGTCTCTTTTGTTTAAGGTTTTCCATTACAGGATTCCATTTTTCAGTTACTTGCATCAAATGACCTGAGCACACTTATATTTTCCATGGAGGGTAGGGACTTCAGCCTCAGGTCTTTTGGAAATTTCATCACAAATGGTGTGCATTTTTCTCCCTATCTGTAATTCAGCCAGATTTGGCTGAATTATGTGCTTCTTAAAACCTTAGTTCTTATTTGCTCAGCAGTGACCTGGCAGAAGCTGGCACTGAGGTTTCCGAAGGTGCCATCTGCACTGGGCATCCTCTGTCCCAAGGCTAAGGAGATGAACATAACTTTCCCTGTAATTTCTCCTCCTGTTGCCATGTAGGGCTATGGCACAGCATCTAATAGCAGGGTCTAATATCCTCTGCTCCTGCTGTTTTTCCTTCTGGTGCTCTAGCAATGAAGAGATGGAGGCAACCTGAGGGGAATGGGAAGGATGCAAAATCAAGGAACACAGGATGAGGGAAAATCTGCTCAGAGCAACTTACTCAGCGTCACAGAAGAACTCAGCAGTATGCTCAAGCATAAAATTTGCTTTTCCTAGAATAGCACTATGGTTGCCAGATATGCAGTGTAACATGGGATTTCCTGAATTATAGCCTCAAATTCCATGTCCTCTATTAAAACATAGAGGTGACTGATTTCCCTGTATATTCCAGAAATACAGTCTTTGTATAATCTGATAATCTACTACTAACTTTGATCTCCATCTTCTCTGTGGGTGTTTTTGTGTGTCATTCCACACATTGTGTGGGTAAACCCACTTCTGAGGGTTATAACAGGAGGTAACCAAACCCACACATTCACATGTAGGGCTTATGCCACTGCTGGAGTCAGATATGCTTGGCTGCCCTCGGGATGGGCTGCAGATGGACTCTCAGAAAAGCTGAAAGGGTTTTTGGTTAAGGAAGGAAGAGAGTAAGGCTGAGAACAAGCTGAAATACCAGTTTAGTTCTGGATCTGAAAGAGTTGAACTGTTGGAAAAGCCTTTCTGGGGGTAACCCCAGGCCCCAGTACAGGGGGCAGGTGTGATAAAGGGGTCACAGTGGTGTCTCATGCTGGACAAATGGTTTTGCTACCAATAGAGTTTCCTGACACCAGGTAGATCCTTCTGATGATCCCTTTAAGCCCAGTCTGGGTGGACTAACACTATTCACAGGGATTCTGGAGAACAAACTTTGTGATCAGGTCCATTTTTGCTGATCTTCACCCTTTTTGTTCTATGGTTGATACGTTGGGATGTTTTTGAGGGTCCCTGTGCCAGTCTGGAACCCATCTGAGAGCCTCCACTCAAGCTGGTATTCAGTGATATTCAACTGAAGCCATCAGGTACTGGTGGATATGAACAACCCTGAATACACCTTTATTTTCACATGCATTTCAGTGCATGTGCTGGCACTTCACAGGTCCCAAACTTTGATTTCCAGGGACAAGCAGGCTCTGTGGTGTGCCTGGCAAACACACGGCAAACCACAGTATCTCTTGGCAAAGGCTACCCTGAAGGTGCCTTGCCTTCATCCTCAAGTGCATTCACTCCTGCCACCTCCTGCAGATTTAGCTGGAGGTTGTTGGAAAGAGCTGGATCCTCTGCTGCCTCCACTGCCTGATGTTGTGGGTCACCTTTCCCCTTGCCTTTTCCTGGTGGCAGCAATGCCTAAACTCTATAAAATTTTGTTTTAAACAGGTCAGGTGTCCTGGTCTTCTTCAGCATCCTTCCCCCTGCAGCACCAGGTTTCCAGGCACAGCCTCTCTGCACGGTGGCTGTGGCTGCTGAAGATTGCCTGTGCTTGCTAGAGTTCCTCTCCCTGTGCCCCTCTCCAGCACTCTCATTAGCAATGTGCATAATTCTGTGCTGGTAATTAGTGTATGCTGTTTGAGGCCTAATTATACTGTATGTTCTGGTTTATCAAAAGCTGCTCATCTGTTGTGTGAAAAACAGTTGAGGAATCTCAGGCTGCCTTCTGCAGGAGCCCTCCTCCTTTGAAGTGGGCAGATCAGAGTCACGGCTGGGTCAGCCCAGCGGAGCTCTGCCGGGAGCAGGACGGCTCCTGCTGTGCCAACGTGGCTGGAGCTCTGCACGTCCCACCGGGACAGCCACCCTCCAGCTGAGCCCCAGAGCTGGCCATGTCAGAGCCAGCTGCCTTCCCTCCTTCCTCCTCGCCTTTCCTCTCTCCCTCCAGTTACATTTTCTTCTTGCTCTTAAGCATTTGCTTTTTCTACTGACACCAGCTATCTTCTTCTTCTTTAAGAACAGTTGATACTCACACAACCCTGGTAAAAAAATACTTTGTGCATAGGCCACAGGTCAGTATTTTCAATGGAAATCATAGTGTGTGGTTATCACAAGCTATTTTAAATCTGATGAGAAATGCAGGAAATCCTGCAGTGAAATGAAGCTGGCCTTGGTGACCGTGACTGTCTCTCAGCATTACTAGTGCAGCGTAAATCATGCAGAGGACTGGTCTTAAATAGGGAGGCACAAATATTTATTTTACCTAATATTTTATAGAGAACTGAGAGTAAATTGCTTTTGCAACCACCAGCCCCAATATCTATTATTTTGAATGAAGGAATATGTTTTAAAAAAGAGTTGAACCTGTGTGATAATAAAAGGGAAAAGAAATATTTTCAGCATGTATTACAGGATAAACTGAACCAAAGATATTGTGATACCTTATTTTATTGCATTCCATGTTTGAATGTATTATGAAGAGTTTTGGAGGGTGGGGGTAGAATAGCTGGGAGTTATCTAGTGTAACAGCAAGGATGAAAAGAAGGTGCTCTCACTCACTTGGGAAAGCTGGCACTGGCAGGCAGTAATAACATAAATTATAGTGTGTCCAGGGCAATCATCACATTGCTGGTTTTGGACAGTACCTCTTCTCTTCAACAAATGAAGATCTCTTCCCTTTACAAATGGAGCACCTCCTCTACACTAATCACTGTGTGATTAGCAGGACTTGGGCTACCTGGAGAGCATACAGTGATGGTAAATGAAATTTGCCAGATGCAATGGGTCACAGACTGAGAAAAGAGCTATGGGTGATGCAAGCTAACATCATGCACTAAGAGATGCATTACATCAGCCTATCCTAGCAAAAGAAAAATGTGATGTGGAACTTAATCATTTGGGTGTGCTAACAAGTCAAGACTCTGTCTAGAGAGTAACAGGAGAGGAGTGAATGTCATCCTGTGTCTCCCATGGAGGCACACAACTTCAGAAAATGACAGCAGTGTGTCACAGCACCCGCCAGCTGCAGGATGCTGCAGAGGCTTGCTGCACACAGCACTTGTCACAGGACATCCAGACACGCTCCATCCTGGGGACCTGACAGATTAAACACAGAGGGAGATGCATGGTGACATCAAATAAATGTGACATCATGATTACAGATCATATTAGTGCACTCCTTGTTTGCAGGGTTTATGTGGAGCCTTCTTTTTTCTAGAAAAAAGAACAGAGTTTAACACAGTTTGTAATGAAGCACCTGCTCATGCCTACAGAAAGCTGCATGTGTCACATGCTGAAGATTTAAAGAGTATGTATAATATGTAAGATTAACTCATATATTTTTATATGCACGTATATGCCTACACTTATATATCTTATTATGAAGCATCAGATATATGTGTGGCAGCAGGAGCTATGCACATTCCCTAAGTATTTCCCACACCCTGAATCTGAAGAAAAAAAGACAGACTTCTTCCTGCAGAAGCCTGAAGAAAAAGGTTCCTGACCTGAAAGTTAGATGATGTTGCTTGTCCATTTTAAAATATGCTTGTGAGCCTCACTGGTCAAGGTTTCAAAATACACACCCCACTGCTTCAATTCTTTCATTCAACCATACTGAGCTTGCAAAGCAAAATACAAAAGGGGTGTCAGAATCATAATGCAGAAGTTTTATTTTGGAGAAAATCAGACAATTCTAGAGGATACTTGCAACGAGTTCAGTGCCCTAAGCACACAACATGCTCAGAATTTGGAAAAACTGCCTGAGAGGTTTTCAATAAGTCCTAGACTTGAAACACATATCAAGATACTTATTTTTAGGATCAGCAACAGGCAGTATGTCCATAGCAGGGTATTTTGGCATCTGATCTGATAGATTCACTTATATAATTGAAATGATATCTTGGCTTTTTCTACTCTTGGCTTCCTATTCGGGAAAAAGCCCTGAAAAGATGAGGACCATGAATCATAACAAAAATTGCAAATTTTGTGGTATGTATTATCACTTGGCTGTCTTTAACCAAATAATTTTAGGGAACCATGTTATGTTCCTGCCAGAAGATTTAAATGTTCTCTGAAGTCAGTGATTCAGCAGTGTTTCTGTGAGAAAGATTGTTTTCATGCTAACTCATTTGGGAGGATAAAGTCAACATGCATATTCATTTCAAAATTCTCTCTTGAAATATATACAGCTAATTGTTTATTATCTTTGAATCTGCAGGAATTGGCACCTAATTTGTTTAACTCCTTGGAACTGGATTTAGTCAACTTAACAGGAAGCCTTATTTAGAGATATTGGCTTTAGTCCACATTCTGCATCATGTGCAGCTGTCTTCTGGGTCAAGGTGATTATAGAAAAGGATATAGATTATGTTCAAGTTCTCATACTCAATTACCCTTCACTAACATTACAGGAGCAAACTGAGGTTAGTAAAAATTCTTATTAGGCTTTATAAGGTCTAGCAATCTTCATTATCTATTTTTTATACCAGCTTGGTTTTTACACTCAACCCTAATCAATCCATGACAGTAAGTATGTATTAAGATGGTTTATCCTAGGGAAACAAATTGCTTTCCATGTTATGGTATATCACTTTTTGATACTACTTCACTTGCAATGAACCATCACTACAGATTGTTGAGAATCTGTAGTGTTTGTTGAGAACCAGATTTCTTCTGGAGAAGTATAACTGTACCTCAAATAAATCAGTTCTTGGTGTCTGTGACAGCTTAAAATAAGTGAAAAAGTGTATGGGACAGTAGTTGACTGTGAGTTCAAGGAGAAACAGGTAGTAGGAAATCAAAAAGTTTCCAGAGGGACAAGACATCATGTGAAGGTGAAGGAGAAGAGGAATGGGGATGGTGACTATGCTGAACTGACCTGGGCAAAGGGACCTGAAGGGTCCTTCCAGCTTGCTGGGCACAGTGAACAACCACAGTTCCATTCATAAGCTCTAGAAATTCCACCACAATACTGCTTCTCTAGCATGCAATTAAAATAAGATCTTTCTCAGACTGAGAGATGTAGCCATAGAAAAAAATCCACGAAATGTTTATGCTTTTTCTTTTATTTGCATGTGTCTGACTGAATAACAAGCTGAATAATGCAGCTCTGATATTTTTCAGGTCCCAGTTAAACTATATGTATGACATTAACAAATATAAACTATCATAATCAGAATAAGTCCTGATGCGTTGGTGACATTTGTGATGCTTCACTTTCCATCGGCTGCTGTACCAGGGAACCTTCAGAGTCTGCTGCTGGCCTCTGTGTGCAAAGGCTGCCTCTGTGCTTTGTCTGGTCTAAAAGGCCACACTCCTGAGTCTAAAATACCTCTCAATGCCCTGTGAAGAGCATCTTGGCTGAGCTTTCCCCTTCCTTTTGCAGCTGCACTGTCCTGGCACACAGCTAAGTGAGTGGCTTGTGGCTGTGGCTGAGTAATCCTGAATGGAAAGGAGGAACTGTGAATTTCCTGCTGTCACCATGGGAAAGCATAGGACTCTCCACAATGACCCTCCTTTGTGTTGGCCCCCTGTGTTAGATTATATTCTGTTCGTTTTTGAAATGTCACTACTAGAAGATTTGAGAGCTGCTTTATAAAGTGTTGTATTTAACCCTGCCTTTGTTTTAAGGTGTGTCAATGTCATACTGCTGTGTTAGGCTGGAGAACTGAGGGACCATTTTCACTTTACTGCAAGCCACTGGAAATACTTTCAGGTTTGTAATCACAGCACAACCCTTCTATTTCAGATATGGTCAAATATAAATTCACTGGCAACAGAAAGCTCGCTTGTTTGACATCAAGAATGTTTCCCCTCTGAGATAATATAAAATGCTTTGAGGTACTTTTCTCAGAACTTTGACATTTGCTTTATTCTCTATGATTTTATAGAGGTTTTGTGTTCTTCTAAAGTGCACAAAGAATTTAAAGCTATAGCTTTGTGAAAAAGTGAGGTTCAGTGGTTAGCACATTAAGTGAGAGTCAGGGGACATCAGGATAGTTCTCACAACATTCTGGAGTAAGTTATCTCTATCACTGTTCCTCATTTTCTGCTTTAGTCAACGTGGCTGTATCAGTGTTTATCTTTTAATTGTTCTTGCACACTCAAGCTAAGCATGATGGCAATTGTGACTATTTTTGTAATTTTAAAAACACTTAACATTTTTATTAATTTATTTTAAAATTATGCACATCTTCAGGTTTTGCAGTTTAATAGCAACAAGAATTGCTGAGTACGTCTTAGTCTTGAATGAAGGTCAAGAAAGCACTCATTACCCTTAAATCTTTCTCTGTGGAGTTCACCTACAGTTCTGCAAAATGTGTTTTCTAGTGTGTTTCTTTTTTTTTAATTTTTCTTTTCTTACTGTGACAATAATAAAATAGCAATTCTTATGGGATTATATTAAAATCCTGTCTGGTAATGGCTGAACCATGGTGATAGTATTGGGAGCTTAATGCCTTGGAAGATCTCACTGTGATAACACTGTTCCCCTTCCAAACATTTAAAAGGGTTCTATGTTACATGGACTATGTATGCATAATTTCTCTGTATATTTATATACAGAGAAAAAAATAACAGTTAAGGGCTGGTTTTATAAATAATGCATGTTAAACATGCTACCAAGGATGTATTGGATATAAAATTACCCTTGCAAAAAAATTGGTATATTTTTCAGAAAGGCCAGTGACTCCCTGCAAATGAGTATATATTTTGCAGGTATGTGAGTTCTGAGTTAATCCAAAAAACTCCAGCTATTCCAAAATCTATGGATCAAGTGTTAGTCATAGAACAAACCAAAGCATGCTGCTTTGCACTGATACAGTCTTTTAGTTTCCTTCTGTCTGGGGCTATAGAGGCTGTGCAGTGGAATAAGATACAGATGTGGAAGTCAGCCCCTCCTCATCTTCAACATGATCAGCTGACTTCATGCATTACCTTCATGTTGAAGGCACAAAAGGGCCATTCAGCATTAGAACTTGAGATGTGAACAATCCAGAGAATGTTTGGATGATTTTCTGGGCAATTAAGTCCACAATCTGCCTAGGAGCAATTATAGCCCATCCATGTGCTGTGCTGCATTTACCTTGTGAGCATCACTCCTTAGGCACATCTGTGGTGCTGGCAGAAGAACCTGGGGCTGGGGTTTAACCTCCCCTTCCTTTTCCCAGCAAAATTCTTCAACCCTGTAGTCTCTTCTACACCCCACTGCCCTATTGTCAGTTTTAGAATACCATGCTGCTCCCTGCTGTTCTGCACGAGTGACCTGGCATCCCTAGAGCTGCTCACTTGCTGCATCCTCCACTTCCAATGTCTTGAGGCCCTCAACACTCCATTGTGCCACTCCCCTCTTTGTCCTCTCACCTCCTGCACATTCATGTCAATTCTTTTCATTCCCAGATTTTATCAGGACCTGGAAGGATCCAAGTCAGGGTTAACATGAAACTATTTCTTGTGGGCAATAGGAAAATTAGTGGTCAACTACCAGCTTTGGTGTTTCAAGAGTTTGATGCAGGATAACAACTTATGTGTTTTGAGAGTGGGAGGGCTCAGGGAATTGTATTACTTCCTCCTGTCTTGAATGTGGTTAGACTAAATCATAGGGTGTAGAGAATGAAATGCCAGCTGTGCTGCAGTACTGCACAATGGAAACAGCATCCACAGCTGCAGTCCTTGGTTTTGGTGACAGTGTGAGGAGTATTGAGACAAGCAGATTTTGACTTGTTTTTCTAAGAATAGCCCTGCCATGCTGATGTACTCTTTGGACACAGCACTATTTCCAGAGAACTGAATTTGAACAAGAAAGTCCAGTCAAAGCTAAAATGCTCTTGGATAGGTCAGATCCCAAAAGACCTGGTTATTTAAAGATTGACCTTTACAGTTTCAGATCAGAGTCTGCACTATATTTCAATGACACTTATGTAAAACTCTTCCTCCTGGATCTCTGCCTCATTACTTGTACTCAGTTTTACTGTTGAAAAATTGGATTTTTGATATAAATGAAGAGGACTAAAGAGGGGAAAAATAAAAGGGCTAATATGGAGGTACTCCCAGTGTCTTACTAAGGAGAGAGGAAAAAGATTTTCTTCGCCGATATAGAAAGTTTTGACACATGATTCCAGCCCTCTAGAAAGGACCAGCCTGGCCCTAAAAAACCATGCAGATTTTCATCCCATATTACAGGTGATTTTTCCCCTCCTGACAAAGAAGGCAGCAAAGCAGCACTCCACAAAGAATGCAAAAGGGCTGCTGTCCAGTTGAATCATATTTAGTGAGCTGCAGTACCACAGTTGCCCATTGTGTAATGTCTGTGGCAGAACTATTTTCAGAAATGGCTTCAACAAACAACTTTGAGACAGGATATAGGCTGAATATCAGCCCTTCTGGATAGTATAACACTTCTGGATTGTGTAACATGCCTCTCTGAGAGAATCTCAGGAATCTCTTATATTTCAGATATCTGGGAATGCACTTAATCTTTTTTTTTCTCTTTATTTTAGGACTGAAGTTTCTGTTTGTTTTCAGTTTAACTAAAATTTTATCCTGCTTGTAGGAATGACATGGATATTTATAAATAACATTCAAATTCAGAGGGCCAGATATGGATGGTTGACTTTGAAGGCCTGTTCTTACAGGGATGTGCATTGAAACACGTGATTGAAGACTTGAGCCATTCTTCTGGGCTTTCACTGTCTCTATGCCACTGATTTTACCAAGATTCTTCAAGTAAATCAGAGGAAATACAGACTCTTCCCCAGCTGTTAATGTGCTGCTTGCAAATCTGGTGGAAGATCCAACCATGCAGGATCTCCCATGAGGGAGGGGAGGTGCAACAACCAGTGCATACTGTACTGCCAGAAATCAGGATTAAGGGAGCTGGAAAACTGGGAGTGTTGTTGGTCTTGTAGACACTGCAGTTCTGTGCTTGTCCTTTGCCCCTGAAGGAGCAAGATCAGATGGATTTTGAATTATTGAATCAACAGTATGTTCCTGATGAGTGTTTGTCCAGTCCATTTCCCTGTAGGATGTCGACACAAGGGTGGGGAGGGCACCTCATGGTTGAGATGGTACATATACACTGGTATTTACTTTCTGTATTGGAATAGTCAGTGCACAATTTTGTCACAAAATGTAATCGATTTTGATTGTTGAAGACAATGTAGGGCAGAAATATAAACTATATTTTTAATACCTCCACTTCCACTGCAAAGTTATTTTTTTCAGTGCAGTGGCACATATTAATCCATTGCTATGATCCAATGTACACATTTACATCAGTACCTCTGCTTCCACTGTGTTAAATGCAGCATTGCTCAGCTCTGCCTCCTTACCTAGATCAATGAAGGGCTGATGCAAATCTTCTGAGGCTATTAATGTTGTACAAAATCGTTTTGTTTCAATTAACAACACCTCCTCTGTTATCTGAGGTGTGGCTGATAAACTGCATGTCTGTCAGGTCTGCCTTGCATCATGAGGGAGTCACAACTAGTTCACTAAAACAATTAACAAGAAAAAACTCCTACACTGCTCTCTCCAGTCCTCGTGCTCCCGTCCCATCATTCCAAATTGGGCAGGGCTTTATTTCAGAACTAAACCCCTTAAAAGCTAGTGTTTTGGTTTTGACTGAGATTAGTTCAGACTATCCATTCATTTCCAGACTCCTCATAGCTTGGGACAGCAGCAGCAGCTGGAGGCACCCTCCAAGGGTTGAAGCTCATCTGTGCAAACACACTGCTTGTAGCTGTAGAGAGTCTGCTGTCAGTCTGGGTGGAATAATGTTTGTGTACACATTGCAGATGAGAAGAGGTCACCCATGGTGCCTGCAACAGCAGAGAGCTGAGCCCTTGCCTCTGAGTGTTACTCCTATGCCTCCAGATAGAAATACTGTTAGATAGAAATACTGGGTGTATTTACACTCCTTTGTGGTCTACACAAAGTGTCTGAGTCTCTTCTGGGACCTTGCTCCCATTCTCTCCTCTGATAAATCTTGGCTTTTTCCTTTGTTTATTCATTTTTAGAACTGGATTAGAGCCAGTAAGATAGGTAGCTGAACAGCCAGAGAGCTGCTTGTGAGCCTCTGATTGTACAGCAGGGATTTTGCAGGAGGCTGCTGAGGAAATGACCTCTGAGTGAGAGGTGAGGACTGTGAATCCTGCTGGGATACTGTCGTAGGACTGGCCCCTTCTGCACTGTGCCAGGAAAAAGAAGCTTGGCACAATGGCATCCCTACTGCTGGTAGTGAGCAGCCCTGCAGCAAAGTAATCTCTCTTCCCTGCCGTGGTTATTTTGTGGCCAAAATAACTAATTGGTGACTGCAAATCAGAGCCTGGGTGTGGACTATCATATATGCAGTGCAGAAAATTGGGAGATCAGGGGTTTCCAGCAAAACAGAGAATAAATCAAATTGACAGTATGGGTGTCTTTACCAACTCTATTATTCTCCCTGAAGAGGAGCTATTTAAGCCCAGAATAAATGTTTTACAGACCAAGATTAAACCTGCTCTGTTGTGGAGGCAGAGATAAGGGAACCTTATTAGCCAGCACTCTGCTAATTGGTTTCTTGTATTTAGAAACATTTCCTTATTCTCTTTTGATAAACCTGAATCTCAAGAATTTTTACCCAGAAGTAGAAGACCGTCATGCCAAAATTGTCAGTAGCTCATGGAGGCTGTAACACCTATTTTGTATGAGGCAGGCCAGGGATAAAAACCAAGCCTATGGCACCCTGGAAGGGTGCTCTAACCATCAGCCTCTGAATCAAGCAATATCTCTGAAAAGCAGTTTCTTCTTAAAGTTAAAAAACACCTATGCTGAAATCTTGTATTGAAAGTGGAAAGATTGTAAGGAAAATGTTGGGTTATAACAAATCATTTTTTCCAAAAGATTCATGGAAAAATTCCTGAGCTGCTTTATATTAGGTATTAAGCCCACTCTGGTCAGAGGTGCAGCTTTACCAACAAAAGAAGAAATATCTACAAAGTGTTGTCTGTAGTCTGTTGGACTAATGACAGCAACAATGCAGAACGTTACTGGAGGCCCTGGCAAAAGACCAGGCACAATTTATTGGCTATGAAACTCAGGGTAGGGCAGGACGAATAGAAATGATGGTCTGGTGAGCAGGTTACTGGATCACCATGGGACAGAGCAGGGCTCAGCTCCTGACTTAGCTCTGGGCTTTCTTTTACTTCAAGGAAGATGCTGAAATCTTTCCTGTGTTACAGTTCCCCATCCTGAAAGAAGGATAATGATAATTTCTTACATCCACAGGGACACAGGCAAGGTAGATGATGACTACAAAGCCTTGCTGTACTGCAGGAGGGAGGGTCTAGACATAGAAATGTTCCATCCTCTATCTTTCAGTTAAGGAAAGAGAATGCAGAAGATATTTTCTAAAGACATATTGCAAGGTTATTTCCCCCTCTCCCAAATATGGCATGTAGAGACATATTCCAATTTTCTTTTTCTGTCCTCTACTTCTTTTAAAGTGCATTCTTTCCTTCCCTTGTAGGCAGAAATATATGTATAGCCAAGTGGATGATGTCTCAGGCATAAGATATTCCTGTATTGCTTCAGGTCTGATTTGATGGTTTTCTTACACTGAAAAATCAGAAGTTTTATGTTTGATTTCATAGTGCAGTTTCTGAGAATTTAGTATTTCACTTTGACCCTCCAGATCATTCAAAACAGCTTATAAAGTCTGCATAGTGTGAGAGGGAGTATTTCTGGCAATCTTTGTCTTTCCAGCAGTCATTTTGTGTGAAGTTATTTTGATGGATTTGCTAGCACATTAGTCAAATATTTTCTCTACTAAAAATTTACACATTTGTTTTCATATAGGAAAGCTAAAAAATCCCCACTCATTTCTAGAAGATAAACATTTTACTCAGGAACTTTTGGAGTGTAGTTTCCTTTGAAATTCAGCTTAAAGAAGTAGATGAGGACTAAATGCAGGCAAAATAGATCCAGCTGTATAAAGTCAGGCACTTCTGGAGCATGAATCATTTCCCATGACAGAGGGCATTGCACTATAAAGGTATCTGTTGCTCGTGTTTGACTGTAGAAGAAACCTGAATAACTTAGGCTAATTATCTGGTTTTGGCTAGGCAAAGTTGGGCAAAGAATCCATATAATTGCCATCAATATATATACATTTTAAATCATTGCATGACCTTCTCCAAGTGTTTAGACATAGATTAAAATAGGCTTTCCAAAAGTCAGGCACCTAAAATGCTGAGCATTTTTGGAACTGTAGGACTTCTTACATACAGGACTTAGGTATTTTCTGGGGAAGAGATTTGACTCTGGCTTTATTTGGGTAGCTGTGCTGCTGATGTGATCTGGACTTAATACTGCATCTCACACAGATCTCTGCCACATACCACCTTTTTGGGTAAGAAAGCCCCATGACAAATGATCAATAACATTCAAACTAATCTTTTAGGTGAAGCCGTGTGATATTTCTGCCATTATTACTTTATTTCACAAGGACCAGTCACCCTTTGCCACCCCTGCCCCAATTCTTGCAGAGCCTGAGCTAGTGGGGTAGGCTGAGCAATTACTTTGTCCCTCTTGCTTCTCCTGGGAATGACTGGAGATTTGAGCTGGGGAGTCCCACCAGTTGTTTTTTTATTTTTTTTTTTTTTTATTTTTTTTTTTTTGTTTTTTTTTTTTTTTTTTTGTTTTGTGTTTTTTTTTTTGCAGTGGAAGTGGGGAGGCATTTCAGGGGCTGGCAGTATTTTGTCCTTTCCTTCCCCAACAGCATCTTTGTGCTCATTTGGGTGCTGAACAGGCTTTGAGGCTTACACAGATCTGTCACTATCTCTGAGGGCCAGACCCCAACAAGACTTCCTAATGGCACCTTCTAAAATCATGAGAAGAAATCAGAGTAATGGGAATAAAAGAGGACTGCCCAGGATGGGGAGTTTTGCTGCTTTTAGAGATAAGATTTTAACTGATGGATGTAATGGGGCAAAAACATAGTATTCTGTTCACCTTGTTCAATTCAGTATTTGTAAAGCTCCATGGCATCTAGGCATGAAAGATACCTTATGTCAGCAGGATATGCATCAAAGGAGTCCTTTTCTAATGGATAAACCTGATATCAAAGAACTGAAGAAACTGAACCAAAATTTACAGGTGTCCTTTGCTTTGATCATTAATTAAAATGTGACTTATACTCACAGTGTCCCTATTAGAGGACTTGACACAACAAAGCATTTGAGGTACCCGACTATTTCTTGTAATGCTGTGAAAGACAGGTGTTCATTCCTGGGAAAGCTTTGAAGCTAAAAATAAAATAAAACAAAATTAAAATTAAAGGATATTTCCAGGTACATAGTAATCATCTTAATACTTACATTTGAGGGGGTTTTGTGTGTGTGTTAAATACTGACAGAACTCCTGTCTGGAAAGGAATGCAGACAATGAGGTAAAGTAAAGCCTCGTATGTCACTTGAGATCAATTGTCAGAGAATTTGTCTCAGCCATGTCATTATCAGATTAATAGCTGAGTTCCAATTTAAGCTGGAGTTATTTGGATAACAGGAATCAAAAGGAAAGTTTTTGCAAACAATTTGCCTTAGAGCAAAATAAAAGTGTTAGAGATAGGATTTTTTGTGATTTTCACCACACCCCTTGAAATTGTATGCAGGCTAGATTGCTTCATAGGCAGACCATGACAGCCAACCCCAGCACCCTGGGTTATTCCAGGAGGTTTAAGATGGATCAGGGCATTTCATTTACCCAGCTGTTAGCCCAGACACAAGAAACTGTCTATCAGTGCTAATGGGCTGTATGGCTGCCAGTATGTTGATGATCCAAAACAGCTAGATTAGGTTAGAGATTTGAAGGTCATAGAATATCCTGAGTTGGAAGGGACCTGCAAGGACCATTGAAGTCTAACTCCTGATATCTTCTTACAACAGGTCATCTGGCAAGTCAGCATTCCTGCAGTTTTTCTCTGCTTTGCTCTTCATGGCAAATTAAAAAAAAAAAACTTCCATCTTTGCCATTTTCTTTTATCTTCTACTCATTTTGCTTTCCATCCCTTCATCTCCATCTCTTATTCATCTTTCAGAGGCTCACAACTTAGTATTTAAGTTTATCTCTCATGTGAAATAACATTAAGCATTCCTGGGGTTGAATCAGCTTTTACACACAGGGAATGGAAAGTGCCAAAAGAACCCCATCACCCAACCCAAATAGTTAACAACTTCCTAAGCACTAAACACATTTTATCTTCCCCTCTTCTGCTGTGAATCTAGGAGTTTCACTAGCATTTCATAAATACATTCTACTATGTGAGTGGTTGTTTTACCATTTGATCTTTATAACTCATTGGGATGTGGGGATCTGCAGAAATTTCAGAAAATGCAGAAATTTCACTTGCAAGAGCATTGGATATTCAGGATGTATCACATTGTGCTGTAACCCTGAGGTGGTAGTAGTTGCCCATGAGTGCAGTGTGGATTTCAGTGCCATGGCCAGGTATTCACCTTTGGTGACCATTGGTGTCCATCCCCAAATTCATGGTTTTCCAGAGTGAGCAAGGCTTCAGCAAAGAGGATCCTCCACCTGTCAGTCCCTCCATAATCTATATGTATTGGGGATACTAATGACAACTTGTTAAACCCTCTCATCTCCCAGTATAGAATAACTGAATACATTCTGCAGCTCTGGAGAGAAGCTTTTGACTCTCTACTGTAGTGGTTACAGTAGTAGTTGGGAGAAGACAGCAGCATATCAGGTCTGGTTAGTTCCACCTTAGATAAAAACCTGCTGGTTTTTATTGCTTCCATTCAATGGGACTTGTGTCCCCATTTGGTTTAAATCCTGCTGTAAAAAATGCCATCTGAAAATCTGGTTGTCCCATAGTATACCATGTAACAATTAAACCAAGGATTTAAAGACTAACCTTAGAGTTTTCCTCTACATAATTCATTTTACTTAAGGTGAACTTAAGGTTCACCAGGCTGATTTGTGAAATGTAAGACTTCTATGAAACATCCTATTCTGAAAACGATGACAATCTATGAGCAGGCTCAGTAAAAGACTAGCAAAGCAAATTGCAGGTATTTCTGAGAAGCTTTCTGTAAGAAGGGTGACACTAGGAAGTCCTTTGTCACTACAAGTGACATGTGTCTTGTTGCACGCCCTTAAATAAAGCCCATATCAAAGGCACAGAGGTGGAATATCCTTCCTGGAGAGCTGACAGCCCCATTATTTTTCATAGACTTCATCAGGATTCAGCTTCTGGTTTAGCAGAATAATTAACACCTAGAATACGAAGACATTTTTTTCCCACTCCCAATCCCTTTTTCTTTCTTGATGTAAAAGGACACAACAGTTTATATATTTTTAATATCAACTGCCAGTTTTTAATTCATTCTTGCCAATGACATTGCACCTACAGGTAGATGGCTAATTGGTGGATGCATATATAAATTCCAGAGTACATTTAAAAAAAATGTTTAAAAAGGACTATTGACATATCTAGCTGTAGCACATTTTCACCAGATGTGTTATGCCCATTCACAGATACTGTGTTCTCACTCCATTTTTAGTTACCAGCTTAATTTATACTTTGCCAGCAAATATCCTTGACGAATATTTCTGTGAAATACAAAAAACTTGCAAGTGTGCTTGAAACAATCAATTAGTTAGATGAATGGCACAAAGAGTGAATCAACAGTCATCCAGAACATCAGACAACTGCAGACAAAAGTTTTTATCCTTTCCAGAAAGAGTCTGCTTGATTTCTATTATCATTAACATCTGCACTCTTCAATGCTGATCACATGCCTTTAAAGAAATGCAAATCAACTCCATATCCCTAGACATAAAGTTCTAAGCATGAACTGTAAAATTTTATCCTCTCCATCAGAGTTGCAGTATCACCCTGTTTACTAAGGACTTAAAAGTCTGGTATTTGAAGAAAGGGAAAACATAGAGAGTATCCATCTCCCTTTATTCATCCCAAGACTTGTAAAGAGAAGATAGCCACTTCCTGTTTACATAACTATTGCTGATAAGAGATTATTCTATGTCTTTTAGTTTCTACTTTATTTTGGTAATCTTCATGGAAAAGGATTTGCCAGGGGAAAAAACCTCCTTAAAAGAAATTATTTTGATATTACATAGTAAGAAAAATATAATTCTACCATTGAAAGGAACTAAATAAAAGAAAACCATTGAATGTCGAGGACAGATGCAGCCTGAGTTATCAGGTGGAAAATGGAGGGGAAAAGCTCCTTCTGCTCTGGTGATCTTTGGCTGCAAGTTATGTGAACTTCTGGGACTTGCTGTTACAGCTGTTATGTGAAATACTGATTATTCTGAAGGTCTATGTCAGTAAATTTCCAAGAAGTCATTAACCAATAAAGATATGTGTTATATTCTGGAATCATCACTGTATCTTTGTGTGTGTTACTGATGACTTGATTTGTCTTTTCTTGGCAGGCACTGAGAGAAGGGCTGAGTGCAACTGAGTGTAATTCCTCTTCCAAGAATTGTAAGAGAGGGGAAGTCTAAAAAAGAAAGCTGAGAAAGAAAATTTCATGTCTCATTGAGAGTAAATACATCCCTAAAATTGCAGATTTGGGCAGGGAAAAAATTTGAGATGGATTGTTTATTTAGTTAGGAGTTAAAGAATTTCCCTTTATTTAAATATGGTAAGTTAGTTGATAGAGGCCAAGACTTATTGGAAGAAGAAGAAAAAAAAAAAAGGGAGGGATTTAAGCAAAATTCAGTCTTGAACTGAGCACCTGCCACTAACATCTGTGAGGCACAAGATCTGCCTGTGCAGGAGCAGCAGAGCAGATTTATTCACCACAAATGCAGCTAATGAGTGAGAATGACTTTTTCTGCACCACTGCTACAAACACGACTGTCACAGGTGGCACAGGTGGCATCTTCAGTAATTCAAACCTCTGCATAAGTGTGTTTGCACCATCCAGAACTAGTGTGGTACAACAACTAAAACCACAAAAAATTAAATTAAAAGAGCCCTGATGTACCATCCAAAGGCCTTTAAGCTTGAGTATGACCAAGCACTTACTTGTATATAGATCTTTAGCTATATATTTCATTGGAGCATTTGGTTGCTTTTCAGACAATTGTAATTCTGTGGATTACATTTCATAAGAAAATGTAGACAAAGTGCCCTATGTCCTTCCTATCACCTTCCATATAACAATTTTGAAACAACCTTAATGTATCGATCCAAAGGCTATTTTCTGGATCCTTAGTGATCACAATGTAAATGTTTGTATGATATTATGATATTTTATTTATAGTTTTTCTCTATTCTTTCATAAATTTCTGGAAAAAATACTTGCTTTTATAACTGTCACAGGGTTATTTGCACAACATTTCTGGTATTTTTCTTCTGGAGATGTACAGGTTGAATTGAATGAGGTTGGTAAAATTACCACTGCTGCCAGCAAGAGACTTTTTTTTCCAGAATTTCACTTGTGTAATGACCAAGCAAAATTCAGTTTCATCAAAGGGTATAATGAAAAAGTTATAGGTAAATTACTTGACTGGCAAAAATTACTGATTCTTCACAAATCATAGCCCAGTACCTTTTCAGACTTTTCTTGGCAGGCCAAAGCATCTGATTTCTATACAGAAGTAACTGGATGAGTTTCTATGGTTTGAATTAAAGAGGTAGACTAGATGATCTAATGTTTTTACTCCAACCTCTGCATCTCTGAGATGGGGATAAGTCATGTGAGTCAGGCTACTTCTACAAAAGCATATTTAACCATAACATTGTGGGGTTTTGTGGTGCTAGGCCTTCTCTGAGGAACTCTTGCATTATTCCACTGCTCTGCAAAGCCAAAGTTTTGCTTTCCAGATACCCAGTTGAGTAGAGCTGCTGGGAAGTTTGCAGCTGACTTTGATAATAGCTGTTATGGACATTTTGTATTGTTTGTAAACTGGGAAGCATAATAATTCCTGAAAGCAGTTAAGGTTGTGGTAACTGAGAATATTAACATGTTCTTGGATTAGTGCTGTGCTTCTCCAGTTTGAAGCTGTCTGTCAAAGACTGCAGAGAACATGAAAATGTGATCAACCAGAACCGTAAACAAAAATCCCTGCCCAGCAACCACATGGAAAAATAGCCAACTGGAGTCTGCATTACCACAACTGTCAACAAGATTTCCATTCAGAAATCCTCTCTTTGGCTTGTCTTCTAATACTTTTGCTAATGGAAAGAATGCTCTTAAAGAAGGCAAACTCCTTTATATAGTTGCTTTTGATCACATACCAAATAGAGTTTCAACCAGAGAAAATGAATAAACATCTGTAGGAATTTGCAAACAATTACAGCATGTTTTTTCTGCCTCTCCCTCTTTCTGTCTATCTTAAAACAAGTGTACGTGGACATACATAACTTTTTCAAATTTGTTTAATATTCAAATATTACCCAGTGACATTTTGCAATTGTGGAATTTTTCAATCCGTGTTGCAAATTTTCTACAGAGCTTCAAAATTCTGCAGCCAGATTGTGTTGCTTCATTCTGATCTGTAAAATGGGGTGTTGAGTCTTCTTATGACATCTTTTGTAGGAGAAGCTGCTGCAGTTGCAATAGTTGCAGGAAGAGGTAACAGGACATACATCTGGCTTATGAGGACTCTATTGGGGGTATTTGCAGACAGGATTACCAAGAGCTTTCTCAACACATAGCTTTAGAGATACCACTTAAGTCATATTGCAAGGGAAGCTCTTGAATTTTATTCAGTATACTAAATGATACTGAAGCTTCAGTTGCTGAGATGATGGCTTTGAACTTCCAAAGTGACATTTGTGGCAGTGGAACAAACAGAGGTAGATTCAGATTCACAATTCTAGTGGTTGAACGGTTCTTCTTGATTTGGTAAAGCACAAGAAATAAAGGTATAAAGTAAGAAAAGAATCCCTTATGCATGAAAAACATAAAAACCTGTTCCAAAACAGGGCGTGTTATTGATTATGTAGTTCAAAGCACAGGTGCTTTTGTTAATGGCAAGTTATGACAGCTGGAACATACTTCTTTTATTTAGTGGATAAAATGAATCACTGACTCTCTCATTACCCTGGCCTGTCTATAAATTCAAAGATGTGAAACAATGCTGCTATGGTTAGTGCTCTGACTGTGGCCTGATAAATCCTGGGTTGTCTATCTTTTATAGTTGTTTGTAAATAGAGAACTGCTGTGAAATCAGTCACCTCCGTTTATGTGGAACATAACACTCCTGGTTTTGTATAACAGCTGCTGTTTGAAAAATACTGGTGTGGGGACAACAAGGTTCATAACCTGCAATGGAAATGTGAGGCTGCCTGGCAGTTTTTATTCACTGACCCAGCATTAAACTAGTGACAGTTTCTATAATGGATTTTTTCAGTTCTGGAAATACAGCTTGAAAAATGGACCAGATTCTGCATTTGCTCTCTGTGAGGAGCACGCACTGGCATGCTAATAATCAGGATCAAGGATACCAGCCTGATAAACTTGTTCCACAGTAGCTTCAGGAATGATTTTAAATGAGTCATCCTAGTACTGACACTAGAAATGGCCTTCTCTGCACTGATTTAAAATAATGATCTCCCCTGATGCTCAGTGCCTGGCCTGCCCACAGAAACATCAGTCATTTGGAGACTGCTGCAATTCTCAGGCCACTAAAATTGTGATGAAAGACTTCCTTTTCTTCAAGGATCTCTTTGCCAGGAGCAAATAGCTATGGCAGGCAGATAACAGGAAAAGTACCTCCCAAGAGCCAAATGAAGTTTTATTTAATGTTCCCTAGGATAAACACTGCATTAAAACCTAAGTATGAGAAAATTTCTGCAAACAATTGTTAAGACAGAGACAGAAATACATAGCAGTCACATTTGTCACATCACCCCAAATGCAAAAAAAACCAAGAGCAATACATCCCTCTATTTCCTTGTCACCCACAAATTGCTGGGTAGGTTATGCAGTTCTAATGTTAGCCTATCTCTAGACACTTTGAGTTAATTTTCTATACAGTAACCTAAGGTTTTTCTTGGGAGTTGTGAGTTTTGCTGAACTATTGCCAGAATGAACATTGATACCAGGTGCCTACTCTGGCAGAATCCAGTATCACACCTACAGATAAAGTGTAAAATTACATGTGTCATGCCCAAGCATCACAAATTACTCTGACCTTCATCTCAAATAACATGATAACTCCTGCTTTGAGACTTCAGACAATGCAACTTTGGCAAAAGGCAAGTTTTTCATAGCCAAGAACATCAAACCTCATGTCTTTTACTGCACCGAAGGGGTTGACTTTTAAAGAAAATGTATGGCCAGATTGAATCTACCTTTGGTCTATAAAATAAAGCATACTGTCCTGGGCAAGCACAGTGATAAACAGTCTTTGACTGGTTTGGAAGGAACCACAGTGGGCTGCAGTGCTGACTGCTGGAGGCTCAGATAAGAAGGTGATGCAGATAAAAGAACATGAGCGTTCATGATGAGAGAAACAGATGGCCAGGAAGGACAGCCACCTCCTCTGAGATTTCTGACTCTTGCTAAGGTGTCTGAGGTGTCCAGGCTTTGTGCTTATTGCTTGAAGGCTGTCAAGAATTTGAGAAAAGCAGAGGTCATGACTGGTGGCAGATTAACCACTCACATTCAGCCAGTTATAAAACAAATCTGTGACTCGAATCCCATACCTTGGTTTCTCTGTTCACTAGCACATTTTGAAATTTTGACTCCTTCAAATGCATGGCTGATTTAATTAACCTCAAGCAAAAAGGGTGAATAATTAGCAATTAAAATTTGAATTTGAAAGTGAGACCTGATTAAGCAGATTGTAATTTTTTCTTGGAGGATCAGGTCAAAAGTACTATACCCCTTCTGCTACTTAGAGTGAAGTGACTGGTCCCAAAGGACTACCCTTGTAAACAGTCTCTAAAATCATGACTGCAATGTCTCCTCAAAAACTTTTGCATGAGGAAGTTCTTAAGGCTGTAGAGAACAATGTCTTTTTTCATACAGAAATGAAGGAGTTTGAACTGAGGAGTGGATTAGACTGCAGAGAACTGTCAGCAGGGATCAGATGAAAATTTACATGTTATTAAGATCAAAAGAGTAATTTCCTAAAGTTTTTTTTTTATTATATTTTTTTTAATCCATTTTCAGGCAAAGACAATAAGGTTATTCAGGACTTTCTACTTCAACTATTTTAGTGGAATAATAGCCTTACATCTAGGGTTTTTTGAAAATTTATGGACTAAATAGTAATTATTATTTCGAGACATAATAGTTATTATGTCACTTTCTATCTTAATCTCAATTTTATTTTAAATTTTTGAGCTTTTTTGCATTTGCTGAAAAAAAAAAGGGTAGGGAAAATATTGGCAATCCTAAAATTAGTGGCTGCTTAGCATATCATTGCTAATGTGGAACTGGCCTGGTTAATGACGTTCATCTTTAAGGACAAAGATAATCATCTTTATAGCTTGCAAATTCCTTATTAGTGTGCAGATAGTGTTACTATAAATTCAAGCTGCATATCATAAGACACACATTTTTAGCTGTTAGAATTCATTCTCTGAATATTTAGCAAGATGATGAAGGGATGAATGGCGACTCCCCAGCTGGACACAATTCCAGCTTAAGCAAGATGATAAACTTCTAATGTGAAGATGGAACTTATGGATTCTGGCCAGAACAAAATAGCATTTCTGCAGTGGAATTCCAGTTTAAACTCTGTTCTGGAAAGAAATTATTCTAACAAGGTTCCTCGCCCTTTTAGGGGCTCCTGGGAAAAAAATAATGGAGAAGCCAAGTGTGTGGTCTTTTGAAATTTCAGAGTAATTTGTAAAACAGACAGCATGGGCAGCTTTTAGGAAAAGTAACAGAAAAAATTGCTGCAAGTTGACAAGAAGTATTTGCTGCCCCTAAGCTCTTGTAACAGCACCCATGACCCTGCAAATAGAATTATTTTTTTCCAGCAATTTGTCTAAAACAATGGCCCTTATACCCTTGTGCAGATTTTTGAAGTGGTACTTGATTTCACATATTTTTAAGGGGAAAAAAATAAACATAGGAGTAATTAATTCACTCTGTTGGGATACATAGGTCTCTATGTTTACATTTTGAATCTTTTAGATTCTTACATTGTCTTTACCCTTGAAAGAACTGAACAACTTACCTTTTGTTTTTTTTACTTAATGACATTCATGTCTTGGGGAGGGTTTTTGATAGATATGCAGCAATTCTAACTTAAGGCTAAGTGATTTCAGCCTGTGAGCCTACACTGTTTTTTCCCTAAAGGTGTGGCAATAACATGGAGGTCCAGCAGGAGTGTGTGTGATTGCAGTCCATACAAATCTATGGATGTGCAAAAATCTTCCAAACACTGGGTGTGATCCTAGAGTCAGTATCTCTTTTAAAGTCCTTGTATTTAGCTTTCTGAGAAGCAGCCATATTTCACTGCAGGCTCAGGTTGAGTTTCATGCCAGATCCAGGCACCTTGTGTTAGTCACAGGATTGTCCTGCAGCCTTTCCCAGCCAGAAGCCAGAGGTGTTTTTGTGCATCCAGAAGGGAATGCCCTTCTGTCCCTGCTGGCTCCATGGGCAGCCCTGTGTACTCACACTCCTAATTTTTGCATCTCAGTTTGTTCTCTATAGCTAAGTGGGGTAGAATTTTAGCCCCAGCCCATATTTCCAATTTGTGTCCAATTGTAGACATTTACCTTCTTTTGATACTGGCTGTGTTATACACTGAGCCACTCAGGCATGTTGGTCTGACAGAAGAATAAAGCAGGAGCCTAAGGAGCATTTAGTTCAAAGAAAGTCAGAGGGCTTGCAAAACATTGCTGGAAGTAGAATGCAGTGTTTTAATTCTATGAATTACTGGTAATTTGAAAAATTTTCCCCACAGAGATCAGTGGGAAGACTCTGAGATAGCTTTAAGCCACATGAAAGGACCTGCTTTTCAGATGGGTTACTTTGGGAAGGAAATTCAGAATAATCAACAAATTGCATTTGAGATACTACCAAAATTGATGGCCTTCTTTGACAGTTTGGCTTTTGAAAGACCTCTAAATTAGCATGGTTGGTAGCCTGCCTTCTTCTTGTGCACTACACTTCAGTGCCTGGAGCTGCAGGATATGCTCAGTGAAGGAAAAATGAAGGAAATAGAGTTACAGATGAATTGTTTTTACATGAAGGTAAACACCACATTGTCCCTTTAAAGCAATTGTTATTTGATCCCTTACAAACCATTATTTACTGTGGGTCCAATTTTTCTCATTAAAGATGAAAACTTAGCCAGACCAGCTTGCTTCAATACAACCAATCAGAACACTTTAAAACGGATTCCCAGAGAAGTTTTACACAGTGCTTGCCACAGAACCTCTTTCCTCAGATAACAGGAAATTGAAAACCACTAGTACAGCACTTCATTTTGGATTAGAGTTTGGTTATTGGAGCTGGGTTGGGTTATTCTTGGTCTAAAAAGACCTCAGCAGGATGCAGAGCTGGCAGTCACCCTGGTTGTGACTTGTGTGAAGGGCACAGTGACCTCATACCCAAAGGTCTGCTGGGGAAAATGCATTTTTCCAGTTCTCTAGAGAGAAGTGACCTGCACACTGCATGCTCTAGATGGAAGTATGAAGCAGTCTGTGATGCAATATTTTGGTAAAAATTTCCAAGTATACAAGAAACCCATGAGAAAAATCAGGCATCCCTTTCTTTTAGGGAAATGCTTTTGTTTCATGGGAGTCCTGGAGGAAGCCCAAGCATGCTGTTTGATAATCCACATTCACTTGCAAAACTTACATGTCCCCCACAAGACTGAGGCATGAATAATTCTACAGAGCAGCTCTTGGAAAACATCACCTATAGTAGTAATGTTTTAAGACTTGTGGGGACACATTCAATTAAGGCTTCATTTCATTTCCATACCAAAGAAAACCCCACAAAACTGTATAAATAATAGTAAGGAAAATGTTTCCAGCCTACACTAACTTATAGAATGGCTCTTTTACACTGCTTTAAGGATGTAAAGGGACTTTTAAAAGTTTTAAAGGAACTGTTAATGGAGGACGTAGAGGACATTAGCACAAATGAAAATGAGCCTCATGAATATTAGGGAGTTAAACTATCGAGTGGATTATTTGGCTTCAGAAATTCAAAGAAAGATTATGAATCCAATTCTTACTTTGAAAGTTATTAACCCTTTTCTGCTTTGCTTTTTATTTCATCCTTTCTTCTCAGCTATGACTTGAGATTTTCTGTTCTGTGGCTCAGCTTCAGCTGAAGGAAAGTGAGAATGAATGGTTTTATTGCAGGCAATGCCATAGCCTACAATAGCCATGCCGTGTTGCTGGATACCCTCCAAGTCCTGTGATGTGGGTTCAGGCTGTGGATTTCAATCCACTCATTGCCTGAAAGAAATATTGAACTTCTTGACCAAGAGGTCAACAACCCATTTTTTTGATACCAAATTTGATGCTATCTTAATGAATCCAAACAATCTAATATATCAGTATCCTCTGGAGACTTATGTGGGATTTCTTTGCTCATATCTGAATTAAGAGGAATTTATGTATCTTGTTTTTACCTGTCTGGTCAGGAGAAGGACTTCTGAACTTCCTTGAGAGTTTAGGTTCTCTGATGATATTAGAGATCAGGCTGGGCAAAGTTCCTATGACTGAAGAAGTACTCAAGGCAGGACTGAGGTGAGAAGTCAAGGTGCACCAGGAGTAGGGATTTGAGGCAGGAGTGCAACACAGACAGGGAGTTAAGAAGGGCCTCAGCAGTTAGTGAAAACTAATTTGGGAAGTGCCAGAGCTCTTAGGCTGAGTTTAAACATTGTCATGAAGGTTGGACTTTCTACAGTAATCCTGCAAATCTCTCCCCAGATTTGTGTGGAGTGTACAAATTGGCTCTTTTCTGGAAATGGGATTATCCCTCATCCCTAAAGCTTAGTTAACATTCTGGACACAAGGCTCTGGATGCAACATGTACCTCCACTAAGTCCTTCAGGCCATCTAGGAATTTATTATTCAGCTACAAAAGGATTAATAGGATCTCTGAGGCTTAGGACTTGATATCTGGGTTCAGTGAAGTTACCCATCCCTAAGCATCAGAGGAAACTTCCAGCAGGCAATTTCTGAGTCCTGAGGGAGAAAAAAAATATCTTGAAGACTCAAGCAATGGCAGTCTGAAAAGCTTCTGGGGAAAGAAAGAATTTTGCCATTCAGCAAACACAGAAACCAAATTCTCTGTTTCTTGGAAAAGTCTGAAAATTCACAGAGCTACGAGGGCATAGTTAGGGAATATATGCAGGGCTCATGGATAGAGCAAAACAAATAGATGGCATAAAAAAATTATGACTAATGTTACACAGCCTTTGAATACATAACTCTATGAACATAAATCCTGCCAAAATACAGGTGGAGGCAGGAATAGGTGCCAGTGTCAGCGTCTGGGAACAGTTATTCATTTGTGAATGAGAAGGAGAAAGGCATGCATGAACCAAGCAGGAGGAAGGAGTTTCTACTTACACTCAGGTGTAATGTCCTATTAATCCTGGGATGAATAGCAACAAATTTCTGGTCTTTGTAGCCTTAAATGTGCACTTGGATTGGGTAGTAATGCTACATTTCTAAGTCAAGGGTCAATCACATGGAAAGACCAGTAGTGTTGGCTTATTGGAATGAGCTATTAGTGATAATACCAAAAAGCATGGAATAATTTGCCCTCTCTACCATGCCAGAGGTACCTCATTGGAGCCAAGATTCCTCTGCAGCTTGTGATGCAGATTATGGTGAAGATGCTATGCCCTGCAGCCCATGGAAGTCCACAGGAATGCAGAGATCCACCTGCAGACCATGGAGGTGCCCGTGCCAGAGCAGGTGGATGCCTGGAGGAGGCTGTGTTCCTCTGGGAGACCTGTGGAGAGAGGAGTCCTTGCAGGCTGTAGGAGCCTCTCCTTGGAGGACTGCACCCTGTGAAGGGTGACCCATGCTGCAGCAGTTTGCAGAGAAATGATGCTCGTGAGATGGAGGCACACTGGAGAAGTTTGTGGAGGATTGTTTCCTGTGGGAGGGACCCCACAGTGCAGCAGGGGAACAAATCCTCTCCCTGAGCAGCAGGAGAAGCCTCAGCTGATAAACTGACCACAGTCCCCATTCCCTGCCTCCTTGAGCTGCTGGGATAGGAGGAAGGGCTTGGAAGGAGGGAGGGTTAGGGAGACGGTATTTCTAAGGGTCTTATTTTACTTCTCATTATCCTGCTCTGATTTTGTTGGTAATAAATTTACTTTGTATCTCTAAGTTATGTCTGTACCTTGATGGTATTTGATGAGCAATCTCCAGCTCCTTATCTCAACTCACTAATCCTGTTAAGTTTTCTCTGTCCAGCTACAGAGGGGAGTGAGTGAGTGGCTTTGATGGGTGCCTGGCATCTGGTTTGGGTCAACCCACTACAGAACTGCTGCTTTTTGCACTTTTCTACCTTCCCTAAAAAACATGTTAATTCATTTTAGGCATGATTTCACTTAATCATTTTATGTTAATTTGACTTCTTAATAAAGCAGGCATCTCATCTAGAGCTTGCCCTTGCAGAATGTGAACTATTAACATTGACTTCAAATAATTTCTAGAATCTAGAGGTGGAACAGCACTGAAACCTTGCCATTGGCTGTATAACTTCTACAGAAGAAGTGATTCCTAAAAAGAGCTCCTGGAGAGACTGCTTAGGAGCTGAGGGGGCAACTACAATTTGGGAAGCAGCATTTACCCTTTTTGTGTCTGTGGTGTGTCTAATGGATCTGAAGGGATTGACCCAGCTGTCCCTTCCTTTACAAATACATGTAAATATTGGCATCAGTTATGGAACATACACATCTCCACTCTGGGGTGAAGTCCTTTGTGGACTTCAACTCACTTAGTAGCAAACAATATTATTACATCAAGTAAGGAGATGACAGAGGAGCCTCTTCCTATGAAATGACTTGGAAGGGTTAAAAAATGTCAGTCTGAATCTTCCCAGGAAAGCCTGGAAGTTCATCTGGGCTTTCATTTAAACCCTCAGGGAGGCCAGTAAGCAAAAAAAACACTCTCCTCAGAAATATGAAAGTAAGTCTTCTAAATGTCATTTATTATCTTGGGTTGAATGAGTGAGGACTTGTTTGGTTTTGGTGGTGGTTTTGAGTGTTTTTGTTGTTATTTTGGTATGTTTATGTTTTTTTTCTTCAATAAGAAAAAGTTATTTATTATAGCTTATTTTGAATGAATCTAGGACTGTGAGGATGACCCTTTAGCAGCCAAATTAACAATTTCTCCCAACCAATTATCTACCTGGGACACTTCTATAATCATGATTTATTCATAACAGACATTTAAAGCAGTTCAGAAACATAAGAACATGAAATGAAGGAGAAAGTCATCTGTACTGTAGTTGATGAAACCAAGGTAGTTAATTCCCAGTGAAAGCCTAACACAGGTCTACAAGTCCATAATGACCAAAAAGCTTGTAAGAATTTATCTGACAGACTGGAAGTGGTCAGTGCTGAAGGATGCTCAGAACTCAGATCCCTCAGGGAGCCACAGCTGTAAAAATCCTCCTGGAAAAGGAAAGAAGTAAATTACTTGCATTTATAAAAAAGAAAGCAGGAGCAAAACCATCACCACCAAGAATGCATTTTGTTGTAAAAGACTTGCCATCATCCAGACCCTCTCCATCATCTTTATACAACATACAGTAGCTACAAAAAACAATGCTGATGCATTTTTCACTTCAGTCTCAGAAAACCAATGTGGAATATTGAAATTATGATGTTTTTTTTGATTCCAGGAAAGTCTTTGTACTGAATTAAAAATGCAGTAAAGGCTAATTGGAGTTGATAAATCTCCTGCTAGATTAATTTTGAATCAAGTACTATATTATATTGACATTGTGTTAGTGATCAAGATGTTCTCTAAACTGAGTGTTTCCAAGGGAATAATTACAGCTTGGAGGAAAGAACAAAAGATTGAAAAAGGATTAAAACTATATAAAAATATGAGTGTATTTTTCTTCTGCTTTATAGAAGCTACAGAAAAGCAAGCAAAAGGACTTGTCTGAGTAATTGAGGAATCATTGAAAATATTTTCAAGGATCCATAATCATTAGATATGGCTGGAAGAAAATTAAGTTCAAGGAAGTTGTAGAGTGTGGAATGCCTCTTGCCTTATGATAGAGAAAGGTTTACATTTCTTAACATTTTCACAAATGAGAAAAAGAGAAGCACAAGCACAAGCACACAACCAGCATGATCAGCACAGTCTCTCATTGTGCTCCCAGTCTTGTTCTGCCAAATGGTGCTTTGTCAGGAGGAATCTTCATTGAATATGAAGACAAAGTTTCTCATGGCCTTGAGAGAGTGTAATCAAATCAGTGTTTCTGGTTTTGGGTTTTTTCATTGTTTTGACCAATGAACTGTTATGAACCCACTTTTCTGGGCATGGACCTGAACTGCCTGCAGTTGATGGCTGGAGGCTTCATGAGAGCTCTGCTACCTGTGGGACTCCTGCCAGGTACCCCCAAAGGGACCATGGTTGCTTTCTGTTCTATCCAAACACACTAGCTGTCTCCTTCCCCTCATGTGTCTCCTTGCATTCACAAATTTCATTTTTTCAAGCTCAGACCAGAGAAACTAGTAGACACAATAAACCAGAATTACTTATTTTAGGCATTGTCACTGTGGGCCTGTACTTTCCAAGATTCTGATTTCCTGTGGGAAAATTTAAGATTTTATGACGTGAGTATAAATATCAATCTTCTTCCTATACATGGACAAAGCCAGGCCTCATGTCAGAAAATCAGCTCTTTTAATCTTGTTTGGTTTGGGGTGGAGGAGGGCACAGAGAGGTGTCAGCTGCTTGCCATAGAGCTGGAGGGAGGAAACCTGTGAGGGTGAGAGTAAAAGAGATGTAACCCCTAGCAAAGTCTGAAGGAAAATGGCAAGGACTGTGAGGATGACCCTTTAGCAAAAAGGATGACAGGAATCTGAGGGCATCTGGTTGGTACCTGGAAGGCAGAGGTACAGGGCTTCTACTGATTTTATGGCAAAATGCAGTTAAACTGGGACTTAGGCCTATTTTTGGGCATCCAGGAAAGCCCCCAAACTGAGAACTTGCCTTTGTTTTTTTAAAAGAGAAAGAAAAGAAGAAAGAAAAGAAAAGAAAAGAAAAGAAAAGAAAAGAAAAGAAAAGAAAAGAAAAGAAAAGAAAAGAAAAGAAAAGAAAAGAAAAGAAAAGAAAAGAAAAGAAAAGAAAAGAAAAGAAAAGAAAAGAAAAGAAAAGAAAAGAAAAGAAAAGAAAAGAAAAGAGAAAGAAAAGAAAAAGGAGTAGCCTCTCTATTAGGTTTCCAGCCAGATTACTCTGCTGCTAACAAGCAGCAACCCCACAGCAATGGACACACCAGGTTTCTCTGACCCTTTGCTGTTGGTATGGAGACTCTTTGCTTTTGGGAACACATTGTCTCTTGTTTTTTGGATGCCTCAATGGTACACTTAATCTGATGAAATTTTCACCACCTTCTCTCTAGGCTTAATTCCACAATATGCTCATGGCAAATTGGCAATAATTTATTTGTAGTGTGAGGGATGCCTATGTTTGACCACAAACTCATGCTGCAGCTTCATGGTTGGCCAACAATGATAGCAATTTTGGCTACCATGGAACTGGGACATGTTCCCAAACCTGTCTAAAAAGAAAGGATACATATCTTACAACTAATTCTCAGAGTCATTCAGCACCATTATTATTGAAACAACAAGTAAAATAGTTATGGATCATGAACGTATTAATATCTCTTAAACAATATGTCAGTTTCAGAAAGATGCTAACCTCCAACTAGGTAATCAGGTGTTATCAAAGAAGCTGTAGAAGTTAAAAAAAATAAAGAACTTCAAAACTTATGGAAGCACTGAATATTCACTTGTTCTCTCATTTTTTGCTAGAATAATCTGTTTCGCAGCCACGCAAACCAACTGATAATTAGCAACCTTGAACAAAATGTCCCCATTCATAAATCAAAATTATTCACCACAAATATTAATTGCAAATTTAGCCTTTTTTCCCCCCTTGTTCATGAATATATTTTCTATGCATAAATATTCATTGAATAGTTTATGAAAACAGATTTTAGTCTGTGGGTTGCTTGTAAGATGTTATTATATCTGTGTAGTTTCTACTTGTGCATCACAATTAGTCAATAATTCACACAGGTATCATCTTTTATCCCTAGAAATGAGATTGTTTGCTTTAAAGGTGAAATAACACACAAAAAAAGTAGAGGGATAATTGCAGTGTTGGCATCATTTACAGGAACAAATCGCATGCACAAAAATTTGAGTAAAGTATGAAGATTTGTGATTATCATGACAAATACCCACAGCTGTGTGGGGATTTATAAGCATGACATATTATAAAAGCACAAATAGCAGGAAACTCTGCTTATTTCTTCTATTCACAAAAGTATTCTTGAATCACAGCATTATTGTAAATGCCCTTTCTCACAATGATACAATTTCCTGTTTTAATCTCTGAGCATCAATTGTAACTGTTTGTCAGCTTCCAAAAATTGTTAGACAAGATAATATCCAAGCTTTATGTTCACTTGAATAAATACTGCAGTCTGTCCTTTCCCTGTCCTCCTTCCAGAGCATCTCTTTTACTGAGGAAAATGAGACAAGCTGCTCTTTCAATTTTTGTTGCTGAGAGCCATTTCCCCATCAGCTCTGCACCTTTTAACCCTCGTGATGTGATGTTGATGGAGCTGCCACTTAAAAACAAATTCTGTTTGGCCATCAGGGAGCTTCCTGTGGTGATGGAGATGACAGAGCCTTTTTCAGGAGTTTGCTTTTGAATTTGCTGTTGGGGGGGGGGTGAACCCTTGTTGTCTGATATCTAACAGCATTTGGGTTCAAATGTGAAATCCCTGGGCTCATTCTGGATTCCTCATGTATAGGAGGCACAGCCAGCAGAGTGCTTGGGAGGGAGCAAAATCAAGGGAAGGAAACTCTTGCTTGGCATGAAGCCTTATTTACCCAGTCTTGTGGAACAAACAAGCAAACAAAAAAACCCTGTCCAAAACAAGCCCCACTGTGTAACCCACTGTTTGCACTCAGAGTTCAGAATATCTCTTGGCTTTGAATTCAGTGATTTGAAGTAAGAAGCTACAGGAATGCCCTTGGATAGTGACTCCTTCTTTAGTACACTAATTATTCTGTGATGTGGGACTCAATGCTGCTTATTTAACAATCTTTTTCTAGCACAATGGCCCTCTGAACAGGTGGAGGAGATTTTATCCAGCACATCTTTGGTTGTTAGCCAGCACATTCTTGCTCTTCCAGACATGAAAATATTTACATATTCGTAATATGAAATAACATCTTTCACTTTATATAAAATTTGTACAATTGCACACTAACAGCTTATCATATACTCATTTCCAGCAAAAAAATTAGTACAGAGAAACACACCTCCACCTTGCTTTCACTACCCCAAGCTAACACCAATATTTTAATGTTAACTCTTTGTCCCTGGGAGTCGATTTTTCCCAGCACAGCACCTAAGTGCAAAATGCATTAGCACAAATGTCTGAACTCCAAACCCATCTGGCATTAGGAGCTATAAAATATTGCCATACTTGTCTACAGTAGATTTTAACAGACTTTCTGGACAATATCATTTAAAAAACATTGTTGTGCAATGGAATTAATTAGCACAAGTAACATGTACAATATAAATTTTTATTGTTTCTTATATGCCATAAAATTTCCAAGACAGAAGCATCTGGTAAAACCATACAGTCTGACTGGGCATGGCATTATGAAGGCCTAGATGGGAGCAGATGGAAAGTCTGAGGATGAAATAAGAACAGATGGGAAGTCTGAAGGTGAAATTTGAACTTAGGTATTTCAAAGTTCACGTGGCTGAACATAAAGTCCCATTAAAGGTGCTCCAATGAAGAGTTAAACTGACGGGCTCCACTGTGCCTTCCCTCCTTCTGTATTTCCAGTGTCACTTAGCTGTCAATAATGTTTGTGGCAGCAGTTAAAAAAGCACTTTCCTTAACTCTGCTGCTCATTCCAAACCCAAGCTTTTGCCATCCACTCTGTACCTGGGGTTTTATGAAGGTGTTGGCACTATAAACATGGAGAAGCATGTTTGGGTTTCATACACAGCTGATGGCTCTCCCCTGTAGTTTCCCTCACCTTCAATAAGGCAGCTGGGCAGGACAGAAGGCTGTGCTGGAGGGGAGGCAGCAGCACACAGGCAGGACAGACCCATGGGGCTGTGGAAGGTAGCAGAGAGCCTCACCTATGGCTGGTGTCACCCACAAAACCCCAGCTGCTGCTAGCATACCTCCAGGCACTGTGCAGCTGGCTCATCTTAATGGTGCAGCTTCTTGGAAATACTTTCCCTCCTACTGTCTTTCCAGCAGAACTGCTCTGTTGCAGTTTGAACAGAGAAATGTCATCCAAAATTTGGGGAACAAATATGATTGCTACCTATAGTTAGAGGCAAATCCAGAGAGGAGAAAAGACTCTGGACCTGTTCCTTGATATTGTTGGAGTTTTTTTTTTTCACACCTTTTTGGGAATCCAGTGAAGCATTTTTGCTTTAGAGTGAATTTACCTCAATTCAATGGGGTTTTATGAAGACTTAATTTGTACAAAGTCCTTTGCATGGATGGTATTATGAAATGTGGTAAGCTGAAAAATAAGGAACTGGTATTCCTACTAAACCGTGTTACTTCTTATGAAATTGTCACTTTTTAAAACCTGTGAATCCCTGATACAGGATTGTCAGCAGAGATATTTTTTTCCCAGCTCCCACAGACATACAGAATTCCCAGTTTACAGCCCAGCATTGGTTGTAAAACACAAATACTGTACCTGGCTCTTGTTCTAAAGTCAAGGCAGAGAGAGACACTCCTGAAGTTTAAATAAATTACTCTTTTCAGATGTTGATAAAGGCATGACTATTTACCCATTGATCCTGAAATACTGCTAAAATTTTGTTAAAAATTGCCATAGCAGGATATATCAGTTCTAGGACTCGATGGGTCATTTGGAAAGTGCCAAGAATGGACTTAAACCCTTGTACAGTTCAGCATGCTCCCAGGTCACTTCTCCCATGCAAGTGGACAGCTGAGTATTTGAGAAGGGCCATTGTTGCCAAGCCAGGTGGGACACCTGAGTCAAATTTGTGGAAGGTTTCCACAGCCTAGGAACTATGTCTTTCTTTAGGCAACAAAGCTCTTTGCCACAGTCAAGTCAGTCACTCTGCTGCCATGTCATGTCACCTGGGTCTTGAGGATTGTCATATTCTAAAATTCTGGAAATCTTTTGAGTAATGGTCTGAAAAGGACAGGCTCTCACATGTTCCTACTGTACTTGAGGAAGTGCATTTCCTGTGATTAATGGCCTCTCTTCGTGCTCTGCACAATGCTTTTTAAGATTCTTCTTTCCCTGCTGTAAGCCAAACCAAAGAATGTTTCCAGTTTCTCAGGCTCTATTTACCTTCTCTCTCATTAGTGGAGGCTCTCTCTCCTTGCTTTCTGATGATTGTGCACATACTTAGAGCCTTCTGACTATTTTCAGCTGCTACTACTGCGTTCCAAAAATGTGACACAGCGGCACGCATCACCTCGCTGCAGCAGGCACTTCCCTGGACTGCTGCCCATCTGCAGTCTGCTGGGGGAGCCAGGTAGGACTGTGGCTCCAAGGGTTTTGTAGGGGCTCGTGGAGCTTGACACGTGTGCCCTGCTTCCTGACACCATCCCTTGTAGCTGCTTCAGGGTTTCAAAGGCTGTAGGAGCCTGGCAGAGGGAGGGCAGGGGAGAGAAGGCAGCCTGTGCGTGCTGGGCTGGACAAACAGGCAACAACCTTTTAGCTCTGCACCATGGACCACCAGAGAATAATGTGCTGTAACTGCTTGCCTAATTCTCAGCTTTCAGTACTATCCAGTCTATGATTGCAATCTTACTTTTTTTTTTATTTTTTTCCCTGATGACAGTGCAACATATTTTTAGTAGCATTCAAGTGTAAAGCACTAAGGTTATACTACCTCACATAAGGGTTGCCTCATCAATACAGCATTCTACTTGGACAATGGCCTGGGTGGTTCATAAACTATTGTAAACAGGATTTTTTTGTAAGAAAAATATATTTTCAGGTTGTACTTGCAACTCCACTGAGTTCTTTTAGGTGATGTTCGCAAGCCACAACTGTGGAAGGTCACCCCTCCCTTGCTTTCTTGCTAAATGTAAGGAAAAAAATGATTTTATTGAAGAAAAAGTAGAAAATGTATTAGCTGAACATTGGAAAGTGCAGGACTGTTTGAGGTAGAGCAAGAGCTTTTGCTGGAACAAAGCAAGTGCATTATTACCTATCACCTGTGTATCTTTTTTACTTCTGTGGAGTAAAGAGATGAAGCACCTCATTCCAGGTAGGATCTATGGGATCAGACTGAGGGGATGAGGAGGCCATGACTGTGGTGTGGCACCACAGCAGCAGTAGGTGCCACAGACAGGTGGGGGGTGGTGGGGAGAGATGCTGCTGTAGACACTCCTCCTGTGAATCCACTCCTCTCTGTGACTTCTTTCCAGGGCTCCATGGGTGTGAATCACTTACTTGCATGAAAAGTCCTCAATTCAGACACAAAAATGTGTGCTGGTGTGTAGGAGCTCTATGGTGTGCCTCAGGGTGTTTGAAAGGCAATGGAATAAAATAGATACATAAGAATGCAATTACACTGAAAAAAAAAAAAAGAAAAAGATGCCTACTTCTTTCCTTGGATGGTTTAGGTGCTATGGCTGAAGACACACAGCTTGGTAAAAATCCACACCATTTTTTTGTGTCTTTCCTGCTTACTTTTCTCTTTTTCAGCTTTCAATTCCTTTCTGAACTCCCTGTAGTTATCTATGACTCATTTACTTGCACTCAGTAACTATTTAGGGTCATGAAAATAAAAGATAAAAATTCTGCTGTCACAGTCAGTGAAGGCAGGACTTCATCCACAGCATATGCATTTATCCACTGACAATTACTATCAGAAGCATTGTCTTTGCTGTTATCCAGGTTTTCAGTTCTGTTTTTCTCTTTCAATATAGTGATGGATTTGATAAATAATTTACAGAAATGACTGGCATTTTGTTCACAGTGTGTTTCCTGTTGTGGTGCTCTACTATTTTTTTAATTCTTTAGCCTTATGAATGTAAGTGCTGAAATAACATGGTTCCCTTCACACAATGACTGCTCAGGGACCCCAAGCACAGATGAGCTGGGTGCAGTGGGCAGTATATATAGATATACCTTTGTGTTGGCAGCCTTGGTGCTCAACTTTCCAATGATTCCTCAAAGCACAAGGTGGGCAGGAGACAGAGAGCATCCAAATAGATTTCTTGAGGTCCTTCCCATCCCCTTTTTTTATAACCATTTCTCTCTTCTGTGCTTCAGGGCTTCTGGTCACATCTCCACCTTTATCCACTTTCAACACCAGGTTCTCAGTGTGCTCCAGCAGTGTGGCATGATTTTAAACAGTGCAAAACAAATGCTGCACTTCCACAGAGAATGCATGTTTCATGTAAATGTTATTTCCTAGTCCTATTATGTAGTAATCAAAATATAACATAGCATAGTTTTATATATATATTTACTAACATATTTAAAGTGCAATAATTAACAATAATTAATTTGAAATACTTCAGAATTCCTATTATTGTAAGTGTATGTAAAAGGTCAAGTACTTGTTAATAGAATGGCTGTTCTTAAAACTGCACAAACCCAGGATCTCTGCTGTTTAGGAGAAAGGAGATTTTAAAGCAGTAGCAGCAAAATTTGTAATGAAGAGGAAAAGATGAGTGCCTGAGTGCTGCAGTGTTGATAGCAGGCAGCTGGTGGACTCTCTGGAAGATGACCAGTAAGCTCTGACAGTACTCTAAGTAACATTGCAAGAATTGATCCAAGAACTATTCAGAAAACTCCTGTGGCATGATTACACTGAAGTTGAACTCTTTTTTCCTGTTTTGACTATTTAAAAAATTTCAGTGTTACCACTATATTTTCTGTGAGGTAGATCTCTTACATATGCTGGCTTGGCCCATTTTGGCTATTTTTTTTGTATTCAACCTTGGTTTTCAGACCCTCCTTTCTGTTCTTTCCTGACACAATCTAGATTTGAGAATTGGCAATACATATTGTTAATGTACATTTAATGCAGCTCTGTCTGACTTGTCTTCACAGGTGTTTTCACAGGGGTAGTTGTTGGGAAGAAAAAAAAAGAAAAACAAAGCCAGTAAATTGTAGTGCAAATTTACTTAGCAGGGGAGGAAATATTTCCTATTTTTTGTATCTAGTTTTTAATGACAACTCCACATACTAAATATATTTCGTTCAAGATTCAAATGTCCAAATAAGTTTTATCAATTGCTGGTGAAAAGAAAAGCAAAATATGGGCATTTCAAAGAAATTTTGAAAATTCTAGGTCATTGGTACACACTGGTTCCATGCAGCAGTATAACAGCTCCTTGCATCAGCCTTTGGGGTGAAGATACTGCTTTCTCCAATACAACAAATATCCTGAAGAAAATGCTTAGATATTGCCTCACTGAATATTTTGTGCATTAGCCTGCTTGTGGTTTATGAGATTTAGGACTAGACAGCAGCTAGAAATCTAGTCTGATCTCCTGTTTATTTGAACCAGTTAGCTGTTGCTTGAACCATATTTGTTCCTTGACCAAAGAAAAATGATTTTCAGTTCAAAATAGAAGGAAATGGAAATTTCATTGGACTGTAGTCCAGTGCCTACTCTCTTACCAGAGACTTTTAGGGACAGAGCACAGAGACAGGAAAACTAAAATCTGATCCCTTCTCTGTGATAACTTTCCAAATAACAGCAATGTGCAGAGAGTTCAAATGTCATAGCAACATCTTTTAGCAGCAGTTAGGAGATTTATTCATCTGCTCTGTACTGGAGTATATTTTCTTTCAGTAGATCCCAGTTTATTGAACAAATATGTTGCTCTAAATAAATGTCATATTCTGGTCTATTACTGCATTGATCTGTGGGTGAGCACCAAATTTGATGTTATTGCTTCTAATTAATATAATAACATTGACCAGTATAAGATATAGTAACAATCCTTTAATAATCCCACTAGTAACACAGCCTTTCAGCAAGTTTTCCTTATCAGTGCTAAAGAGCTGTAATTTGGTAATTTCTTACACCCATTAAATAAGTGCCCCAGAGATGAACACTGCTATTTTAAATCAGAATATTATGTTTTATTGCTTTGAATGGCTAACAATATTCCCAAGTAAATAACTTTTTAAAATAACCTTTGCCATCTGAATTTATATTCTGAAAGACTATGACCTGTTTACATTTTTGTTTGTTTTACAGCAGCTACTGAATTGACACCAGTTAATTCTCAAGCACATACTACCTTTTCCATTACTTTGCTTGTATATAACATTAAACTAGTCAAACTGTAGTTATCCAGATTCCTGATTGTCTATTTAATCTTTTTTCAAATTAAGTATCTTCCTAAGTGTCTTTGATACACTATAATCATCAGCAGGTTCCTTAAAAATTGGCACCACTGGCACAAATATGTAGAAAGTTATATAAGCACAGTTTCCTTAAAGTATTTCTCTTTCAGTTAATGCAGTTCAGAGTTTCCTTTAGATTTTTGGATGTAGCCATTCTGAAGCATCACATCCACTGTACTCTTTGGGGCTATCCTTTGTCTGGGTATGCTGAATGCAATGAGGTCATGATCATTGGTTCCTAGGCAACGACCAACTTCTACTCCAGTGATTAATTCATCTTTATCCATTATAGGAAGTCCAAGGCAAAGTAACCTTCTGTGTCAGAAACTTATGCTCATAACTTTCAGAAAGCCTATGACATTTCATTAGTGTGAGACTGAGCACATCTTCCAAATGGAAGTTGCTCTCTAACATCCATATGTTTCTCATTCATTTTTGTATTGCAGACATTAATGCTTTTTTTTGTCATGTAAATAAGATAATATTAATCTATTTACTTTGAAACACTTTGTGGATTCTATATTTAGTGAGATACTGATACATATATTTGCAAGTATGAACTATATAACTGGAGAGAGAAGAAAAATTTTGTGAGGTATTTTGCATTTTTATAGCATCTTCATCTTACCATCCTAAATGGCTTCTAAAAAATGAATTAATGCACTATTGCTAGAAATTTATGCCAGTCACTGCAGTTTTCTTCTTCAGCAAAGTATTGAGCCCAATAAAATGTTATTAGCTTGATTTCTTGTAAGTAGGGAAAAGGAAGGGCAAAGTGGTTACATTCAGCATTTTAAACATGGGCATCTCATCCATATTTAGGCACCTCTGTGGCCTGATTTTCAGAGCTGCTGAGTGCCAGCATGGTCCCATTAGAGTAACTTATCAAGGTCATGCAAAAATCCTGCACCAGGAATAGTCTTGACTCCGTGCCCTGTATGTTAATGATTCGTAAATCCAAAATTAAGATATCAGCTCCTTTATGGATAAGGCAAAAAAGTGCAGAGTTTTTCACAAAAAGAAATGGGCCACATCCCCTCACTTCCAGTTTCATCAGATCTAAACAATTTCATCTCCATCAGCTGTAATGAGCTCACAGCCATATTATGCTATTCTGCAGCTCCCCAAACTAGCATCAATCAAAGCACAGAATATCTATTTTAAACAAGATCTCCAAGGCTGCTTGCTGCCTCTTGTGTTGATGGATTTCTTCATCTGTGGGCTGCTCATCCTCCTCCCTGAGCAGTCAGGAATAGTTGTAGCCTGGTCCCTCTGGATAATGGTTATGGAGGACCCACAGGCAACTGTTTGACACGGTGGCCTGAGACATTCAGTGTAGCAGTGTGAAGATGGAGAATAAATCCAAATTTCTGTAGCAGAGAGTAGAGAAAAGGAATGGCAGGAGGAAAAAAGAATGATGGCAAGTTAATTGTTCAGCCCTAGACGAAAAGTCCTATGACTCAGCCCCATGGAGACTGTTATCTCATAGCTGGATGCCATAGAGGTTTTATTTTATAGGGCTGGAGAGTGATGGGAATAGAGGCATTAAGCCTTAGCCACCAGCTGGGCAGGGAATTCAGATGCTGCCAGAGCAGGATTGTTGAAATGAAAAAGTTATGTTTAGAATGAGTTCACTGGAACATGACCCTGTCTGCACAGGATTTCTTTCTTTCTTTCCTTTGCTATTAAGTTTTGGTAAGTGGCAGGCAAGTTCTGGGTCAGATTCCTGATACGACAGAAAAGAGAATCAGAGTGAAATAAAAATTTTGGAAGAGCAATTAGCCAGGAAACAGGACTTAAGAAATGGCATCACTGCCTGCCTCATCCCCTGCTTTACCCCTCACCTTCATCAGAGTGCAGGATCTGAGGAAGGAAAGACTGATGGGAGCAAGGGACAAACATTGTCTTTACAAGCATGGAGTAGTCTGGCTCAGTATATCCTGTCTGGTGCAGGGTCTTAACTGCTTACCTTTCTTTAACTATCATCTTTAATTAAGCTCCCTTAAGGGACATCATGAGCATGGAAGCTTGGCTTTTTTTGTTCTCCACTCTTTTTTTTTTATTCTGAACTGACACACTAGCCAGATTTTCCAAAGCACTCAACTCCCAGATGAAAGTGTGGGGAAGAAAGAGTCAATGCCATTCTGGTATCTTTTTCCTTTTTTTTTAAAAGCTGAAGAACTTTATGTTATGCCCATTCCTGCTTTGATAATAAAGGAGCTGGGATTGTACCTTTGCTTTAAAGCCTGCTAGGTGAGAATTCCCCCTGTGGCTCCCAGAGCTCTGCTGTCTGGACAGCAGGTTGATTTAGTGGGGAGTTGTTCTCCTGGTGCTGCAGGGAGGTGTGCAGCACTCTTGTCCCCAGAGGAGCCCCGACAGCTCCATGGATGGTGGACCACACCCCTCTGCAGTCCCTGATGCATCAGCTCCCAAGGAACAGATGTCCCAGGCTGCACTTCCAGCCCACAGTAAGCACAGAGCGTGTTTTTGCCTTATAGAGTAGCTGATGAAGAGTTTGGCAGTGATGTAAAGACAGCCCTGGACAGTAAGCAATCTGATGGAAGGCCCTTACCCTGGTGTTATGGCCACCCCAGGACATTCACAGCAAAGGGTGTCCTGCTGAAATTCAATGCACAAAAACCTCTGCCACAGCTGCAGAAGTAAACCAGACTCTGGTGAATTTTTTTGCCTCAATCTGGTCCTTTCACACCTGGGGATTCCTGTAAGAGTGAAAAAACACATTTTCCACAGCTTGCAATACAGGGATCAGGGGCCCATTGCCAAAATACAGCCTGCTCAGAACATTTTCAATGCTCTAAGGTAGCTAAACCACCCACACAGAGCTGGTAGAGGGGCCTTAGGCATCCATGGGAGAGGCACACCTGTCTAAAGCCACAGCTGAAGATCATGCCAGATAGTCTGCAGCATCTGAAGTGGCATGAGAAGCCCATGCTGAGGCAGTTTAATGCTTCCCTGGGAGTTCAAGGTAGCTGGAGATTGCAGGATCCAGCTGGGTTAGCATGACAAGCACTGTCACTCACGTGCTTTGTTTTGCACCTGTGTGTGTGTGGCACAAATCAGTAGGAGAGGGGCAGGAATGACCTTTAGTGACACCCACCTGGTGCTTCCCAGCCTTGACTTGCACACTGATTTTACTTTTTAATATGTCCAAGTCTGACTTTTATGGAGAAGCTAAAATTTTCCAGAAGAGTATTACTAGAGATTAACTATGATCAGTCATAATGAGCTGCAGCAAATGCATTTCCTCCAGTGTTGGGAGGGGGCAATCCCAAAGTGCTCTTGGCTGACATGGACTAAAAAAAAAATGCACAGATAAGTGAAACTGATAACTGGCTATAAATGTGGGACACGTGGAATTTCCCTGAATTTCCCACTCCTGAATTTTGCTGATTTATGAGACTAAGAGTCCAGGAAAAGTTTTCAAGGTTTTGTGTATTTACTAGAACAAAAATTCCAGTTTTTGGAGGTTCATTAAATCCTAAACAATTAGCACAATTGAATGGAAAATATTACAAAAATAGTCAAAACAAAAACTGCTCAGAAAGGATAACACTAGCAGGGAAAATGTTTGCTTGCTTTCTCTGTAAACAAGTTAGGAAGATTATTTATTGATATGAAAACAGTTTATAAATGATGAGACTGGGATAGAACTTGAGCTCAAGACTTTTAATCAGCATTATGTTTTGCTTCCAAATTCCCTGAGACTGCACAGGGTCCTAAGAAGAAATAATACTAGGAACAGAAAAAAAACCAAGAACTATTTTGTAGCCTTCGCTGTTCGTATAGGTTCCCTACTCTGATCATCCCAAAACCTTCACACAGAAGGAAAATAAGAAGGAAAGGGGGGGAAAAAAGTTAATTTCTTTTGACATCTTCTTAAAAAATGACAATATAGGTGCAAGTGACATGGCTGGGTCTGCTAATTACAGCTGCTTTCTGAAGCAAAACATATAGACACGACAGATACTGAATTCTCTGTTTCCATCAGCTTGAGACCTCTGCACTTTCCCAGGTCTTTCTAGCTTGGGTTCTGTACAGTAGGAAAGTTCCCTGCCAAAAACTTTATCTGAGTTGACATATTCCCATGAAAAAACTTCAGTGTTGGTCCATAAACACTTTCTCATGGAGTAAATAAATAAAATTCCACACTAGCTCTGCTCTGTGTGGTTCCTCGCTAAGTATCAGACCAGAGAGGCAAATAATTTTGATAGCATTTTTGGACACAAGAGCTGTCCTAGAAAAAAGACTCCATTGTGTCCTCAAGTAGAACTACTGGAGAGAAGATTGTCAAACTCCTGTGGCATACCAGAGCAAGTCATCCTCACAGAAAGAAAACACTTTTTCTGCTGCTGCTGAGCTCATCCCATGAGGCAGCATGGTTTATGATAGCCCTTGATCTTTTTATCTTGACTGGTAGTTTGCAGATCCTTTAATTATGCACAAATAGCACATTTTTTTGGTGAGATCTGTGAGCTGCTGGGCTGGCTAATGCAAGATGTTACCCTCAGTTTTTGTGAGCCTTTTTGAAAGTAATTTCAAAGTTATGTAAATAGCTCAGAAACACCCATTGTTTTATGCAGGTGAGACAACCACTAGCTCATATCCTGAGCTCTTTCATCATCTTTCTCAGGAAAGAAAGATATTTTTCCCCTTTTCCAGGGCTGTTTTGCTCAGGCAAGAGAGGACTGCTAGTTTTCCTTATTCTGGGTTTGCTTTTGCTGGCAGGGTGGAGAAAGGATGAGTACTGGATAATTTCAGGGAAGATAATGCATCAAAACTTTCTTGTTAAAACATCTTTTGAGTGTATTATGTTGTATGGTGTATGTAGCAGAACACACACAAGAAATACTGTCATTCACCACTTAGTATGTTTTTGAAAACATTCATTTCTGCCATGTTAAAGCATCTTCAATTTTACGTGGCAGGAATCTCCACTGTACTATTCAATTAATTAAGAAATGGAAGCAAAAGCAGGGAGAATAGCAGAAAGATAATACAAAATAATCTGAGAGGAAGGTGCTGTAAAAACCACATATGAGGAATATTATTAAATCTGATTTAGAAAAGCAGCTATCAGATAAATATCACACAAAATCTAGTAAGCAAATTGAAGATAAATACTTAGGAAGAAATTATGTTGAGCAAGACAAATTGCAACCAATATATTAGTTTTCAAATCAGCCAGAAGATATCTAGCTCTTGCCTGCTTTTGTATTATGATCTAGAATATTGCCTGAGTTGCTTCAATTAGAAACCTGAGATGCTGGGGTGATATATGCAATAAAATGCTATTTCTAACTGTGTATTCTAAACCCAAATGCATTAATTACAGAAAATTAAGGGTTTGTCAGGCAGAAAGCCTGTGCTGGCCTGTAGAGGTTCCTGTCCCCCAGCTGTTAGTCAGGGTCCTTCACTTCAGATGTGGAAACAGAGCGAGATCCATTGCTGCACTGCTCCAAAAAACAAGGTCAGTGGATGGGGACACACATGAGCCCATGTCACTTTGCTTCACAATGGGGTGACAGCACATGCACAGTGAGCTACTGTGTCTCAGCTGACAGTCTGGGGCAGCCAGCTGGATTGTGCCTCTTGTACTGTGTCACAGCCTGGGAGGCTAAGGCACAGCATGATTTACCTCCATAAACTCCACACAGGATCTTTCTAGGTACATAATCTGCAAAGACAGGTCCAGATCAGAGAGTCATGAGAAAAGAGTCACATAATAAAAGGCTTGGTTTATTTATAGATAGAGCAAAAATCAACAGTAAAAAAATTATGACTAGGGAAAGATACACACATGAATATTTAAAAAACACAAGTATTAATGAACAAGTAAATTGGTTTTCACACTGCAGATAGACTCTGGTAGGAGCAGATAAGGCTGCATCCTGGAAAAGCATTTTTATTTCTTGATTATTGCATAAATTGCAAGCAAACAGCTCCCAGTCAATGACAGAGACCCAGCTGTGCTAGATATGATTCCACATGTGGCCTGTGGCAAGTAACTCAGGTTTCTGCATCTCTGACTCAGAACTTACTTATTTCATGGGGGGCTGTTATGAAACTCAATTAACACTAGCAGAGCTTTTGGATGGCAGTTACAGCATAAGTGTGAGGTATTATATAATGGGATGAAATTAAGGACAGTGAAGTCTGATCATCAAGGAAAAGAAATCCCAACAATGTCATCTGTTAGATTGGGGAATAATGCCATAGGGAAAGAAGGGGATGACTCATTGCTTGAGTCAATTAATTCTGGGCTGGATGTGGCACCAGCAAATATAATGTAGGGCACAACCTTCTAGTAGGAGAGATATGGTACACATGACCTTATTTCTGTGATCTTGTGCTTGGCTGTGTAACCAACTAAGATTATATGAGCTCATATAAACTTTACATCATTTCTCATGTGTTTCTCATGTGTTTAAGGACTCTCAAAACATTGTTGTGGTCTGTGCTCAATTGATGAATACTTAATATACTAAAGCACTGGAGATCATTAGCATTCCTGAGGTTGTCTGGCATGCTTTGTTTATGCAGTGTGGAAATGGGAAATATTTCTTTCAGCCTTTATGAGATATTGGCAGTGTCACCTCTTATAACCATCAGCCTACCAATTATTTGACAAAATATGCTGATTATTGAAATTGCACTGTTAATAAGCATCAGTGCCAGAATATTATTAGGACCTAGAGCCTGTGCCACATGGAGGACACAAACATGTAGTGGGTGCTGTGCAAGGGGTTGGTTCTCTCCTCACTTCCCTAAATCACAGAATTTGTGGACTGACCTGTCCTTGTTAGCTTCCTTACCCTTTATGAGTGGCTATCAGCACAAATTTTTATTTCTCCCTGAAACAGTTTATGTACTTATGCCCTTGCTAGGAACTGGGGATGGATTGCTAGGTTTTAAGAGGTTTGCAGAGAGGAGGAAAATGGAACTATTTTTTTAAGAGGCACCTCACAAGCCTATGCTCCAGTCACATCCAGCCTCCCATGATTAAGTTTCTTTGTTAGGAGCCCACTTCTCTTCCTTGTTTAAACCATGCAAGGCAATAGGCATTCTTCAAGAACGATTTAGATTTTCAGCATATCTGTGAAGGGATATTACCTTCAATGAACAAAAAAGCCCCTCTGAAACATACCACTTGCTGATGTACCTAAGTGTACCTTGAGCTGAACTGTGTCCATTTACAGATATTTGGGAAAACAATCTCTGAAGACATAGCCTGGCAGATGTGCTTAAAGAAGTAATTCAGTCACTAGGTTTGAGTGACCCTGACATGCATTTGCCATCTTCTGTTCAGCTCAAGAATATCTGAGTCTATGATAGAAATACAGAATGCATGAAAACTAATCTGATGCTGTTGTGCTTGACCAGGTATATCAATATAATTTAAACTTTCTGGGCTGCTGTATTGATATCCACTGCTACATCTACTACCTTTCTCCCTAATAATTTCCATTGCTTTAAAAATGTTTCTTGCAGTAACTACCATCTTAACACGACAGGGTCTGTTCCAGTTGCAGACACCAACTCACCCCCCTTGGTTTGCTGTCTCAGCTGCCTTTGCAAAGTGGTCTGCCTCCTTATTTCCTGCTTGAGGGTTGCACCACAGGGGGGGGTGATCCTCACCAATGACAAAGGGCTTTCTGGTCCCCCTGCCACAGGAGCTCCCCATGGCACAAGGCCACTGACCAGCCAGAGCCCTGATGTGGCCAGCCTGAGGCCAGCCTGCATGACAATGACATGACAGTGCTGCTGCTGATGAGTGCTTGCTGTGGTGATCTCATGGTGATGTGATGACATTAGGTTGAACAAACAAAGCAGTGGCTAATTGACTCATCAGTAAACATTCAGCTAAACAGAATTAAATGGAGAGAAAACTCAGTGAAATTATTTAATAGGAAGCTCCTGATGACAGGGTTTTATTAATTATATTTTCACACAGCCAAGGAGGTACAAAATGAGAGACTGGAAAACTTCCAAAAGGTTGTTGGAAAGAATCATCCAAGTTTTAGGAGAGGTTGGTGTTTTCTGCTTGTTTCTTTTTTTTAATTCTCTGAAAGGTAACACAAGTTTCTTTGAATGAGAATTTTAAATTTTTTTTCAGTTATAAGCTGAAAAATAAAAAATACATTCTGTAACAAGCAGGAGGCCAGAAACACACACCTTACACACCCATTAACATAAATCACCATTTCTAAACGATCCAAAATAAAAGCTGAGCTTCACGTAAATTAGCAGAATTGTAGTAGCTAGTTTTTGACTTCTAGTCAATATTTCAGTGGAAAGAAGGCTACAAACCCCGGAATTTTATTCAAGGTAGGTCCTCTTTCCAACATTAGCTCTATGCAGAGGCAGAAATTCAGCTTAAAAGGCCAAATTTCTTCTGGGGCTTGTTTGAATATAGCACTTCTCACACAAAAATTCTGAAAGTATTTTGTGATGACCCTAAAGATATAAATGTTACAGAACATGTCTTAACGAACCATTTCCATCCTGTGTAAGCCTTAGAAACATTATCACTGTGATCTTTCTTCTAACCACAACTTTGTTAAAATAAATGTTAAAATTTAGAATGGAAACTTCTAATAGGAAAGGACCTGTATCAGTTTAAAAGTGGTAAGTCTCCAATTTTCATGTTCCCAACAGCTCTATGAGCAGCTGTGTTAGCACCACACATTTTTTGATGGCATTTGTTGTGCGTGATCTTAGCTTCCCAGAGCGTGGTCACACACCTCCCAAAACAGCTACAGGGGCAAAAAAACCCCCCCAAACCTTCAAAACTGGTTATTGCAACATTGAGCAGCACCTACTCATGCTCCTGCTTATTTCTGCCAGACTAACTCCTGTCCACTAGCTGGAAGGTGGCTGTAGCCCTATCCAAATTCAACTTCTTCCTCCCATAGAGCAGTGTAGGATTGTGCCATTTGCAGATTACTTTGCTCTTAACACTTGCCCATATGCAGAGGACCAAGGATTTCCACTGTCCTCTGTTTGTGGGAGAATGAACCCAGAAACAGTTTTATCCTCTGTATGTAACATGATTACCCATGGCAGCATTCTTTGATTTTACTTCTCCTTTCTCATCCAGGCCCCTGTTCTACCTTAGCAGCTCTTTTTTCACATCTCCAAGTTCATCTCCCTCTCATTTCCAGATAGAGGTTTTGATGCATGAATAAGCTAGCCTCCTCTCCTTAAATTTGTGCCCTCCTTCCTGCTGCCTACTCCTGATCTCCCACAACTCCCAGTCAAACCACCATGGAGCTCACAAAATCCTTTCCTTTGCTCTGACCTCAACCCCCTCTTCCCTGACCCTCTGCCTTTGCCAGAGCTTCTTCAGCATCTGTGTTAACAAGTTCCTTGCCAGGGGATTCTTTCACTCTGCCATTGCCTGAGAGCAGCTTCTCTTCACTCCTTACAAAGAATGCCCCAGGAAAATCCCATATTCTTTGCATAGTCAGCCAGGCAATTCTTGCAAATGAAAATCTGTTCTGGCACAGCTGTGTGTGTGTTTCTTTTCTCATGGTGGGGAGGACTTTTTTATGTTTACAGCCCTTGCTGGCAAGGACCTGCCTGTAGTCAGAATCTAGATTAAATGTACCAAGATGTTGATAGCATTGTCATGCAGCAGAAGCAGATATAATATGTGGAGGATAAATTTCCATTTGTAGTGATAGGCAGCATGTGGGCTAGTTCCTTAATCTTTGCAAGAAAAAATCCTTCTTCTTAGAGGCCCACACAAACATTACCTGTCTAAACCTTCACAATAATTACTTTTATTATTTAAATCAGATTAGTAACTTTATTCCTTTAAATCTTGATTAAAAATAATTGCCAGCTGAAAGTATTCCTAATGCTTTTGTTTGGAGCACCTTCCGGTGGCTCTGTATCAAACCAAACGAGATCCTTCAGGTGTGCTAAAAACACAGGGGTCCAAATGACTCAGAAATCTGCAGTGTATGTGGAGCCTGTGACTTTTAAGTCACTGGTTTAGCTCAGGGCGTAGTGAAGATCTTCAGTGGAAAAGACAGTGCTGCTGCTCCGTCTGCTGTTGAATGCCCATAATACTCACAACTTTTGATTCCTGTTACTTATACCAGTAATTAGCACTAGCTTCTGCTTTTCTCTTCCTTGATATTATTGCTACATCCTCCCAAACAGCACCTGTATTTTATCCATCTGATGGTTTCTATATGTGATCCAGGATTTATGGAAGTCAGCAGAAAATATTTTTCACACTGCTTTCTCAGGAAGGAGCTATCTCAATTCAGATGAGTTTTCTAAGCTTGAAAATGATGCTCTAATTGATACTCCCAGCAGGAAAGGGAGCAGGGATATTGGGAAGGAAAGGGATATATAGGAAAGGGATAGTGAATAGATTAGAAAGGTTAAAATGCATTTGACTAAGATGTGTGAAATGTCAGGATGTCCTAGGACGCAGAGTAGCCTCAGACCCTGGTGCTTAGGTTACTGCCATTCTGTGCATGAATATGAAATACTTAATTCCTTATATTCCTTCAAGAATGTCACCATTTTATGAAGATGACAAGTACATGAAAATACCAGGTTCTTTACATAAACAGGTGAGGAAACGGGATGAACAGACTATAATTTTAAGCTCTTCTGCTAAAGAAAATAAATTAGAAGTTGGGTGATTCATAGATTTCCAAACTGGATTGGAAAAATGTATTAGTTTTGCAAATTATTTCAGCTGACAGCTGCTGAAAAAGAATCTTTCAGTTAAGTTTGTCTCACACTAGAGAGTTCAGTTGCTTCAGCTGATTGCTGAGTTGGTGAAGGGCAACAGGCAGGTTAATCAGAACATATAGGCACAGCAGGGAAATAAACATTGTGCTAAATTTAGCAAGGCATTCTCCTAGATTGCATGAGCAGCAGTAGGTGTAACTGCTCTCTATATTAGGATCAACCATCAGAATGAATTTACAGGACTCCCAAGGGCAGTTGATTCAATTGATGCTGCCATGGTTAAATGCCAGTTTTTATATTGCCAGGGACCCCTGATTTTCTGCTTTTCTCAGTCAATAGCCACAAAATGATTGTAAAAAAAACCCCATAAGCTACAAACATACATACATACATACATACATACATACATACATGAATGATTTTGTAAAAAATTGATTGGGGAGGAGCAAAAAAACTGTCTGAAGACTATTGAAGTGATGGTGATTCTATAAAACCTTTGTTTTGCATTTACTTAGTTTTACACAGGGTTGGATCAAAGAAAGAAGAGAAATGTTTTATTCAGAAGTACAGGACTGTGTAGGTCTGTATCCTTACATACAAATGTACAAATAAAATAACAGTGGAAAATTGCTTCTGACCTTTAAATTGACACACAGGGGATTAACATTGGTGGGAGTTAATGGGCTTTAATATTATTAACTATCTTATTACCTGATTGAAGGGCTTACTGGCAAACTGACTAATTGTGCAGTTAGGTGTACAGAGAAAAAGAATCCACCAGCCATTAATCTTTCTAGTAAGAAAAAGAGGGTGCTAAGTTCTTTTCCAAATTGGGAAAATGTTTAACATGATATGGAAGGAAAACACCCTATAAAAAAGCCTATGTTTATATCCCCCAGAAGTATTTGCATGTGATCTGCGATAACTTCTTCCAGGTGTGTCTCAGACTGAGGAATAAAGGGCTTGAGATGCTGGATCCACACTGGAGTTGCTTTAAGTGCAGTGTCCTGCTGCATGTCCCTATCAAGTGTCCCTAAGAAAAAAATTTCCTTCAACACCACAAGGTGAGACTCTAAGTGGTGGTGTCACTCCCTTTACAGTAGCAGCTTTATAATAAATGTATTATGCTGTCAATTCTTCCATTTCTGGGTAAAAGTTGTGACTTTTTATGTTCCACAGATCCATTAAGATTTATGCTGGCATGACCATTTCCATCTTCCTTTTTAACCTCGATTTAGGGTCTACTTATCTCCGTTTACTGACTTGGGGTTACATGGTTAAAGTAGAACTAATGCAACTTTTTAATCAGAATTAACAGTGTGGTATCATGCTGTGCTTCTTTGCTATGGGTTAATGTGAAATATCTCAGCCATTGCCAATTTTTGTTCAACTTATAAAATGTTAGCTCATGACATTAAATGTCATTCTGGTTGGGACTGGAAGCACTGAATGTCAAATACCTTGAATAAACAAAATAACAATTTCAGACAGGAAAAAAATGACTTTGGAAAATTCTATCTGAAAATAATTGTCATTAATCCTTCATTTTCAGCATTTGTCGAAGATGAGTAATCTAGTCACTGAATTGTTTTCTAAGAAAACACTTTTGCAACTGCAAGTGGAAGGTGTCCCTGCAAAAGGCAGGGGGCTTTGAGCTAGATGATGATGAAGGCTCCTTCCAAACCTAATCCTGTATGGTTCCATGGTTCCACCTGAAGATCCTTTCATGGCTGAACTGTGCAAGGGTAGATTCTGCCCATAAAGCAAGTAGAGCATCCCAGAAAGGCTTTACAGGCAGAGTTGTTGTCCTCTGTATGTGAATCAGCACAAGGAATTGCATCAGTTTAAATCTGGTTTGTAGGTAGAAATGCTGGTGTTATTAATTACCTGTTCACACAGATCTAAAGTGGCTATTCCCGTTTTGCTGAATCTTAGAATAAGTAGAAAGTATGATTTTTCAAATGAATGCATCTTAGTCAAACTATGGAGAAGAACAGACCAGAATATGCAACTCTGTCTAGTGTTTTGACTATCCCTAAGAATAGCTTTTGATTCATAATTTTGCTTCTGTCAGTCTCCATTTCTTGGGTTTGAAGAGAGAAATGCATGTGTGTGACAGATATTTATCATGATTTTTAAATTTACAGCAAGTTTATTTGAATATAGCACTGTGAGTTTGCAGTTTCCCTTTGTGGAATCAAGAGAAAATATGGTGCCTTACTCTGACAGGGCACTTAGTTAAGTGTGGAAATTTGCAGTGCAAATTAGTTAGTATACTGCAAATTTAAATATGTCTTTTTAATAGGGGTATAAACCCTGTCATAGTACAAACATTATAAAGAGATGGTACTGATTTACAGCTTTCTAGCTAAAGATAGGAAAGTTTTAGCTTTGTTTTGAGATGAAATATGAAATGTAAATCTCACTTGAGACCACAGCCTTTAAAATACTTAGAATCAGTCAGCTGAGGAATTAACTTATTCTCAATAGGAGTTAACAGAAGCAATTTCAAAGCTCAGTGTTTACAGAGGTCACAAAAGTTGAAAACAGCTGGAGACATACTTCATGCACTATTGCTATCTATGGAAGTAATGGAATTTTTTAGGGGCAATGTATGGTAAATAGCTTACTGAAGGAAAAATACAAGAAACATGAATAGCAGTAACTTGTTAGCTAGAGTAGGTTAACTCTTATTGTGATAAGGCTGACAGGCTTATTAATTAATGACCAAGATTTAGACCAGGTGCATGAGATTTCTTTTAGCTGCGGTTTATACTGGAGTGTAACAAATGCTGATTAAAAAAATACTACTTGCTCTAGAAGTTAACTGGGTGCCAGACATGCATTAGGGCCCTATTCTTCAAGCTGCTCAGTGTTCCCTGTGAGGCAGTCATCAACTAGGAGGAATATTGGACTCCCTCTTGAAGGTCTGATTGAGTCCTGAGGGCACTCAGCCTTTGATCTTTCTTAGTTCACATGAAGCCAGAGGCCCAAAGTGCCGTAAATGCTTACTAGACTCAATTTCATAGTATTACTTATGCACAGAATTCAGGGTTTTATGGTTTAATTTTCTTGTAAAACTGTTTGGGACCAATGGTTCTTCCCACCTGACATATTGTCTAAGCCTCTGGACTCTCATAAGGTTTGTCAAGCAACTGAAAGACCCTTCTATTTCAAAATGCCCTTAGTTTTAGAAGTGGCTGCTTACTCTCTCATGTCCATTCAAAGCTGGGCCACTGTTAAACCACTCTGGAAAGCCTGCAGTCTCTGAGACCCAGTACTAAAAAAACAAGATTATGATCAAACAGAGATTGTAACCTTTGCTGAGTTGGCATTTGACAGTCAGAGGAATTGGGAGATATTGTTAGTCCTCATCCCTTTTCATCATTGCTAGTCATTATTTCATCCTTCCTAGAACACAGCTCTTGTTCTGCCACCTCAATGTATCCTTTTTGTAGAACTCAAGCTTCTGCTTGAGTAAAAATTTTGTAAAACTTTGAGCGGTTTAAGGGAAAAATTGTCCTTTTCAGGATGTTCTGCAGGTGAAGCATCCTGACAGAGAAGCCTGTATAAATAAATTAGAAATAGCAAATGATCTGGTGCCTTCAAAAACCTAATCCAGAAAAATTATATGGATCCCTCAGGAGAGAGCTGGAGATTTTTTACTTACAAGTAGTTCCAGGATATATTTAGTCACCACAACTTCAGACTTCTTTTCACTTGATTGCTAGGGAAAAAGAACAGAGACTAATATGAAGTCAAGGTCATGCTTTGGGCCAAAAAGCAGCAGAAGGTAAGTTCACTTACCCCACTGAAGCATCTTTTCTCCTCTCTCTAACAGCTGCCTGAGATTTCCAGGCAGGAAACAAGCCATTTCACTGGAGCCTGAGCCACATGTCTGGAAACTTGCTTCCTGTACTGCAACAAACACTCATTTGTCTTCTCTGCCCATGGTGTGTGTCCATGCTTTGGGGCTGCTGAGAAGGCTACTGCACTGTTGGAGCTGCCACCTGACTGCAGTCTGAAAAGGTAGACAATTCTGGGTTGCAGACAACTCAGGCTTTTTGTAAACACTGAAAAAAAAAGATGGTCATCCTCTTTACTGACTTGTGTCTAATTTCTAAGTCAATGACAGAAATGATGGCCAAAAGGAAGTGTCTGGTGTCCTGTAAAGAAAATGGCCAAAGAAAAAAGGCATTTGATGAAAGCCTCCATGGAGAGATCTGACCTTCCTGAGTATGACATCTAAGCTTAGGATCTAATGAATCTATTTTCTAGGGTGAGTGCATTATTTAAGGAAAGGTAAGTTCCTTGGTTCAAGTTAGATTGCTTAGACCCAAAAGACAGCTCATGCAGATACTCTTAGAAAAATCAAAACTAATTTTGACTAATTTTCTGAAATTCTCCAATGGTCTGCATGTCTCAATGTCATGTTTTCAAGTCTGTTCCTTACAGAGTTACATGATCACTGCCTTCAGTCACTTAGGGTCAAAGTCTTATGCATGGAAACAGGGAACCAATTCAAGAGTTTTGCTCTTTTTAGAGTTTTTAGTCACCTGCAGTGTGGATGCACATGATCAGTAATCTCAAAGAGCTACAGCTGTAGTAGCAAGTATCCCTTTCACTCAGCTGATCAGGGCATTGATTATACAAATAAACGTTCACCAATGAGCTCTACATCACCCACGTTTTCAAACTGTCAAGAGGCAAAACAAAAGCATATGGTCTCCTGATTTCCTAAAATCTACTATAAAGAACATCTTACTATAAAAAAACCAAATGCCTCAAAATGTCTCAGCTCTGTGCTGCTTCTGAGCCTGTTTAGCACTCGCACTGGTGTGTAACACTGTAGGGTTTACTGCAGATTAGAATGAGGCAATATGTTGCCAGTTTGAAAAGAGTGTTAACAATTTAAAAAGTGCCAATCAAAGCAAAAAGATGAAACGTTACACAGCTATTAAGAATATTATTCAGTCCTTTTAAATGATTGCCAATTTAGATAGTTCTCTTGTTAAATCATTCTTTTTAGCTATTGTACTGAATGCCAGTTTTCAAGAACAAGACAGTCCACAAGCTTAGCTCATTAATGAAGACACAACCTGGTAGGTAATTTTATAATTAAAATGGGTATTTTGAGAACTAGGTTGGCTTTTGCTGCATATCCAGCTCTCAATTGAGTAAGAGGCTTTATGCAAAAGAATTTTAGAGCTAAATTGCAAGAGAAGAGATTGAAAGGGAAGCATGGTTGAGCATTTTGACTGTTTTGAGCAGAACAGCCTTAAAACATTTTGTTTATTAACACAGTGGAGAAAGGCTTGTGTAAGGTTAATATTAGAATTACTTAGGATGGTAATTCCTTCTGCAAAGCATCTGCATAAATTAGAAAAAGCTGCCAGATTTCCATCTGTTAGCAATACAACTTCAGTCACAAAGACAACTGTCGTGACAACCACACTGAGTTAGTCTTTCAAATAAAACCTGCTAAAAGCTACTGCCCTCCAGCCTCCACCCACTGCAGTTAACAGCATTAAATAGCACTCTAACTGGTATTTATTTTCTTAGGCATTCCTCACTTGTGCAGCTGCTGGCACACTGGCCTTTGATTTTTCAATAACCTCAATAGGATAAGAGTTTACAGTCTCTGAAGGTCATGATGCATGTGAAGTGCTTGTCTGAAAGAAACATCCAACCTGAACTTTCTCAGGCTGATGTTACTGGATTGTGTATACTTGTCTCTCACCTATTTTGCGTGGTCTCATGTCTGGGAACTGTGATGGTTCAGATTATTTCTTCCAGATGATGGGAAACCATAAAGAGACCACTGAGGCTGTTCTGGATAACAGGTCTAGGTTTAAAAGTGGTGGGAATCACCTTTAGAGCCTTTCTACCCTCCCCATCCAAGCTCCTCCTGCAGTTTTTGATGAACTTGGGTGGCACAGCAAGTTCAGGCTAGTTTCAGCTCATCCATGAAATCTGTGCTGACAACAATATCAAAGCTATTAGAAAATTCATTTGTGGAAGGTCTCTCATTCAACAGTCTATTTTTACTCAGGCATTTCAGTGTCTCAGGGCAGCACATGTAAATCTTACTGACCTCTGTGGGAACAGGCTTAATGTTTCTAAAGCCCTCATTGGAACCTGGATATACAAATGAAAATACTTATTTGTAAGAGCAGAATTATTTTTGTGCTGCTTTGGAGCTGTAGCCCTCATGTGGACTGGCCTGCTCTCAGTGACAGATCACTGGTGGGGCCAGGGGTGCTGGAACCCTTCCCTCATCCATGGGGGGGATGTCTGTCCATCTGCCAAGGCAGTGCCTTGCTCCTACTGCAGTTTTCTCTATCACTGGTTATCCCTGATACATGTACTTATGGACACTGGCTACACAGCTAGGACAGAAGAAGGGAGTAAAAACGATTCTCAAATATTTGTAACTCATGGTTTAAAAGCAGAGAAGAAATTTTTTGATGGGGGTTGAAAGAAACTCTTCAGGAGCTGCTAATGAGTGTGATAAAAGCTTGATCTTGTCTCCTGGATGTTTAAAAGTGGCCATTAAAAAGATCCTTCACGTGAGCAATGCAGAATGCAAACCAAAAATGTAAAGGAGTGATGTTTTTAGTTATCAATGTCAGCAGAATTTCCATAAATAATATTTCATCTACTTTTGTGCATAGACTTTAGATTTAGTTGTGTACATCCTATTGGAAGGTGAAAATTGTCACTTCCAAGGTTTCTTCCTCTGAGCTGCATCATACATTTTATTTTGCAATGGAAGTATTCCTGATATTTTAATATAATAAGATAGGAGCCAAAGGGCATCAGACACCTAAATATCAGATGCCATTTATTTTTAATTAAAAGGACCTTTTCTAAAGGAAAAAAGAGCAAAGCTCCCCACATCTCGTGGTTAGGCCACCTGAAAAGGTGGAGATATAGAATTTCTGACTTTCTTCAACAGAGGATACAAAAACAGTTCTCATGTCTGCTGGAAAGCATTGTGATGGGGCTGTGTAGTGCTCTTCATGAATTTAACTTCACTTGTCTGACACACACTTACTGCCTAAGTGCCATATGGAACATTTTGTTGGGCTCAGTGTGCATCCTTTCAGGTTCCTATTTGGTTGACTTCTGATTTCATGTTAGTCAAAATGAACTCACCTTTCTTGTCTTGTCCTTGTTCCTCAGTTTTTTTTGCATTGGCATCTGCACGGGGGAGAAACAAGAGCTCAGCTCAGCTCAGGGCAGGGAGTCCTGGGAAGAAGAGGATAGAGGGGGAGGTTATCTGCACTGCTGCACCCTGTGGGTGCTCAGAATTGCCTGGGGGGGAGCCATGTGCTGGTGGTGGAGCAGTGCCAGGCAGAGGTAGGAAAAGAAACCAGCACCAACCCTCCCTGCAAACTCAGTGCAGGAGCAAGGCAAGGTTTTATTGACTCTGTGAGGCACAACAAATCTGTTCCATGCAAAGAGATGATGCAGTTTAACTGTGGGGTGCTAGGATACAGTGACAGTAATATCTGGGTTGAAAACTGACATCGCTGCCCTCTGGCTGGCTCAGGTGTGCTGAAAGTTAGTCAATAATGACACAGCACCTTCAAAGCATTTACAGCGCTGGCCAATTAAAATTCCTTCCCCAGCACTTTTATTCATGTTTGTTAAGGATTAGATGGGGCTTTTAACTTCAAGCAAGGAGCTGTGGGAGGCTGGCTGGAGTACTGCTCCTTGCAGCACATCCCTGTTGCGTGGGAGGCACGATGATAATCAGCTGAGCTCTTTCCAGGTCACAGCCTGTGCAGGGGCAGGGAAGGTGATGCTGCAGCTGTGCAGCAGCTGGGATGGCACCAGCCCCATCCCAGGGTCCCTTCTGGCTGGGCTGGCTTCCTGCAATGCCAGCTGCATCCTTGCTGCCTGCACCCAGGGTTATCCTGGAACCATGCAGAGTGTGAGGGTGGGGAAACAAGTTTTGACTGGAGGGGCATCATGTCCAAGGAATGGGGAGCAGACTGAACCATTTGCCTCTAATTCCTCTCTCCATGCTGGGTTCCTAGCCTAGAGGACGGTCATTCACTGGCAAAAGGCATTTGCTGCTGGGGTGCTTCTCCTGCATGACTGGAGCCTTCAGCAAAGGCTCCTATGGCATCTTCAGTGGCAACTCTGTGATCTACTGCTCCAAACTTAGCCACAACAATGACTTGGTGTTAAAAATAATCCCTGGAGTTTCCTCTAAGCAATTGCAGCCAGAGGTGACAGTGAAGTTTGGGCTGCCTAATGCAATTGCACTATCTACTGATACAGGAACAGTTAATGTCACCACCCTCTAACAACCTTAGCCTGATCTGTAAACAGATAAAACAGAGGCTGCTGGTGATGTAACTTTGTTGATCATAAGATTAGAGATCCTGCTGGTCTTTGAGCCCTTTAAAGAAAATCACAGAGATTAAATAGAGAATTTCCAGTGATTTTATTATTAGTGTGTAATATGTTTACTTAGTCCTGATTAAACAAGATAACTTGGTAAAAAAAAAAAAAAAAAAAAAAAAAAAAAAAGAAAAAAAAAAAGGCATGCTTTCAACAGCTCTGGAAGGGATAATCAAACTGGGGAAGCTTTCCAGCACACTTCAGTTACACAGCAAATGTGACTATATCAGTGCAGCAGCCAGCTGTAAAAGGATCATGATTCTGGAACAGAACTCATGTGCTTTTGAGTGCAAGTCCCAAATTCTCCCTGCAGTGCAACAGGAGACTGTGCAAGAGGCTCAGTCTTTGTGCAGGGAGCCATTAACAGCAGGGATGTGATTTTACTGTGTGATGGGAGGGGGTGTATTCCCTTGGGTTAGGATCCAAAACACACCAGGTAGTCACTTTCTGTTTCAAGAAAACCTTTCACATTAGAATAAATGTTCAAACACGTGAGACTGAATGTAATTACTTACATTAAATTCACACGCTTTTTCCCCATTTTTTTCTCCTTACTGGAGGTGTGTGTGTATGTTCCAAAGCCAAGCCCTGAAGGCCTCTCTCTGTCCAAACTCCCCAAGAGTGTTTAAGCAGGGACTTTGTGGCTCATAAGTAGCTTTTTCTTCCTGGTAGCTCATTTTCCAGAGAGGTCAGGTAGTGATTATATCATTTGCTACTTCAGATTTCATCTTTTAAAGTCACAGACCAAAGTGAAGATAATCTTATTTTCACTGATTTACTCAGCAGAAAATAGCAAGATTTTGAAGATTTCTGTGAAGTTTATTTTCAATTTTCAAAATTTTGTTTTTAGAATACTGTCGTGTTCTCAGAACAAAAAAAAAAAACTAAAAACCAGTGGATCTAGTTAAAAACGTGGTTCTGAAGCAAATTGTCAAGCAGCCTCATTGCTGGGACAGTACAGAGTCAAAGAAAACACAGCTACTGGTGTCTCTCGTCTGCAGAGGCCAGGCCCTTCCCACTGCTTTAGTGCTTTGGAATAGCTTAAATATCCAAGCAAGAGGCTGGTGTCTGCATCCTCAGAGAGTGCAAGGATGGCAGCTGTGCTGTGTGTCCAGCATTTCATCAAGGGCAGTGCAAGGCTTCCACAGTTTGCTTCTGATGAATTAGCTGGAGTTCAGGGAGCATGGTGTACTATGGAGTCAAATTTGCGTTGACTGTGTTTGAAAGCTGGAATAGGTGCTCCTGTCCTGCAGGACTGGCATATCCACTCAACACCTAGGCCAAGTCCATGACCATAAAAACATCAAGGTTCTGGGATGCACAAAAAAATAGAGATGAAAGAAAGCTTTTCCTTTCTCTTTGCTCTTGGAGAAGGTGCTATCTCAACTAGTGCTGCCTTCTCTTTATGTACAGCTCAGTATACAGACCTGTCCTGCTTTGGTATCTCTGCACAAGGGCTAAAAACAAATGAAAGATCAGTGACACCGTCGTAGGCGTGACTTCACGTAGACTGAAACAGAAAACAAGCACCATGATCCTTGTGTGCTGCAAACATCCACTGCCTTAGAAGACGTTTTGAAAACTCCTTTTGTGAACTCAGTGGACTTAGAACATTACATGAAAACATTTCTTCATGGGATGCAAAGGCAGCTGTCTGGCTCCACCTGTGCAAGCAGTGCCTGACTGAAGTGGATGCAAGCCAAGATGTTCTCTGAATTAACTTAGGAAGAGTTTATACCTGTCCTGCTTGTAATGATAGTGATATCTGTTAAGTTCTCTGCTTGTTACAAGGTAGTTTTCAGAAGACCTGCATTATAGATTGGTTTATGCTTCAAGAATTAATCACTGAGATCAGATCAGTCTGAGTTTGGTCTTGGTATTGGTCCTCACTACCATCTCTGACAAGATGAACAGGAAGCTGTATATACAAATATATTCTGAGTTAGGATAAACAATGTATATGCTGAATATGACTTGATTCCATTCTGTGGGGATTTAAAATTAAGCTTTGTCTGCTGGGAAATTAGAAGGTGTCCCACCATGCCTTAGACAATCCCAGAGTGTTGGCTGCTCTGTGGTCTCATTATAATCCAGGCACAAGGATGCTTATTTCTTCCTCAGTATTCCACATGGAAAGATCTTCTGAGGGATAAGACTGAGGCTGTCCCAATGGGCTGCAGAGACACATTGGTGCTTTCTAGCCTGGGAATCTGCCCTTACATTTGTCAAAACTGTGAAGGGATCCTACGGATTAATAATTCCAGATGGCAATGCTATGATACTGAGCAAAAAGCAGCTGTTTCAATCCAAAAACCATCAGTCATCCTTAGTGCACAGATCTGCTTCGCATGTTTTGTCAGTCTTCAAAGCATTTCAAAGAATCTTGAGCAATTTCTTTCTGGTAAGAAATTTTGATGCAGATTTTCTTCTCCTTCAATATTAAAGCCAAAATTTAAATATTTTCAACAATTTTGTAATTTCACAAGTTGCTTCTTTGTTTAGGGGTTATATTTTTTATAGTTTTCTTTTTCCATTTGGCTTTCTTGTTTGACAAAATTAGTTCTAATATAAAGAATATTGAAGGGATTTTTTAATGACAACAAAAATTTAGAGGAAAAAATAGCTACAATTATTGTACAGTTTGTTATAAAAGCTTTTCCTTAAGCAAAAATTTTTAGCTTCAAGTTCCTCTGCTATGTGAATTGCTTCTGCACTGAATACTACTTTTCAGCAGAAATATGTTCTTCCCATGCCTTATTGCCCAGCAATATCCTGAAGGGGAAAGTAAAGAAATTTTTTCTCTGTGCTGCTGGTATTGGAGTTGGCAGTCAAACTCACATTCATAGCAGGCAAACTGTTATTTGTTCCCTCTAGAACATATCAACTGTAAATGTTTATAAAGTGCAACACAGTGAATAATTCAGATATAAGTGGAAGGAATAAGCGAAAGAAGCATTGTCTGAGGAATTATTTGGCCAGTGTAAACTTAAAAACTATGAAAGTTTGCTCACAACCTCAGCAGAAAGGTGGAAAAGTAACATCTCACCTGATGCTATGTGTGACTTTTTCCCTAAAACTCTTTTGTAACAGAAGGGCAAAGAACTTAATCAAGATCTTTAAGATCCCTAATTGAGGACCTTAGTGCAAGCACCTTAATTAAGAATTCATTACACTTGAAGGGACATTGTTTCAGTAGGCAGTTATCTTTTGAAAATGCCAGTCTTTCCCCACCCAAGATAGTCAATTTAGGCAAAATACTTGGATTTCTGGTGAGCAATTTTGGGAATAGACAAGTACTGAAACCTCATGAGTACATGAAGGAGGCAAAAATTTAAGTAGAAGAGAATATTAAAAGTTAGAAAGACCAAAGGTTTTTCTTGCAAACTGTGCTGTATATTTCCTGAAGGCTCAGCACTTTTTGTAAACCCTAAATTCCCAGCTTGAGATCGTGGCTGCTCCACATGAGGGAAGATTAAATTTAATAAATGTTTTCCAGTGCAAGAAATAAAGAAAGATTGGGGATTTTGTACAAGGTATTGTACAAGAAAAGTGCTAAGGTTTTGTGCTCTGTTGATATTAAACCTTGCTTATCTGACAATGAAAATTGCAGCTGAAAAACTTCTAGTCTATTGTGGTGCTCATAGTGGACTGGTTCTACAATAACCCTGTCATAGCCAGGGCCACTGTTAAGAACCTTTATTTTAGGAAGGACACATGTCAGGGATCAGTAAACACTAGCCACAGCAACACTTCTGGCTTTTTTTCTTTTCCCTTTCTGACTTTTATTTTTTTTTAATATAGAAGAGGATTATAAAACATAATTTCTGGCATCCTTTCCCTCAGGTATTAGATGAAGTAATGCAATGTGAGCACACACACACACACACACACACACACACACACACACACACACAAACACAAAGGTTGGAGGCTGGATACACATCATCTGAACTTCATGGCACACAAGAGCATTATTCTGCTTTTTTGGGCAGTGTTGATAAGTGCTGTCTCTGGACCTCAGCACTTTGACTGTTCTGAGAACAGCTCCTTCTTCTGTGCTGCAAGCTTATCTGGATCTCCAGCTGGAGCCTGTGTTTGTGGCTCCCCTCTGTGCTGCAGTCCTCAGTGCCTGGGTGGTCAGGCTGCAGTCTGCCAGGACTCAAGGACTGTGAGCAGCGTTTGGAGGCTCACAAAGTGCAGCTCTGGGGTCCTCTGCCCAGTTCAGCTGCACTCTTACATAACTCCAAAACCAGAAAGCACAACACGAGACCTGCAAAGGGCTGCTTGCATCCTGTGTGCCTTGGGAGCCCCCAGACACAAACTGCAGAGTTCTGTGGGAGGCAAATGTGCACACAGGTTAATGTGGCAGCACATCACCATGGGCACACAGCTGTATGAGCCTACCCTCTGCCATTTGAACCAAGCTCTGCAGGCTGAAGTGGCCACCTTCCTGATTTCACTGATTTGTATTCATCTGTCTTTGCAAAACAGACACATTTACACCTGTTTCTAACCTCATGTTGGGTATTTGGTAAAGTTTTTGGCATAGAATAAAAGGTATTGAGGACTCTGTGTAATTTGTTAGAATTCTGCATCAATTATCCCGTGACTATGACTTTTCAACTTCAAAGAATTTTAAAATAATTTCTCCACCAGCAGTGATGTAATTCTACTCACTTTAGCAGATGTTGTTTTGCTGGACTGTGATACCATGTCCCTGTATCCAGTAACTTGTGCAGGCAGAAACAGAGTGCAAGACACAGCAACAGCGTAGCCTCCTGACTCAGCTTCGATGGATGTTACTAGAGCTGAATATAATGTGAAAAGAAATGTATCTTGTCTTTTGGGAAAAGAAGTGTTGTTCAAACCCCAAATTCCAAGCTGGAAGATGAGTAGTGGCCTGAAGGAATCAGGGAAACCACATGTTATTGAAGCACTAAAGTAAACATGCATGTGAACAAATACACAGAAGTGTGATGATGAGTTGGAGCCTCTAATGTGATGAAATGGATTTTTTTTTTTTTTTGTTAGAAAACACTTAGCTTTATGTTGAAAATTAAGTGGCAGAGTTCAGAGAGAAATTAAAGCTATTAGGTCAATTTCTAATATTTTTAAAAACATTTTACAATAGAAACAATTCCTGCCCTCAGTCTGACCCTATTTATCCACAAACTGGTATTACAAAATTTGGTGAAATAAAACCAAGTGATTAGCTTGAATTAACAAAAGACTAAGTCTTCTTAGCAAGGTTTTGCTATGATAAATCCCAACCTAATGCACTAAAAAACATCCCTATGGGCTTTCCACTCTCACAGAGAAACGCTTTTTTACACTCACACATAACCACCCAAACAAAATCCTTGTGGAAACACATTCCCTACGGTGATCTGAAAGTGTTTAAACAGCATTTTGAACCACAGAAATGCTTACTTGAAGTCATATTTCCTTTGTAATTGGTGTCAGTGCTATCACAAAAACAAGAGGGAAAACAAAAATGAATTATTGTACTATAATTTCTTCCCCATAGTCCTATTTGCCAAGACTGAATGTAGTATATGCTGTAAATTCTGATATGTGATTATAGGCCTAGGGAAAAAAAATGTCCCCAAAAGCATATGACAAGACTATTTAGTAACTCCAGTGAACTTCCTTAAACAATCATACCTAATATCTTACACATGAGGAAGAAATCTTGTCTGAGAATAGATTGCTAAATGATACTCGTAATGAAGTGTGTGCATGTGTGTTTATGCGTTTTCTCTAAAATAATAATGGTGATAAGAACTCACCACAGCGTGCTGGGCTGCACTGTGTGCTCTGAGCTGGACCTGCTGATCCCAAGCAGCAGGATGGAGGATATGCTATGGGCCCTGCTGCCTGGGGAGTGGTTTGCTGCTCCAGCCTTTCCTGAGCCTCTCCCATTGCCTCTGCCGCTGGGATGGGGACAGGGATGGGGACAGGGACAACCCTGGGGGCTATCCTAGGCCACCCCAACCCTTCCACACAGCCTCTTGCTGTGGGCAGTGTCCTTGTCACCTCCTGTGGAAAAGGCTTTTTCATCAGCTCCATGCCCTGGGGCCTTTCCCTGCCTCTGGGATGCCCGTGCATCTCTCTCACAGTAATGTCACATCCTTAGAACAAAAGATGGAAAACTCAGGTTACTCCAGTAATACTAATCATTCTTATGATTTCAAAATAAAATTCATGGGTTTTTTTTTAATTGACAGGAGTTTGAAAGTTCATACTTTCTGCAGAAGGCTATGACATGTACATAGTTTTCTTGCTTTGTGATCTGAGACAGCATCTTCAAACCTGCTCTCCAAGAAAATAATGGTTTACATGCCCTTCACAGCAGCAATACTAAATTCTCTTCACTGAAAGCTAATTTGATTTTACTTTCATTGTCTCCACTGGAATTGAAAATCCATTTTTAATGAGATGTGAATCTAGACACATGAAAGGGTAAAAAAGGAATGACTGTAGAGGAGCTTCCTCTGGACCCTCTGTGATATTGTGCTTTAAAATAATATAATCAAATTTGAAAGCAGACAAAAGCTCTCAGTAAAGTCCAATGCATTTTGGACCTCAGTTAAAGGCCAGCACTGAACTAAAGAAAGATAGCTAAAGGACATCTAGGTAAAAGTGAAATCCCCAAACCCTGAATATTCATTGCATTCACAGGAGAGAAAACAATGAGGTGACTGAAGCTTATCTGGGAAGGCAGAAAATGTTTTGCTGTCATTGTAGGTGCTGGAAGTTGAACATCTTACTTATGTCAAATAGGACACAGCTTAAAAATAAATATGCATGAAGAGTTTTAAAGTACAAAAGAGAAAAATAGCAAAAGAGATATGTCAAAAACCATTCTTATTCTGAGATGTGTGAACATTTTCTTCTTTACTGAAGTTTCCAAATGGCTCAGTCCCAGGGTCAAACAGATATAAGGTCTTTGATTTTTTTCTTTGGTAAATCAGAGAGAGAGAAAAAAAAAATCAGTCTGGGACTTGATCAAGGCCTCCAGCCTTGTAGGCAAGTGCCCTAACCACTAAGTTGTGGTATTTTGACCAGAAAAATGTTCTTGGCCTTCAGGCACTCTTCTTCTTGTGTCTGTATGCTCTGGCATACGGTCAGATTGAAGCAGCATAACAAATTATTAACAAACGTAAGATATTTTGAATTTTGCTGCAGAAGAAGAAAAGGCATTTAAGCAAGTTGCCTTATTTCATCTTTAGTGCCCTTCAAAATTCAAACCAAATCTGATATTTTCTCCAGTTCAGCTAATAAAAGATAATGTCCTGCATCATGCAGGTCTGACTCTGCTACATTCAATCACTACTGGGACAATATGATGAAAAGTAGAAGATTTGTTATATCTGTTAAATGCCAAAAATATTTAATTAAAAATTCCTAAACAGAATTTTAGCTGAAATCATTGCTGGAACAAAGGTAAAAAGAGAGTCTGTGGGAAGATCTTGAGGTCATATATCAAGACTATATGATAAATAGTACAGTATCTGAGGAATATGGGAGAAAAGAGAGGCTTAAGGCAGTTATGAGATTGTTCTGGTACAGCAACAGATGGATTAAAAAAAATAGAATAAAGGAGAGACCTACCTTTGGAATGGAGGAAGAAGATGAAGAAAAAGCTATGAACAGCTAGGTGATACAAGAGATACTTTTTTGATAGAGTTTAATTTTATGCAAAAAGAGAAGATATATGACATCCTCTGAAAAACTAAGTGCAATAATCTCACCTTGAATAGTCCAAAGCCAAGTGTAGCTTGATGTGCCCAGTAGTGGAACTCGTGATTCCTGTGGTTCAGATCTTCCTGTCTTGGTTGGTACTTGTGCATCGAAACAATCAGCATACAAAGATGATTAACAAGACTGTAGAAATTAAGACAAATCTCACTTCTGGCCATCAGACTATGGCAGTTCTCCCTCTGAAACTGAAACCTCCAAATCAGGCTGTAGAAGTTGAAGACTCTATTTTGTAGCACGTAGATTCAAAAGTGTTTACAGGGAAGTGTGTAGGAGCAGTATTCCATACAAATAATGTCTGTGGTTAAGATGGAAGATGGATAGATCACAGCAAGATACAAAGGTTAATTTGAGGCTGAACGTTTCAGCTTATGCATATCAAAGCATTGATGCATGTTACTGGCACAGAATGAATAACTTTATTGCATCAGAGTAATACAATGTTCTTGCTTACTGCTTTTCAAATCTAAGAAAAATGCCAAATCAAATGATTCTCCTCTATATCAGTCGCTTTCTTTGTTTGCTGCATAACAAAGATACTGATCCTTACAGAATATATAGATGGATGTCCTCAATATGCCAAGGAAGGAGAGGAAGAAAGAGAAAGAGATGAAGAAGGAGAGGGAAACGAGAAAGAAAAGAAGAAAGAGAGAGAGGGAAAGAGAGGAAGGAAGGAAGGAAGGAAGGAAGGAAGGAAGGAAGGAAGGAAGGAAGGAAGGAAGGAAGGAAGAAAGAAAGAAAGAAAGAAAGAAAGAAAGAAAGAAAGAAAGAAAGAAAGAAAGAGAAGAAAATGAGAGAAAATAAAACAAAAGAAGGAAAATATATCACCCCCTCAGGCAAGATGCAGTAATAGTATTGTTAGGCTACTTTCTGATAAAGCTGTGCATAGAGTCAGCATAAAGCTTTTTATTGAATACACTTTTTTTGAAACTGGTGTCTGAGAGGTCACTGGCCAGGTGTTTAACTATTCCTGCTCAGAATAGAAGCCCATTATTCATTTTTATGTTAATAGTAACTGGGAGATGAGGAGTGGTAAAAATATATTCAGTTCTTAAATTAACACCTTATGACAACTTGCATTAAAACACAATGTGAGTGTATTACATTTCACACTGAATCCACATGGTTGGCTACAGCAGGTATTGGACCAGCAGGAATCACTATTTGTCATATTTGTGGTAACTCTCAAATTAGCTATGACATGGAACAGGCTTTTGATCTTGACTGTGTTCTACTAATTATTTAATCTTTGACAACATAGAAAATGTGTTTCAGCACATAACTTAAGAAAGAGCACAGTATAGGTTTTCCTCCAAAGCCTGCAAAAGCCAAGAAATCAACCCCACACTCCTCTTAAATCCTGTTTTCACCCTCTCTTCATTAAAGCTGGATATGAGCCATAACTCCAAAAATGGACACAAAGTTTTCCTCTTAGGATAGAATTCATTGCATCCAATTTCAAATATCTATGAGAAAGGTGTTTAACCCTGATTTGTTCTTCTTTATTCTGCTTATAGTCAATGGGAAGAAACTAACAATTTTAGATAATTTTAGACATTTACATTAGAATGAAGCAAACTGTGCTCTAGAGTTGCTTTTTTTGGTCCACTGACTTGGGAGACCAGCTCGGATGTGAGAACATCTGGTAAGAGAAATCTCACCTAAGGTATCTAAGAAAGACCAGATGTATCACACCTCAGAAAAGCCTAATTCTTTCCATGGTCTGAGAGCATGCTTGGGGTTAAATGAGATGAATTCCAGCCTTGTTGTCTTCTATAAATTTGGCAGAATTTGTGTCTGGGTCTGGCCAGAGAACAATGGTTACATTTTACTTACAAGTAAAGTAGAAACACTCTTTGAAATTCTGGAATTTGTGAGAATCTTACCCAGAACAGTAGGCTTCTGCCTAAAGCATCTGCTGAAGAACCTTTGGGGGAAAGCCAAGCTCTTGTCTGGTTTGATTCACAGTAAAGAATCAAAGCTACTTAATGTAGGTGAGTGCCCTAACAAATGGGTTTGTGTCTGCTTTTGGGCCTGTTTCACTTCATATCATTGGATCAAGAAGAAAGGACCTGAATCAGGGCTGAGTAGTATCTTCTGCATGGGCCTCTTATGAAAAAATATTTTCTCACTACAGTATCAGGTGACCTCTCATTTGTTGTCTCATTAAGTACAGAAAATCTCTTACAGAATTTTGTTAAAACAGACACAGTGCCATAAAGTAATTTGGTCTTGAGAACTGGCACTTTCTAATGAAAAAGCATGATGCTGCAAGGTCCTGGACAACAGTCTTGATAAACTTCTCTTTCTCTCTCTCCTTTTTTTTAGTTTTCATTAAAATTTTGGGATAAAACCTAATATAAATGAGCAGAATGCATTTGTTTGTTGATTGCTTATACCAACTCCATTTTCCATAAGAAGCATTCTGGTCTGACTACTTTATACTCTACTGTAAAAAGGTTTCACTGCTAAATTATGCTATTCTTTGGCAGCCAACAAGAATTCTTCAGTAGCAGCTGATGGTTTAAAACACACTTTTCTCCCATCTGATGAATGTTGACCCAAACAGGTGAAAGTGGGTGCCAGCTTCATTTCTCTTGTCTAGCAGTGTCTCATACCTCATGCTAAAGCTTCCAGGGTGTGGCTCTCTCAATTTTGGCCATTTTGGGAAGAGATCTCATTTTCCTGCTCTCTCACTAAGACACATTCCTCTCAGACCCTGCAGAACAAATGCATCATACTCAGGCAACACAGGTCCTCCTGGTTGCTGCCTCAACTTTTTCTATGTGTTCGTGCTTCAGAGAGGTGGGATTTTCCTGGACAAGGTCTTACAGAACCTCCTGGAAAGAACCTCCAGCTGGTTTTAGAGAGAAGACTCTGCTTACTTTTAACAGAAGGTTTTCCCCAGCAGCCATGAAAAACACTACTGGAAAGGCAAGTTTCTCTCTTCCAAGCAGTGACAAGAATGAGGAAGAAACACACTTAAGACATCAGTGCACTAGAAGAGTGGGCTTAGAAAAAACTTATGAAGTTCAATAAGGGCAGGTGTAAATTCTTCCAACATGGTATAGAACAGTCCCATGCAACAGGACAGGCTGGGGGGGTGGCAACTCTGAAAAGAGAAGAGTCCTGGTGGGTGACTTGAGCTAGTGAGAGAAGAGTCTCCAGACTGGGGCAAGAGCAAATTCTTTGTTCCATACCTCTGAGAGTACATCTGAAGGCGTATGTCTGAACTCCCCAAGGCAAAACAAAGCCCAAGGTACTGGAATGAGTCCAGTCTATCACCCGGACTTACTGCGATGGATTATCTGCTAAGACGTTGATGCACAAGGACTATCTGAGAAACCCTAATTTGCTCAGTCTGAGGGACAGAAAGCAAAGCCAGATCTTAATACTGTTTTCTCTTGGGGATGCTCAACAAAAGCATGAGAAGGAATATGCACACAAAGTACAAAACAAGAAAATCTTTACTGGATATCAGGAAATAAATTTCACCATGTGGATTGTCTAGCACTGGTGCAAATTGCCTTGAGATGTTCTGAACACTCCATCCTTGGAGATAACCAAAATTCAACAGAAAAAAGCCATAAGCAACATCATGTAACAGTATAAAACATCAAATGAAGATCTCTCAAATCTATTTTATGAAGAAGATCTTTAATGGAGATCTCAGAAACTAATTTTTGGAATTAGGTATTACCATTCTGGAGAGATCTTGTTTGGTGAATACAGTTGTGATAGACTCACATATACTTATTAAAACGATGTTTATATCACAGTTGGATGAGCCAGGGGAAAGGCAGATAAGGAATTAATGTCAATTTCTTGAAAGTACCTACTTGTCATTCTCATATTCAGAAATAATCTCTTACAGAAAAGAACTTGCTTTTTGGGACGCTCTAGTGTATTAATCCAAATTTTTTCATTATTTACTATTTACCTAATTACTGTTATTACCTAAACATTGCAATTTCCCAAGAACTAAAAGAGTTATATGATATAAACTCATGTTTTATAAGAGTGTAACTCATGTTTTAAAAGAGAAGGGAAAAGTCTCCAATTATGGAAACAAAATGAGTTTTATTTGCTGTGAGCCCTTCTGGCGATGCAAGACGATGTGACCATGACATAGTAGAAAGAGACTGTGCAAGATGAGGTTCAACCAATTTCTCCCAGAATTGTGGCTCTGAAGATTCTGCAGAACTCTGAGAGATAAGGAAGTGCCACTGTGTAGAAATCAAATTAATTTTGACTCAGAAGGCTTAAGGCAGTAGAGAGCAATACATGCTTAGTGTAGTGCACTTATCTTTTGTTATTCATTTTCTGTTTCCTTTGAGACACCCACATGAAAGATGCACAGCTGGTTCCTCTTGCTGTTATTTACTACAGTTGCACATTGAATAGTTTGCTATTTCCCATGACATCTTTCATATATCTCAAACATCAGTTTCTGTGCTATTCCAGATAAAAACCCCTCTTTTATATGAGTACTGAAGAATTTACCTTTTCAAAGAGAGCATTTATGGGGAAGTTCATGCTTAGTTATTATAGCAACTCATTCTCCTTTTCCCACTTCATAACCAGGAAATCAAAAAGAGTATCTGACAAAAGAGTCACTGAATGACTTGAAGACTGTGGTAAAATATGCTGGCATTTCCCTGCCATGTTGTCAGTGGGTTAGACCTTAGAAACAATACATATTGCACATTTATTTGGTACTTGATTATTTGGTCCCTACGCCATTTATCCTATGGACCTAATGCAGACTCTTCCACCAGGATAGCCCTGTGAAAGGAAAAGAGAATATGATTTCTAAAAAAGAGAAAAGCTTCAACAGTATTAGGAATCCTTCCAAATAGCCACATCATGTCTGTGAGGATATACATTAAATTACTCTATAGAAAGCAAATGGAAACAGAGGCCTCTCTGCATCCTTCTGCATGTGCTCAGCATGCTGACAAAGTCCTTATGTGAAAACCAGCAAGGATCTATAAAAGAATCAAGAACTTTGAATCTAAGGCAGTGAGAAAAAACTGGCTTTGTGAAGCTTTCTTATTCCTTCTGAATCAATTTAGAGTCTATGAAAGGTGCTGAACTGACAGACCAAATTCCTTTCTTAATACACAAAACAGGTGCAGCAAATGGTGATTTTTGAGCTTTCCCTACTGTACCAGTGCATTTCAGCATTGGCTGAGGGGGACAACCTTCGGGCAGAGGGGAGAGCTCATCTTCCAAGCCTGTGCATTTTTTCCCCGCTGTGTTCACTGCCAACAAAGACACCAATTAGTGCATCGCCCCAGCATTTGAAGCAAATGAAAGCAGAGACAACAGAATAAAGGGAGAGATCTGTTTGCTCCTGGAATTCTGTTTTGACATTTATTTTGGAATTTAGCAAGGCCTACAATCGTTTGCATTATTTTAAGGAAAAAAAAAACCAACACCCAGTCTCATTACCATTGGATATGATGATGGAGGAAATGGGCTGGAAAAATCCTGGATCTTTGCTGTGCCTTATTCTGGAATTACAAAGACTAGGGCAAATTCTTTACTGCTGTGCCATTCAGCTATTATGTTTAACAATCTAATTAGAATGGCTGTGTTGCTTTTCCCCATTATAAAAGCAAAGACAGTGCACACAAGAAAAACCAATTAGACAGCTGTAGTTTACAGAGCTGGCTTGCCTCGAGGCTGGTTTCTAATGAACCCCCAGTAGATGGTTCCTATCCAGAAGCAGGACAGAAGGAACACAGTGATAGTGTGCTATCTTTCCTGTAATCAGGCTGATGTCTGCCCTGGTCCACAGAGCTGACACTTGACCATTTCTTTCTGCAGCTGTGGTGGCCACCAGCACCAGCACTGTGACACGAACCTGGCTGATAATGCAAGTCCCTTACACGGCTCAAAGTCATGCTAACAGGTGGCAATAAATCTAAAATGTCCCTCTCAGTTTTATGATTGCTGCTTTCTGCTCACCAGGGACTTGTTTTAACTGAAAGCAGACACAAAGCTGTACAATAACCTGCATACTTGCCATGCTTTTATTTTTCAGCATGTATGGCTCAAATTAAGGCAGACTGTATTGAGTAGATTGCTCACTCCAAGTTAGTCATCTGTTTAGTGTTTCCACAAGGCAGTTGTGGTTGTTCACAAGTCTATTAATTAAAAAGAAAATGATTAAGGAAACTACTCAGTGGGTTGATGAGCCATTCAACCACTTCAAAACTAAGTAAAACATTAAAACAACCCCCCCTCCCACATTCCTTTTCTTGAATAGCCTGATAACAGGTATTTGTTTGAACTGAACTTTATAGGGCTTGTGAAAACACAAGCGCTTGTCATCACTGCATTTATATGAGTTTTATGCACAAGAAACTGGGTAGCACTGTCTGAGCTAGAATAGATGGGGCTGTGTCAGCATTCCCATCAAAAATACCCCTATATTCACAGGCTTATGAGTCAGTTATTAAAAAAAAAATCACTCCAGGATAAAGTTTTGCATTTTTGACAGTAATACTTGGGTCAGAGAAAGCAAGCATGGGACTTGCAGAGAAATCTGTATAAATTAATTTCTATTCAAGATTTAAAGTACATGCACAGCTACACATTAATATATTTTTTCAGCTGCAGAATTGCATTGCTATTGCTACTGCTATTATTTATCACCACAAATATAGTTTTCACACTCATATTATTTTGAATTTCACTGTTTGGGAGAAATAAGTTCGGAAATCATTCCCATACACTATTTTCACCCAGTGTTAGTCTCCTGTGCCTGTGTTTCAGTAGAGTGTATAGGGGTGGAGGAGGTTTAAACCAAGTGATAAAAAAAGGGAAAATAGGGATATAAGGGAGTAAAGAATACAAATCTGAATTCCTGTGGTATTCATATAATCTTAAATAAGACATTGAAAGTTAAAACTAAGCAAAGAAGAGTTGGAAATATGTTTTAGTCACGACACTACTGTCAAAAACTTGATTCTTTTGATCAATTTTTTAAAAAGTTCATATTTTACAAGTAGGTAGAAAAAATTTTATGGTTAGCTGTCATGGTCAGAATGCTTTCAGAATGAAATAATGAAAAATTTGTGTATAAAAGCCTGAGCTGGGGAAAGAATAGGAAAAATAGCAACTAGTAGGGTAAAAACCTTTGTAGTGCTTTCAATTTGTATCTTCAGTAAGCTCTTTTTAAAGAAATTACTTTCAATGATGGTCAAATGGAGTAAATATCTAGTTATAAACTTTATTAACTTCTACCCACACTGGCAGAGGTAGCTCAAAGTAACCCTGTGCATGAAGGCAAACACAAAAGAAGGGGTTACCTAGGCTACTGTGTATTTACAAGTGCTTGCCAGTAATATCTCCAAATGTAGCTCAAAACCCAACCAAACAAAATAGATAATGAATGCTTGTAAGGATTAGGAAAAGTGCCAAAGATAGCAGATCAAGGAATTATTCTTCATGGGAAAAAAATGTAGGATCAGATTTCTAGAACTAAAGCTAGTATGAATTCTTTATACTGAGGCAATTTAGTTCTCCAAAGAAAGAAAGAGCTTTGGTGGGTGGGTGAGATGGAAAGTCAGGTTTTAAGGACCTCTTATGTTTGCAGTGGTCAGCTGTTGTTTGGAGTAAAACTAGGTCAATTATTGTTGGTTCAAAAAGAGGTAAAAATTATGTCTGGATTAATTCCAAAACATTTTTCCTCCCTGTTTTGTACTATGGAAATAATGCAAAAGATGTATTTTCCCACTGACTGGCAGTCCAGTGCTGTATGTCTTCTCAAGTCATGATAGTGGCATCTCCCTTTTGCGAGCCCTGGATTAAAGGAGCTCACTGCAGCTGATTTTTAAGTTTAACCTACATGTAGTGGACAGGATATCTCTCTGGAGAAAGAAGACTATGAGTTTCTTATCTCACAAATGATCTGTATGTGTGCTCAGGTTCCAAGACCCCCATGCCAGGATAGGGATCAGAATTTGTGTTGAGACTCAGCAAAACTAAGCCAATGTGAAAAGAAATAGGGAAAAGAGTCATCTTTTTAATGGCCTTCTTTTTAGAGTGTCCTGTGTACTGATTTATTCTTTTCATGGGTATTGTTATTTTGGCATCATGAGCAAGTTGAGGTATCTATCATCTGGATTATCTTTCTGTTAAATAAAACTTCTTTACCTGTCTCTGAAGGGTGTTTTGCATCTTTGTTTGGAATAACAAATTCGGGAGTGCTGGGCAAACCTCACACTAACATCAGGAAAAAACCAATCCCTGCAAACATGCAATCATGTGACTAAGAATCAAACTGTGACCCCATCCTGTGCTTTCACAGAAAGGTTTAGCACATATCCGCACTCCCTTCTAGGTAGACCTTCCTTGCAGAGGAGTGTAAGGGTAGAGGAATCCTTGACTAAATCAGACTGGAGAACCATTTTGTCTGTTACTCAATCTGGTACAAGCAGAAATAGATGCTATAAAGAATGACAGAAGAACCCTGCAGGAGGCAGAGGCAGAATAATCTGCCTCCAGAGAGCTCTCCTGATCCTATTCACTAACTGGGAGAAACTAGTTTAAGCCCTGAAGCACTAGGTTTAATATCTCTTCCAAAAGTTTTATTTTCTTTAATTATGATAACTCTGGATATCTATGATATTGATATAATATCCAATCTCTTGATGAATCTGGTGAAGCTTTTGGTCTCAACAACTTCCTTTGGCAATGAGTTCCACAATTTAATTACACGTAATATAAAAAGGTATTTCCTTTTATCAGTTTTGACTTGCCCACCTTTTAATTTCAGTGAGTGCCTTGTTGTTTTTCCTTCCAAAGTGAGTGGAAGCCCCTGATCTACTTTCCCTGTGCTGTTTTATATGATAACATTAATCTGTAAAATATTTTCATTTTGCTTCTCATTTCTTCTTGCATGAGGGGAAAATCCTCTGTCTTTCCAAATTCTATTCACAAGACCACGTTTCCACTTCTGTTATTTTTCTGTGATCTCTCACCAAGTCTATCATATTGTTTTATGGGACAGTGTCTGGTGCTCCAAGAAGTATCTGAAGTAAGCTCTGTCCTTTACATATGCAAAGGCATTATCATGTTTCTGTGCTGTTTCCATCCTCTCCTCCATACTTCTGTAGCACCTGAATGCTGTTAGGTTTTTTGGGGGGAGGACCATGAACTCCTAGTGTGCTGTCTGCAATGGTGTCTAATTTCCCTCCTGAACCAAGCCATTATATAGGCTTTAATTGGAAGATTAATTTCACTTTTATTCTCTGATGTACTTCACATGCATCAGTGATACTTGCAGCTCCTTTGGAGCTGTCTGTTCCTGACTGACTGAAGTGATTTTGGGTGAGGTCCAGTGACCATAAGTAAGGTGCTTAACTTGGGGATGAGCTGTAGGCCCCTAGTGAGACAGCCTTGCCCAGATGTGAAACCAATTTTCCTCTTCAGCTGATGAAGAGAGGAAAATTATGTGAATGCCTCTGAAGGAAGGCCTGTAAGCAAGGCAGCTCTGCCCCACTATATGTATATGGAAATACATATAAAAAGCAAGCCTTAGACTAAGATTTGGCTTCACCTAATCTGCAGCCTTGGGCTTTTAAAGAGAAAAGCTAGAAACCTATGGGCAGAAACCTTTGAATTTTATCTTTGAATTATAAAGAAATTGCAGCTATTCAATACAAAATTTTGCTGTATTGGGACTCTAGAGACAGAGACGGGTTGCATGCTAAGCCAGAGGGCAGTGGGAGGAAGTGTGGATTTTCTTCACTCTGTGCTTGTCATAGAACACTTCATCATGTGCCCTGCAAGGGTGAAAAACAAGGGATGATAATCTGCCACTGGCAGGAGAGTTTATTCTCTGCTATTGGAAGGCAACATCACAACCCTGTTTGTCTCATTTGTTCTATAACTCCAAAGAAGCTCCCAAGCACAAGGAACTCAGTCTAATGAAGCTAAGAAGAAAGAATGAACAGGGCAAGAAAACAGGATTATTAAGGAAGGTGGAAGATAAGAGTTAAAAAGGGTGTGTACAACGTCACAGAAAGTGCACATTCTTGGTGGATAGTAATCAATTTTTTTTCAGGAAAGGACATAAGAACCATCCTGCTGAGCTGAATGCCATATCATTACATATCATTATAAGTTCACCCTGCTCATTCCTTAACCATCTTGTACTTTCTGCTAGTTTTTTTTTTTTTTAATTAAAACATTTTATTGTGTACAAATACTAAACAAAGTACCAGCTTATTGCCTTAAATATAAATAGTTATTCGATCTATATTGTTTTTTTTTTTTTTTTGGTCCTAAAGATTTATTCTCAACCATTTCTTTCCCTAAGGCCTCAGATAGGTTAACAGAACTGTAAAGCCACAGTGAAAAATCAATGCCTTGGAACATATAAATACCAGCTGGTGGTGTGGAAATGTCTTGGGTGGCCTAAGATGTGGCCAGCTGTGATTTTGGGGTTGTCTGCAAAAATCTGGGAAGTTATGATGAACCTGTTTCTGGACAGATCTGGTGAGACTGCCTTTTCATGTTCTTTATGCCACTGGCATATGAATATCAGCATCTGTAATTGGAACCATTGCACAACATTTTGAGTGAAATTCTGAACCATAACCTTTGGAAGCAGATGGCTTTCATCATCTTCACCCTGTCATATTGCAGTAGTGGGTATGCCTGCCTATGCTGAACTAAAACAATATACTGAATTAGAAAAGATTGTTTGCTCATCTACTGGTTTAGTAATAATCAGGATAAAGAAGAAAGGAAATAGATTGAAAATATATTTGAATCTGATCAGTAGAGAACACTTCTATAGTTTTTTGATGATATGTCACCTCCAGTTTACTTCCAATGACTTTTGAATATGTAGGTGCTGTCTTCCATTTTATACACACACATGCCCAGACAGACAGGTTGTTGCTTTAAAATGTCAGCTCCATGAAGCATCACTTGAAAAATCCTCATGACTTTAACTAAGTTGGAGAAATTTGTGCAAAAATATAAGGTCAAAAGAGCCCTATATGACAGATCCTTGTTTGCCTGCTTCAGAATGCTTCAAAGGACTTATTTGCTTACCACCAAGGCCAAGAATATGTGTCAAAACTGCTTAAGATAGGGATCAGTTTTAATAAATATGATCTCAGACCTTCCAAGGTGTTTAGGTCTGGGAACACTTACAGTACATCTGTTATTATTTTGGTTCAGCTGAGTTATTGCTTTAATCAGCAACATTTCAAGAGACCTGGTATATAAAAAAGAGGAATACTAACTTGTTTTCCATGTTTACATTTCTGGCATTATGTAACTTTATCATGGCTACAGATATGAGATGTCTTGAGTTGTGGTGAAGCAGCCCCAGAAGGCAGAGAAGAGTCACTTAGTCCTTGTCATGGAGCTTGTGGAACTCCTAGAAGCATTCAAATTATTTTGGGTTATGTACACTGTTAACATGCATGATTTGAAACCATGTCATGTATTCTCCTCATAAAATTATCATGTTTTTCTTAAAATTGATTAGGAAGTGGAGGCTGCTGCCCCTTATGGACCTCTGTATGATGATGGTTAATTCCTGTCCATTTTTCATGCCAGTAAATAATTAGAAAATAACTAACCTCACAATAATTCACCAGAACCTGTGTAAGAAGAAGTGTTACTTTTCCCTACTCGTTTCATCCAATGGATGTTTTGAGCTTTGTAACTTAGTATGCTTATTCTGTTTTGTTTTGTTGGGTTTGTTTCTTTTCCCCCCTGCAGTAGATTAGGGAGCTTTAAATTATCTAATTTATTCTTTGAGACCATTCACTTCAAATGGATCTGGAAGACATTCAATGTAGAAACTACTCTGAGCACAGTAAATCTCACAGTTGTGCTTCAATTCAGTAATTTCTTGGGGAACATCTGTCCACTTTGCTGTTTTTTTCCTGGTGTTAGATTCAGAACTATGTGCAAGCAAGATTCCATAGACTGTCAAAAAGTGAATTGTTTCTATTAAGTGAAGAGCTGTAGCTTAAAATGTTTAAAATGAATATTCTATTTTTCTGTTTTTTCTTATAATTTATTTTACTTGACTCTGGGTTTCATAGTCTTGAACAACTAAATATTCTAGGCAAGTATTTGTCTTACTCTACTTCTCTTGGCATTCAAGTTCCTCAAATCTCCCACTTCATCCCATACAAACCTAAAATTTAGGAACTTCCTCATAATTTATTGTCTGGAACTGAAACTATTCTGAGTCTTATTTGGATTCAAAAACTTATGCAGAGATCAAAAATGGGAGGAAGGTTTTCTGAACCTCAAAAATTTAGCGTGCACTACTGTAAGACCATTGCCATCTTCCAACTCAGTGAGAAAGTTTAGGAAGTCTTAGGATGCTTGTATCCACTTGGATATATCTGGAATTAAAAAGCAGTTAGATCCAGGGTGTGCTAAAACCAATTTTTTTTCCCCAGCAAAAAAGGGACTGAGCACCATTCTGAATCTTAATAGCAAAATATCCAGTCAAGTAGCAGATGGCACAAGCTGCAGAACTTTACTACAGTACCTGATAGGCAAAAACTGGGTGTCTGGGAGTTAGGAATGAGGTGATGGGAAAGATCTTCTGCATTACATTGTGTTTCTGAAGACCAAATAGATAGTTTCATTTTTTAAGGTGCCTGCCTGAAGTTCATTTCTGATTCATTAAGACAGGAATATTAATAATGAAGAAGAGGAAAGAATATAAACTAAAATGAAGGAATTTGAAAAGATTAAGAAAGGAAGAAAAAGGACATAAGAAAACCTTTGAATAGGAAATTTCATGTATTTCTAAACAGGAAAAAAAAAAGGAGTTTCTAAAGCCCTTTAAAAAGGGGGAAACGCAATAGTATGCTTAATTGTAGATAAAAATGTCAGAGATGTTAGCAAAAAGGCAAAAAATAAGTTTGATGATTTTATTATATATCAAAGAATATAATGTAATAATGTCCTGTATGGAGACTATATTATCTATATTACCTATTATCTATATTATCTATAGATGTTAATTTTTTGCTTTAATGGCTGACAAAAATTTAAACTACCAAAAATGAAATTAAATAATTTGAAATATCTACCTAAATAGAGAAGAGTCTTAACTGTTAATATTGATTTTTAATATGGTTTGTATAAAAAAGAACATTTCAGAGGCATGGATGAACATTTGTTATTGTATGGGATATTTCTAAATGTACTGATCTGACACTGATCCCAAGAATAAGTAGGATTAGATTCCCAAAAGGAAAACCTCTAACATGAGTCAAGTACAATGAGTTTATGAATAACTGGTCAGTCATCAGGACTATTATAAGATATTTTTTTTCTAAAGTGTATTTGATTTTATGTCACACAGCATTTTAATGGAAAAAAATGAGAAAAGATAAAACAATTCATTAAGTTAACACGTTTTAAAATGCAATTGGAAGCAGGCAAATCATTATTAGTGTATGTGTTTATCTCTGCAGAGAGCCCCCAGAGGTCATTGACCTTCTTTTATTTCAGAATTCATGCTTGTAGCTTGAATGAAGATCTAAAACCACACCTGAAAAAAACTCAACACAGAAAGAGATAGAATATGTCTGTAAAGACTAGGGGAGAGCTGATAATGGTGCTGACATATCACTGGGGATGGGATTTGCTTACACCCCACTGTCAGTAGCTGCAGCATCAGGTGTGAAATCTGCACCAATTGTACAGTTCTGTAGAGTCAAAGGAGAGTTATTGGCACCTCAAGGAGACAATCCATCCCATGTTGCCATCTAAAAAAGATGTGAGGAAGTGTCCTCAGGAAGTATCTGTGACTTTCTGGTGGCTCACACAGGAAGCTATGTGGTTAAAAGAGAGGGACTTTGGGATGGTTGAAGGTAGGTGAGACAGAAATTAGCCCAACACAGCATTATCTCTATCACTTTATCAAGCACAAGTAATAATATGGCCTTCAACATGACCAGCTGTAATGTTCTGTATCTAAAATCATAAAATAATAGCCTTATAAAAGAGAATCCACTGTATTTTTTAGAGAAGGGACTCTGGCAGACTTGAGGGCCATGGTCATCTAAATAAATGAAGCCATGATCAAAACAGCATATGCTAATATTTGTAGCATCAGGGAAAGAGTCAGGAGGGGACAACTTTTTTTCTTCTACAGCTGGCTCTGATGTGACTGATGTTGGGATGTAAAACTCAGTTCTGGTGGCTAGTCCTCAAGAAGAATGTTGAATAACTGGGGAAGGAAAAGCTACAAGAAAGATTAGAGGGTTATAGAACAATCCAAGAAATGCAACCTGTTCAGCTGAATGAAAGCCTGTCATGATGGCTTGCTCATGGTCACTTATGTACCCAAATTGTGAAAAACAGGTCTGATGCAGCAATTCAGGGCAACATCCACACAGTATGGATCAAGTGGTAAAAAGTGAAGCATAAAGAACTCAGTTTAACATTCCCATGGAAAACAATCTTTCCTGTGAATGGTACAGAAAGAAGGCTGCCTGAAATTATGTGCCATTGCATGTTCACGTATTTTTTCCATCACAAAGAATCCACATGTTGATAAATTTCTCTCACCACTAAAACTGTGAATGGGGACTTTGGAATGAATGTACTTGACTTGGTTTCTAGCACTTGATTGCTGCTGTGATTATCACTCCAAATACAGTGTGCTCTTAAAAGAGAAACGCTAATAAAAATTTCATTGTGTTGAGGATACCTAACTAATCAGTCAATCATCTTTGAGGCTCAGAGTCACAGAAAAAGAGTTTCATCCATTCTGATACTCATGGAATGATGTTTTTTTAAGCAATAGAGTCTAACTCCAATACAAGAATGAGAAAATAAGTTAGTCATAAAAATGGGAAGGCATACACTATTGTTTAAGGAGAAAATCAGGGTAGATGTACACAGAAGCATTTTGTGACCATGGTATCTCCAAGCAGTAAGCAAACCTGGGTTTTTCTGTTTGTTCATGAACAAAAGCTCATGTTATTCTCCTTGTCATAGTGACTTCAGCATTTTCTAAGGCTTTTTGGCCTCCAGTGGTCAACTTACTGCATGATAAACTCTGGAGTATCTTGTTAGATAAAATGATCTAGAACTACTTGTTCTTTTAAAGCATTATTATTATTATTAGTAACATCATCATCATCATCATCATCATCATCATTATTATTATGTCCTCTCCAATTTGCCCCCTCTTAGAAAAAACAGACCAAAGAGTGACAAAGACTGAAGTTTATAATGTCCATGTGACTAGCTGGTCCATTGAGATGGTTTTGTGATGTGATGACAGCTAAGTAAAAGGTTTCCTTTATTCCTCATGCCACTGTTAATATGTTCAGGATTGTTTTTCTACCACATGCAATCCCATCTAGTTTTTCACTTATTTGTCAAAATGCATCAGTGAGCTGTGGGGATGCTTTTGGTTTATGGAAGAGAGCAGTTCAAGGGGTCTGTCTGAGTTCACCAGATAAATACGGTGTGTTAAACCTAGTGGTTGTCTGCCTTATTCTCTAAGGGTGTTATGAAAAACTAAACTTTCTTCAATATTAATACACTTAAATAGTTTGTCTCCTTGGTAGAATGGACATAAGTTTCATCAGAGTTGGAAAATTTCTTAAATCCTTAATGTTCAGTCTAGTAAGTACCTGTGTGAACTCATCACTACTATGTGGGAATAGATGTCAAAACATTCTTCAGATTTGCCTATGAGTGTATGAAAATTGTTAAGAGCCTGCCAGGCTGGGCAAGAAATCCTGTTGGAAAGGGAATGTTTTTACTCTGGGCAATAGGGCAAAGGTTGATCTACTCTTGGTTGCACTAGTTCTTCTCCTGATAGATTATGCACACAGCCAGAAGACTCCATTAAGAAAAATGCATGCCAAAAACAAGAATAAAAATTGAGAGACAGGAAGGGCCTGAGGATCTGGTGGAGTATGAAGAAGGCAATCAAAAAAAAGATGGCACAGCTGGAAACTTCATTTTTTTCTGCCAATTCCTAGCTGCTGTCATAGCACTTTTGTGCTACTGACAGGAGGGATAGTTTAAAGCAAACAACTTATGTTGGAAGATCAGATCAGCACGTCACTAGTTTGGGAGTGGCACATTGCAAATTTGGCCTGAATCTCCCTTTTCACGTTTCCTGTGTTGTGTAATGTGCTTTGTAGTCCTAGCCAAAGATCTAGGGTGCTACATGTACACCATCAAGAAACCATACTGATTGGTATCAGAATTCTTGAATGCAGACATATTTTATATATGTGTGTTCCCTGTAAATGAGTCAATCATATACTTCCTTTTAGTTGTGCAATGCTGCTCTCACAGCTTGCTCCCAATTCTGTGCACATTTGTAACACGTTTGCTAGTACCTATATTGAGCACTCTGTTTGAAAAGCTGTGTAAAAACAAGATTCTTGATTGGAATTAGGTTTTTGGTGGTGAAAGTGCAGATGGGAAGGTAGTAAGTACAGAAGAGTGGCACTCAATGTATCCTCTGCTTTTACTTTCATTGTAGGGATGTCAAGGCCAGGTGTGCTCTTTATTTTTGGCAAAAGTAGAGGGATACTCCTGGGGTTTCTGACTTTAACTTTTTACTGTATTACACATATAAACTCCCTTTCCTTATTTTCTAGTTGGAACAGTTGCACATACTCCAAAGATAAAGAAGAAAACTCCTATAAGACCAAAGGCTGCTGAAGAGAGATTCTCCAAGAGATACTTCTCATCATTGCAGTGACTGTGAGCTATTAAATTGCTAAAAAGTTTTTGCTAATTTGACTTCCTCTACACAAACCAGCCATGCTAGTCTTTGAAAATTTTAAGTAGGTCTTGAATAGGTTCAACTTTCCATAATTCAGCTGAAAGCAATGGGCTAATTAATCTTATTTAAAAAGGAGTGAAACAGAAGTTAATTAAAATGTAAACAATGGTCTGTATTGTTACTGACAACTTTAGAAACAATAATCTTAGAAATTCTTTGTGTAATGTATTTTACCTGACTTCCCTGAGAGGAGAGGGTGGTTTTGCAGCAGATCATGTTACCCAGCTTTCACTTTTAAATGAAATATATTCTTTGTTTCTTCCAGTGCAGTGCAGCTGGATGACCTGGAGCCAGGCAAAAGCTGTCAGAGCCCTGTTCACCAGGGAAGTTCCTGCTACCAGGAGGCTGCTGGACAAGGGACACCAAGGAGAGTGGCTGGAGCCCCTGCAGCAACCAGAACTGGTGTGTCTGAGCACTGGGAAGAGAGAAACAGATGACCTGGAAAGTTAGAAATAAATGTCAGTCAGTGAGAAATGATTAACAGCTCGTCCAGCTTATGCCAAGGACAGAGGGTTCTCTCAAGCATTCTTGTGCAGTCCTGGCTGTCAGATGAAACATGCTGAGGAACAGGAGCAATCTGGTGTGTGGGCCAGAACTAGCTAAACTGAGCAAAAAGATTCTGGAGGTTAAGGTTGGGCCCCCATTAAAGGGGCTTTGTGTTTGTGTTTTTCAGGGTTGATCTTGTTATTCCTGTTCTTCATTAAAAAAAAAAAAAAAAAAAGAAAAAAAAATAAAAAGGAAAAAAAAGAGAAATATATGCCAAATAGGTGTGGCAAAAAAAAAAATCTGGAATTTATATGCCTGAGGGGCAAAAAGAATCTTGCCAAGTTATCTTCCCCAAGTTATCTTCCTACCTCACCATTGAATTACTGCATAAATATGTGTCTTCTAATTTAGTATAAACTCCAAATATCTATGAATGCAACAAAAGAAAAATTTAAGGGAAAAAAACTTACAGTAGTGAAAATAACATGTGACCAGTCATGAGACTGACAATAGATTTTATATTTGGCTCCTTCCTTTGTGGTAGCTGAGTAAGCCAACTCAGATTAGCAGGGTATGTTATGCCTATTACCTGAAATGGTTTTCTGGCCCACATCAAAGCTGTGAGGGAAAAACTGCAAGTGACTCTTGTTGTTGTTCACATAGAAAAGTGGGGTTTTCAGTAAAGACATAAATGGCTTCAAGGAAAGGTTTAATTCCCCAGTGTCTTACTAATGATGATGTTTTGAAACTGCAAGTAAAAAATCAGCCTTAGGGATTTTCTACAGCAAAAACATTATATGCAAGAAAGGGTATGTTCTCACAGACTATTTCTTTCTCTGCTACACATGCTGACACCACTTGTTTGTTTACACTCAATTGTTTCAAAGTACATGTGAAAATTATTTAATAATAATAAAGAAATATTGTCATCAAAGCACCATCAGCACTTTTCAAATTAATCTACTGCACAGTAACGAAACTGGGGAATAGAGAAATTCAGTGACTTCTTGAACTAAACTGTAATTCCCATGATTGAATTCCTGGCTATGTTTGTAAATGACATTTTAGTCTCAGTATAACCTGTAGCAACCACCAAAGTGTTACTGACCCAACTATAATTCAGGAGTGAGACAATAGGCATGAAAACTCATCCTAGACCTTGAGGGACTGTAGTAAGCAGGGCTGTTGTGTAAGCAAACATTAAAACACAGCCAGCTTCCTGCCAGTGCTGTAAAACTCAAATCATGGTTCAGTCCTGTTGTACTTGCAGCCCTTTTGTTTGCATTCCTGGAGAAATTGCTGTGACAAGTCGCTGTTAACACAAGTCCCAGGGAGAGGTTTTATTTGGACATGAAGGTAAGGAAACAAGATCCCTTGTGCAGATGGCTTTGCCCTTACTGTCCCAGGCTGACAGCCAGCCATGGCTGGGACTGGGGACATCACAGGTGCCAAGACTGTGGAGAGAAAGCAGGATAGAGCTCAGCCTGACCACCTATAGGTGAGTGATCATGCAGCACAAACTACAGATGTGAGAAAAGGTGATGCAGGTTTGCAAATTATCTTAAGCCTGACCTCTTTTGCAATGGAGGTCAGTGAAGGAGGAAAGGAGCACATGCTTGAGATTTAAACACATGGGGCCTAAAGGTTTTGCAGAGCATGATAAAAAGTAAAAGGGCATTTTTCCTATTTGCTGTTGTGAAGATGAAAAAAATTCATGTGTTTGATATATCCTAGGATAGATTTTATGCGCATGGTCAGGCTAAACTCAGAGAAAGCAATGAGGCAAAAATGGGTTAAATTGACTGGTATTTTAACTCCTCCAGTTCTCACAGAATGATTTTCTTCAAGCGAATTCATAAAGTTCCCCTTCATCTAAGTTCTCCAGAAATGCTAGTAATGGTGGAAGCCACATGTGTGAATTCTTCAGCTAAAGGAGTCAAATTTTAACCCTGGTTCTGCTGATAATTGACATGGGCAAGTAGGTAAAAAAAAAAAAAAAAAAAAAAGCATATATATATATATATATATATATATAAACACACACACTAATATTATAATTCTCTCTATGCATAAGTGTGATGTGCACAGTTCAACAGGGTTTTTGACACCTATAATGTGTGATATGGCAGAGTGCACCCTCAACAAATTCACACATGGTTCCAATCCGGGGAGTGTTGGGTTGCTCTTCAGAGGGATCTTGACATGTTGGAGATATAGAGACAACAAGAATATAATGATTTTATCAAAAGAAATGCTAAGACTTGTCCCTGGGAGGGAATAACCCCAATAAGCAGCAGTTAAGGCTGGGGAGCAGCTGCTTGGTTTTGCAGAAAAGGACCAGGATGTCCTGATGGACAAAAAAATTCAGCATGAGCCAGCCCTTGCAGCACTGAAAGCCAGCATGAGCAGCAGAAGTACAGCCACAGCCAGCAGGCTGAGTGACTTGGAATGTCTGAGATGCCATTTGAAGAGTTGTGTCTGGGCTCTCCAGGACAAGAAAGGCTCCAGCTAAATGGAGAGAGTGCATTGGATGTCACCTCCATGGGGGGAGGCTGCAGAAAGAACATACATGTGGTGGCTGTGGGTAGAGTGTTTGTTCAGCCTTCAGAAGAGAAGGCAAAAGAGAGACCACACTGCTAGCTTCAATTACATGTAGACATGTAGCTGGGATTTTCTTGGAGCTGCACAGTGAGAAAATGAAGCACGACAGACATGAGTTACAACACAGAGAAATTCCTGTCGGATATTTACAAAATATCACCATGATGGCGTTCAAATGTGTTGTAATTTGTTGCCCTGGCTGTGAACCCTCTTGTTTTTGACAATGTTCAGGATTCAAGTGGACAGCTCTACAATCTGATTTATTTAACCCTATTTAAGGAAAGGACCTGGATCAGACACCTTCTGCATGTGTCTTTCAATTTAAATTATTTTGTGATGTATGATTCTATGATTGTTACACAGCATTACACAGATTAGCTAGAGTTGAATTAAGATGGCAAAGTCACTCATGGAACACAAAAATTAAACACTTGTGGCAAATAACTTATACTTGATAGAGGTATTCTAAGTTTGTGTCTATGTATATCAGTTTACAAAAGCAGCCTGTAATAATAATGAAAATGTCATTTGCACAAGATATAGTACATGTCTACTCTTGTTTCAGTTCTGAGTGAACTCCTGTGATTAGCTAGAAAACTGAAATAATATTTGGTAAAGAAAAGCACAGCCCAGCTCTCTTGCAGAAGTTAGCTGACCATGGAAAAGCAAGGTTTCCTTAATCTTAGATGTCAAAATTTGCTTTTCCACAACAATTTGTTTCTCATCTCATTTCAGCAGGTAATATGTGTTTGGTAAACTTCACTTTCACTGAAATCCAGACCCATGTTTGTGATAGCAAATTAAAAAAACTTGCAAGTAAATGCTATTTTAGAAATAATGTGCTATTTGTGTTTTCATACAGAGTTTAGCACTACAGGGTTCAGGATGTGAGCAGTACCTTTGCTGCATTCCAGATAATGTGATAAAACAGAGAAAAGAGAAGTGAATGGAATACTTTATAAAATATCAAGAAACTATACATTTTTTTTGGTGTTCAGCTGGTCTGACAACAACCAGTGAGCAATCCTGGATGAGTGATGTTACTGCAATATCTGTAGGTAATAAAGAGGATGAAAATTAGTTATGCAGATCAGAGTCATGGTGGTGACAAGTGATCAAGTGTAAATGGTAAGGCTGCTGGGCAGAGGCTTTGGCTTTAGATCCTATACCTGATCCAGACCATTTCAACCTTTTAAAATGGGCTTTTTATTTAATGTGAAGATGTTTTCTTGTAAGACTTCTGGCTCTGCTCCAGAAAGAATCAGAAATGAGACACACAAGAGAAAGTAATGTCCTGAACCCTCAAAAGTATCAGATGAAAACTAGTCTCATAGGAGATTAAAAGACAGATGAATTTTCCATGTCTGGATGATCAGGACACCAGATGGGGATAGCATTTTTCTTGGGTGAATCTAAAGGAATGTTTCCTAAATGTAGATTGCATATTGAATATAACACCAGGCTCTGAGTAGGATGTGTAATATATATGTAAAAGGAATGCAATATATCTTGGAAATATAAGGCCAAGACACAGTCTCTCAATGATTCAATCACGTGCAAAGCCTAAGAGACAACCAAACAATTGGGAAGCATTAATGTGTCTGGCACAGCAATTGTTAACACGTAAACTGGGAGCCAGACTAGGATTTCTTTGTTGCAGATGCACAAGTTGTTCCTCTGCTTCTCTATTCTTGTCTTTATTCCAGCTCTTGTCCTGTCATTGCCAAAAGTATTCCCTGTCTGTTTTGCCATCCCTTTTCATAAAACAGACAAGAGAAGGAGGACTCCTGCTTTCAAGGTTCTGTGATAATTTTGATGACTTGTCAATTCTGCTTCACATAGAAAATCTGTGCATGTTCTTGTAGAACACCAGACTTTGTGCACACTTTCTCTTCTATTTTTAATCTTTATGTCAGATTCAAATCTCACCGAGTGTTTCAAGACATTTTTATGTCTGGCTGGTTTTATTTGCCTATGTGCAAAGAGCTCATTGTGGTCCAGCCCAAATTTGAATCTGGGGAAGCAAATTAGTGATGGGCAGTCTTGTAGAGCACCTCATGAGATCACCACCTACATAACAAGAAAATCTGGAAGCTGGCAAAGAGATGGCAAAAAGAAGTTTGAAACAGGGCATGGAAGGCCAGAGTTGAGAGAAGTGTTATGACTGGAGAGTTACTTAGCAATCAAGCTGGCAGGGCAGTGTGAACTTGGACAGGAAGGGCCCTTGATTTTAAGAAATGCTGTATCAGCTCAGATAGTAATTGAAGAGTGAGATGGAGGCAAGGAGTGGGTGTGGATGCCCATTTTGTCCCCATCTGTGGTGTATCTCCATGAAAGAATGCTTGGTATCTGGTACTCCTTGGAGTTTATGTGGCTGTTCCACATATCTGCAAACATAAATCATTGCCTCAGCTTTGAGGCCTTGGCATGGATGGGACATAAAGATGCCACCTCACTGAGAAGGTGACAATCAGAAAAGCAGAGAGGTACAAGAATCAGGCAGAAGACAGCACATCATCCTGCTTTGGTAGGTCCAGTACTGTAAGTTTTCAACCTAGAAATTATAGCCTCTGTGCCTGAATGATACTTAGGGACTGAAGCAGGGGAATGTGAGAATGATAAAAAACAAAAAAAATCCTTTCAGAATTGTGAGTATGTGGAGTCAAAATTGCACTGTCACATGTCAAAATTGACAGTGTCATATGATATGTATGACACAATGATAGGTAGGTTTAGGTGAAAGTGCTGGAATCCTATCAGTCATGCTTCTAAAACTACTCCTGCCTGCAAGGACACAAATTTAATTTGGAACGACAAACATATTAGGAAAGATCCACTTTTACACTTGTCAGTGCAGTGAAGGACACGTGGAAATCACACATTGGAAAAGAAGGTGAGGAGCAAGCCATACTCTTGGAAACAGAAGACAAAGTGTCTATAAGAAGGTGGTGGTAAAGATAGGGGCATTGTGAAGCCCTCTTACCCTCTCAATTACCTGAATTAGCAGGGACAGTAAAAAGATCCTAAGGAGTAGATGGTGAATTTTTCCTTTTGATTTATTATTAGGAAAGGGCTCAATGTGTAAATGTTGATAGCTGAGAGGTAGGATAGATGTGGTGATGAGGAAACTCAGTGCCTACCCTTCCCAAAAGAAATTAGAGTGGTTGCAAGCAGAGGATGTCAGTGGTCTGATGAAGGAGAGGAGGCAAAGAAGTGTGAGAGCTGCTGGAAAGCTCACAGTTGCTGCCACTGGACAGAAAAAATTCCCCAAAGAGGTGTGATTCAGCTTCTGGGGAAAGTCCTGAGAGAAGACTATAAATTTTCCTTCAGGCTATAGCTTTGAGTTAGCCAGGAGCTCTGTGATGGACCCTGAGCTGGCCAGGGAACAATGTGCAGCAGCTGGAAATGAGAAGAAATTGTGTGCAAAGGGTGTGTGGTTCTCCATTCAGACAGGGATACCACAGTGCCAGGATGCTCTACAGAATACAGCATTTATTTTGCAGCCATCCAAATGAGACAGAAACAGGGATCTGATCTGAACTTTTCCTCCAGGATATCTGTACTGCAGAATTATCTGGAAGGAGACTTCTGCAATGTGTTTGGAAATGCACCTGTACACATTCCTTATTCCCAGGGCATGTGAAACTCTTGGTATATGCCAGGTTTGTTCAGGTTAGGGAATTCCCTGTTATTTTCATAGTGAATAAAGCAAAATGAATTGTAAGGACACTAAGAGTTAAATCACATTAAAATCTGAATTCACATGCCTTGCTCAAACTCTTCCTACAGTTTTAACTTTCTGGAGCTAGCTGTCTATCCCATGCCAGTCAGACACTTTCCAGCATGAGTCACTGTGGTTTCCAAATTTTTCTTTCCCAAATAAAAATGAAAAATTCCAAATGTCTTACAGTTTTTTTTTTCTATAGAAAAAAGGGACGGACCATCAAGTGCATATAGTCAAAGAATTGTTTTCTATTTCCTTTTACATCCCTAGTCTAGACAAGAGGTACTATGATGAACCTTGCCTTTGCTGCCAATACCAACAGCACTTAGTGGTCTTGTTACCTCACGCCTGGCTAGCTCCCAAGGACAGTCATAGCTAATGAGTAGCCCTTTCAATGGCCATTCCAGCAATTCATCTGGGCTACCCTTTCAAAGAGCATGGAGAGTTCTTGAGAGAGAAGGTCTTTTGTACCGGGCAATGTTTCACTCGCTGCGTTTAAACGAGAAGGGCAGTCAGGTTGTAAAGATTTATATAAATGAGAGCATTGTGCACTGGAAAGGAGATTGGTCTGTTTGATCTCAGCTGTTATTGATTTACCTTTTCCACATGATAACATTCATTAGGCAGGGTAAGTAAAGGCTGGGGTGTTCCATTTCAATTATCTATGGTTAAAATACAGACATTACACAGGGTGGAGCGTCAGTCTAGTTTCAGTGGGCTGAAGTGTGAAAACATTTTCCTACCAAGTCATTACATAGGATGACATGACTTTTTTGAATACTTTCCTGTCTCCTACCCATCCACCCCACCCCTTTTTATGTTTTTATGTCTTTTTCATTGTTTTTGGGTATTTGTCTTTCTGGTCCAGGGATCTATTCTGCCACTTAAAACTCCTGATATTTTCACTGCTGCTCTCTTGTCATGTGCGAGGCACGGCAGTACTGGTGAGACACTGGTCTCCCTGCCTGACACCTGGCTTGTACCAGTGTCCCAAAAGGTTTATTAAAGCATAGATAGATTTATTAGATTTACATAGATAGATTTGCATAGATTTATTAAAGCAACCTCCTGTACCTAGGAGGTGACTCTGTTGTGAGAAGAGGTTGGACTAGGGGATCTCCAGGGATCTGCAAAGGAGCCAATCTCCTCTCCTTCCCTGCAGAGTAGTTACAGAATAAGCCTGTTGCATTATGTTGCTCCAGAGAACTAAGTGCTTTCAAAATAAAATTGTCTTATTTTAAAGGTAAACTAAGAGTGACAACAACAGCAGCAGCAACAACAACAAGAAGACAAAAGATAGCATCACCTCAGGAGTAATTTCCTTCTTACTATTGGCTTCAGAGGAGCCTACAGTGACTTGGGCTTAGGTATGTAAATGGAAATTTCCACAGCTAAGTGAGATGAATAGTGCCCCAAATATTTTGATTTTACAATTGAATGAATGAATGTCTCTCCAAAGATTCTTTCCTTCCATTGAATAATGTTTTTAAAACATTAAGAATTTTCCACAACAAAACTCGAGCACTTCACATTAGATGTATCTGTTTAAAGCACATTTTCTTTTTACTTCTCTCTTTGCTAAAATGCCAGAATCCATAATATGCTTCCACATATCTGCAGGCATATTTGTGAAAAGACAACATTAACTTTAGCTTCCTTTATTTTGATTTCCTGAGTGTCCACAACTTCTGTTAGTCTGTGTTGAAGACATGAATAGAGCTGCAACAGAACATGGTCTCACCAACTTCAAAAGTGTTTGAATACTTGAAAATGTTGACCTTTTATGTCCATCACATACCCAAACTACTCTGATATTGTGGAGATGACCTTAGCTGTTGACATCAGCTTAAAAACTTGAATAGAAATGCATTTCATTGAACCTGTGGAAAACAAGCTGTGTGTGCTGCATGATGTAGCTGGCATATGAAAATGGTAAAAAAATAGTGGATTGTAAAACATTACAAGCAATGACTTAGATTTTGACTTGTACTTGGAGCTGCAGGTACTGAAAGCACAGTGTTTTCTTGATTATTTTGCCAGATAGAGAAATGGAAAAGCTTATAAGGATTTGCACTAATAAAAACTCCCAGTCTTATCTGAATGTACTTATAAAAAAAGCCACATGCTTTCCTTGTCTGGAGATGTGGCAGGAGCTCACAGACATTCCATGCCAGGCTCCCTTATGCATTTGACCTGGTAACTTCTTTTCTCCTCGACCTTGTCACTGTGGCAGAGAATTGGTGGCACCAAATTCTTCCTCACTTGAGCTTCTAATTCATTAGGCAGAGCAGGCAACAACAACCTGTCTATAGCAAAAATAGTGCACAGGCATGGAGGGGATGTTCCAGGTATCTTTTCAGCGAGCAAGCTCATCATATATTTGCCCTTTAAGATTGCCTTTCCACTCACAGCACCCCACATGGTTCAAAAAGCTTTTGGAAAGGGGGAGAGACTCTCTGGGTCATTTCAGGCTGTAGAATCCAGACATCTCTGAGTCAGGTACATGCAGCTACTGTCTAAGCCAGAGGTTTTATTTAATAAGCATAAAATGGGTGACTGTCAAAACCCCAGGCACATTATAATAATGTTGGCTATTGTGCACCTGATGCCTAGTAAAAATTTTTAACTTGTATAAAGCTTGCTTCCCTATGGCATTTTCTGCATGATTGAGGTTCTCATGGAGAAAGGTAATGATATGAGTTTTAGTATTTACCATGCAGTGGCAACAATACCATGTGCTGTCACTACAGATGCCCAGCTGATGAGGAAATTTAGATTATTGGAAGAAATGGTTGAAGTAAGAGTAATTTAATTGATGAAGACAGGAATTTTAGGAGATGGTAAGGGTTTTACTTGAGGAACAACATTATCATAAGGAATAATTAAGTATTTAATACTTTTATTGGTGATACATGGCACATGCATTGTTTGGTACTGACAGTGAGCAGATTTGAGCAGGGCTGGACATGTTCAGGTCTTGATGTTTTTCCTTAGAACTTTAGCTCTTTCTTTGTGTCTGAGCCTGGGTGCTACAGCTTTTTGGGGAGAACATGAAGGAGAAAGTTTTTCAGTCCTGTTGTCAATGAAGATTTTTGACCTTGCTACCTAAAAAGCAGGGCAAGCCTGGGATGGTGAAGACCTGGAGACATGTCCCTGCTCCACCCCAATGAGGTAAGACAGTTTTCCAAAGGCTTGGACTGGCAGTTTGGAAAGATGACTTGTACTTTTTGTGTTTGTTTTCCAAAGAGGCCAATCCTTTTCCAGCCTTATCCTTGTCCATTAGACCTCTGGTGTGTTTAACTCACATAGTGAATTGTTTTCATCTGTGCTGGGCAAGGTGTTTGCCGTGCAGCAGTGAATGACTGCATGGTACCTGCAGGTTTTGCAGCCAGATGAGTCTCCTGCACTCCGTGAGCTGCTCCATAAGGTGAAGCAGCTCCAGTGTGCCTGGTGCTCTGTCTGCAGTGCAGGGGGGAGTCAGGGAGGGTTATTTTTGGGCTATTTTTTGGGAGCTATATATATTTGTTGAGCCTCTGTCATATATGTTTTGCAATTGCCTTGCTGGCCTTCTTCCCCCTTTTCCAGTATGTACTTCAGTGGAAGTCCTGGCCCATCCTGACAATGTGACAGTGCTTATTACTCATGAGCATATTGTCTCACTTTTGACTGAATGTCAGCACTTCCTTGATCACGTTCCTTCTGCCTGAGTTAATTAGGGCAGGAGTGACACCCTCCATGGGCCTTGGCTGGCCTTTTGCCCTGTGTGTTTGCAAGGAGGTTTATCATGCAATTGGACTGGCATTAAGTCCTGGGGAACTGGGAGAATGCAGTGAGAGGAGATCAAGGTCTTACTGCTGCTGTGAGCAGAGCTGTTCCTGTCAGGCTACATCAGGGTTCTATTTGTGCCTGGTTTACTTAAAGAATATCCCAGTTTTGCCCCTTTGGGCCATGCAAAGGGAAAACTTCTCATATTTATTCTCCATTTCATGCTGGCTACTGGTTTTGTTTCTGAGTGTTTTGCTTGCTCTATCCAGATTTTCTCTTGCTCTGTGCTAGTTTGTACTGTCCAGCAAAGACCAGACCATGCACAAGCTCCAGCAGTTCTCCTGATGTGTGGAACCAGATTTCAGGCTTCTGTTGTGCCTCATTCCTTTACTGTGGAGTATAAAGTCACAGGGTGTAGCAGAAGAAAGAAAAGCAGAAGAAAAAAAAACTGGATGAGACAAGGCCTTTCCCTTTCTACAGTCATTTTTATCTGTTCCTATTTCTTTGCCCCCCTTTAGGAACTTCCAGAGTAGGTTTAAAAACAGCTGTAGTGTATTCTTGAAAATTTTGTGTTGGATCAGGGAAAACTACCTGTTTTGAAAAGCTGTCAATGTAAATTACTTCTCACTAGCATTGCTGTATGTTGAATTTAGTTCAGACAGTAAACTTGTATATATGTCTAATATCAATTTATTAAACAGTGGGTTGCTGAGCATGGATTTTTTGGTGTTTTTTAACTGGGTTTGAAGTGGTTATTTTTGTCTGAAATTTCTGCTTTTCTTCTTTACCATGTGTTTTCTGTAATTTTGTGGTTAAAGAATTCTACAAATCCAACCTAGCTTTTCCTTGTTTTAGATTTCTCTAGTGCATGAATATGCTGGTGCATGCCTGTTCATAGGCAGGGTTATGGCAGAGATGGTGGCTGAAATAAGTGTTGTGATCTTTTGGGTCTGTCACTGATGTCAAAAGCATTTCCAGATTCAGACAGGCTTGCTTCTTCTCATGGCATGGCTCCTCTGAACTGGGACAATCCAGGAAAGGGTTTCACATGTCCTGGCCATCCAATACTTCTAGAAAAATACTTGTTTTTGTTTTCATGTTAAAAAAGACAGTCATAGTCCTAATTCATGATCAAAGATAAAAATAAAAATTATTAACCAAAATCAACACTTCAGTAAATCTGGTGAAGAAAACTTATTGTAAATATGCTCTGGGTAAAATATTTTGATGAGTCTGTTTCTCTAACCTTTTCCTTCATTAAATTTGTTTAGATATTTTTAAAATTCTTTTTTCAGCTACAGAAGGTTAGCATCAAATTACTGCAGAATGGAGACATTCCTGCCTCCAGATGTTGTTTTCTGCCCTCCATCTACATAATCTCTAATTTCATTTCACAATCACAGAAACATTGCCAGAACCTGACTTCTCTTTCCTCTGCATCTCTGAAAATACCTGCTCATACCTTAATCAATTTGGATCCCATCTCTCCAAGTGGCTGCTACTGTGTACCTCATGCTCTGCAATGAAACAAGTTGGGAAGAGAACAAGAAAGAAGAAATAAAGTCCAGACTTGTGTCTGGAATAAATCAATGAAACTTCAGTGACCCCATTGTTGTCACTAGAATGATGCTGATTTTACACCAGTCTAGAATGTCTGTCCTGGCATACACTATATCTCTTTGCTACATGGAAACTTTTCCTATTTTCTATTAGCAAATATTTTTAAAATTTTTTTATCATATCTATTCAGTGAATGATGACTTCCACTATGTATTCACCTAGAAAGACATATAGTACCATATGGAAAGAAATAATATCTACTGCTTTTTATTCCTAAATTGTTTGCTTTCTCCTGCTTGAGCAGTTTCAGTCGTGACCCAGAGTAAGCTGACTACTACTCATAAATAACTAATAGCTAGTATTCTGTGTGCATGATGAAAATAGATTTGCATAAATTATGGAACAATTAAATATGGCAAATTCTCACAATTAAGTAGATGCTTGCCAGTGATTCACTGACAGAAAAAAAAACAGCTGATGCCTTCAGATACTTTATTCACAGTGACTGTTTTTTTCCAGTTCTCTCAGAGAAAGCATGACTGCTAAAAAAGGGTTTAGCTTTCTTCTAGACCAGCTGCCTGTGCCACTATCCAGCTCTTCTATTTCAAATCTATTTCCTTTTTTGTTTTGCTTTGTTGATCTCTCTATTCAGGCATTCCACTTGCATCTATCCTCTCCCCAGCTCCTCTTCCATTTACTCAGGCTGAGGTTTTTTTGAAGTAGTGATGTCTTGGAATTTTAATGAGGAGATGGATAGCATTGACATTTGCCCCATGTCAGCTATCTTAGAATACCTGAGGTATGAAGGCACCTCTGGAGATCGTCTTGTCCAAACCATTTGGTCACAGCAGGGTCAACTCACATATACATTTGGATGTATTTTCCTGTCTGGAACTGGAGTGGGTTGTGGTCTTTCTATGCCAGTTTTACTTTTGAAAAACCTTTTGGTACTCAGCAAACCTGTGTGTTTATGCACAGCATCACAGGCTGCCAAGCAGACGTGACCAGAGACTCAAAGTGCTGGATAGCCACCCATGTTGCAGATTCCTGAGTCCCCTCCTGCCTTTTTGAATGGCCTTCCATAATGACCAGTATGTGTCCACTCCATAATAATATCCTATGCATATTAGGAAATGTTCATTGGCTGCATGTATTTCAACAATACATTCAGGAATGCACATGCTATAGTGATATTCTGGGACCAGCCTTTTTAAAAGAGTCAACTTTGGCTCTATTTTTGAAACTGCAATTCAATGCAGTTAATTGCTGGCCCAGCTGATACCACTTATTTATCTCACTTCCTGAATTAAAGGCACAAACAATTAATAGGATTCTGAGTGGCATTATTTGCACATGAGCTTGAATAGTGATGCAAAATATAGAAAGTAGAAGAAAAGAGTCATACTACTGTGTTTTCCTGCATATACTGTGTATTGGAAAATTTCAGCTGTCTTTGGCTGTGTTACTTCTGGATCTTCTAGAGAGTATGATACTAAGCAAGAACATTGAAAACAAAGCATATGCTAGGAAAAATAAGCAAAACAAAATGAAATCCCCATGTTATTTTTATTTTGTATCACCACTAAAGAGAAAAAACTACTAAAGCAGAATAATCTGGAAATCTGCCTAGACTGGCAGGTTTGGCAGCTACTATATTTCGTACTTCATTGATACTAAATGAACAAATCTCAGATCTTAATAAAAATGATACATTTTTCTGGGAATTATCTTAAAAGGCTCCTCTTGAAAGGTGGTAGAATATGGCAAAATCACTGGGCATCCTTAATAAGCATGATTGGATCTTTGACTAGGATACAAAATGTACCTAGATTTGAGAGTACAGCCCTTTTTCCATTATTTTTCATTTAATAAGTAGAGAAAGAACATATTGCTCTCTTGCTCCTGGAGATAATTTGACTGTTCCACTGATGTTTAGGATCAATTTATTTTTAAGAGTTATCAGTTGTCTTCGTGCTGCATTACTGCACCACTCTGTGTTGTTCTGTATTAGGGAAGAGGACGTGTGCTTTCTGTCCAAATGTGCTTTCTGTAAGAGAAGCATTGTGTACAGAGGTGGCTGAACTGGTTCTATCTTTGGCTGAGAAAGAAATGGAAATGACAACTGGAGTCAAGTTTGCTTTCCATCCTCTTCAATTGCCATTGGCTGTAAATTGATCAAATAAATTAATTTCTACCTTAGCCATTGTTTTAAGTTTCTTTTTCTGCTTCAAGTTGAAGTTGCTCAAAAAGTGATTCCAGGGATTTTAGTGTTTGCCTAGTGAAGATAAAATATTATACAGCCTTTCTATTAAGTAGGTCTACCATGATCTAAGTTTTGGCCAAATGGTTCAATCTGTGAAGCTTTGAAAGTGAGATTAAAAATGAGTGACTCTTGCTATCCTTGACAAAACCAGTAAAATCTTAATTTGTTAGAGCCTGTGAGAAACTCCATTTCCATGGGCAGCACAAACATCTCTGAAGGCTCCAAGCACATCAAGCGTGGGCCAGGCTGAAAGTGCAGCATGTGTGTGGGGCTGCCCCTGGGACAAATTATTGTGCCTTCCAGGGGACAAGAGGGTAAACCCAGAACCTGCCCTGTCTTGTCCCCTCAACACTCTCCTGGTTGTAACTCCAAAACTCAGAGAGAGGAGAAAATATGGATATTTCAGGGACAGCCTGGCTGGGAGGGGAGAAGCAGCAAGGAAAGGAATTGGTTAGGGAACAGTGACAAGAGGTGAGTTGGAACCAGGGGAAAAGAACACAAAAGCAGAAAAGATCACAAGGAGGGCAGGGAACACTGGGACAGGTTAAGGAGAGAATAAGGGTTGGAGCAGGCTGGGACAATGGTAATATGAGGCTTAGGACAAAGAGCTTGAAATAAGGAAGGACTGCTCTTTCTAGATCAGGTGCCTTGAAAATAGAAACCATCCTGCTCAAAGGGAAGGCTCATGTTTGTGTTCATGCACCTGGCTGGGGTGAAAACGTGATGTTTGTGATGCCTCCTTCAGGTTATTGTTGAAGTAGTTAAACAGTACAGATCTTGGGATTGTTCACTGCATTACTTCACTTCTGCTGGTCTCTAAGTTGAGTACAACCCACTAATCACTACGTGCTGCACCCAACCACTAAACCATGGTTTTTTAAAAACAGCCTTGTCAACCATTACAATCCTTAACTGCATTTGAGGTCCAGCTTTCCTGACACCATCAAGTTCCTTGTTTACTTGCTGGGTTGGAAATACATTTATGACAGTTATATCTGAATTTTTTACAGCTCCTATAAAGTGCATTGTGCCTCTTATTTAGTCTTTCAGTATCCACAGCAACTTAAGTAGTCATCAAGACAGCAAGCTGAAAGAATAAAAAAGACGTACAACTGTATGTCCTTTAATGTGAATAAAATTTCAGGGAGGAATCACATAGCTCAAAATCAATCTAGGTAAAATATACAATCAGTTGATTTGCAGGTTTAGAAAATACTTTTGATATTTCTCTTTTTTTTTTAGAAGGAGAGATGCTTTAATTTTAGCTTGAATTTATTATACAGCCTCTTCAAATTTGAAACCAGTAATTTCCTGACCTCTCATCTGCTCTTCCTCTGATCATGGGACACACACCTGCAGATCTTCTAGTCACAGTTTCTGTAACTTATCTTCTTCTGTTTTTAGTAACACACACATAAAACACAGAACTAAATATTCCTACCCTTATGCCTGGGAAAAAGGAAGAAGCACTACATCTGGAAGTATGGTCAAACTTTTTTTCTTCCACTGGACAGAAAAGGCATTGAAAGAAGAATGATCTGAAACATCATAATTGCCACAAGCATTAAAAATTTTACTCCCACATTCTTACAAAAATAGTTCCTATTTGAGGTTTTCTGTTCTTATATCTGACCTCCCCTCAAATTTTCATGTGTTAATTCTCATAGCAGCCCTTCCAAGTAATTATGCATTTGCTATCCTCATTTCACAAACAATGAACTGAAGTCATTATTTTGAACTATTCAATTTTATGCTGAAGGTGGATTTAGACACTTTGATTGGTAAAAGCTCACCACCCTGATTACCTTTGGTAGAAACCCAGTGCCCTCTGCTCCACAAAGTTCCTCCATAGGACCTGTGGGTGCTGCCATTTGCTCCCTTCACTGCCCACTGTGTCCATCAGCAGTGCAGGGATAGACCAAGAGATCCTGGACACAGCCCTCTGTCAAGGGACTGCATCCCATGGAGTCTCTCTCAGCTCACCAGAGGCACTCAGAAAGGGATGAGGTGGATTTGAAGGGCAGCAGTTGTGTCCCCTTTCACTCAGGGTGACAGCTGGAGAAGCTGTGAACAGAGGACAAGGCAAGCACAAGGTGTGTGCTAGCTCAGAAATGAGGACAGCAGTGCAGCAGTGGGGTGCCTGACCTAAACAAAAAATCTTCAATCTTTTTTTCTGTCTTCTGGGCAATGACCTGTTTAGCAAAGGCAACCCCCTTTTGCTGCATTTTGTACTTGAGTGCTCCCAACAGAGGGAGAAGGGCAGAGGTGCTTGCTGGAGCACTGGGGCTCCCAAAGAACCATGTGCATGGCCAGAGTTCTCTGCTAGGGACAGCCAAGCTTGGAGGGGCAAGGCAAACTGCCCAAGCACTCAGTGCTTGCTGTTCTGGATGCTGCATGTCCAGCAGCTCTGATAATCTTGAATTAACCTCCATCAACCTAAGGGAGATGAGGAGAAAAATTCCTAGAATGGGAATCACAGGGAAAGGGCAGGAGAAGTTTTGGGTATCTCATGGAAATGTACAAAGCCAGGCTGGATTGGACTTTGAGCTTCTGGTCTAGTGAAAGATGTCTCTGCCCAAGGGAGAGATGTTGGATCTACATGATCTCTAAGGTTCCTTCCAATCCAAAACATTATTAATATGTTGGCAATACAGGGCATGCAAAATATTTTGGTAAAATCAAGAAATTTATCTAGACACAAGTGTGCACATACACCCACCACATGTAAAAGTTTGTGTCTGTATTTAGTGATATTATAAATGTGCAAATATAAACAGCAGCACACCAAAATGTCTGCTAATTTTATTTGACATATTTACATTGATTCTATTTGAATAATTGCACCATTTTTATGATTGTATGTCACTGCCAAAAGAAGTTCAACAGCTGATTTTCTGTTTATTCATAACTTAGTGTCAAAATACAGATTAATTTATCTCTTCTTTTTCTGAAAACATGGGGTTAAGCTATTTGAATCCTGGATTTTCAAGCTTGGGAAAGTGACCTTTTAATATTCAGAAACACTTTGTCACATCACTTTATTTGGAACTCTTTCTTTGACTAGAATTGGGGAACATGACAATTATAAAATAGCTTATGAAGACTAGCTTATTGCTATTTACTTAGTAATCAGATGAATTCTGTAGTTTCTGCTTTAAATACCACTTTTCAAAGAAGAAACATTGCATCCTTTTTTTTTTAAAAAAACAATTTTGTATTTGTTAAAAAATCAGTCATTGAACTAATATTTTCTAGTGCCAATCCTTTTCTGTATTTTTGCCTTGCTAGTCTCATTTTCACAGTTTTTATGTTCTCCACTTCTCTTGCCAGACTTTGAGAGTTGTGAGCTGGCTTTTTTGTTTGTTTTGCTTTGATAGCCATGACGCTAAAATTCAAGATTTCCAGACACTCCTTGCCCACTGCCAAAGGGTTAAAGAAGAGCATTGGCTTGTTCAGTAGGTTTTTCCATGCTTTTATGGCTCTGCAAAAGGCAACATCCAAAGCAGTAAAAACAAAAGGCACTGAAATGCAGATTTACTATGTTTTTTCCACCTTCGTCATTGTATGAGATTTGCCTCTACACCCATTTTACTGTGGGAGTAGCACAATGAATACTGCTCTTTAAAAGGAATCTGTCACTGGCCAATATGATGATGATGATCATGAATATCTTGTGTGACTCTTCTTGTTACTCTGTGGTCTCTTTAAAGAAAGATATGGCTTCTGGGCATCACAGAATTTTGCAATGAACATCAACTGTTTTCTTTTTCCAGAGTTTTTACTTTTTTTTTTCATCATGTTATGATTTCTCAATTCTCTTCTTATTAGATGGTATTTGTGGGCCATTTTCACACATGCCTGTCTGATGCCCATTGTATTCTATGGACTTGCTGGCAGCAGGTGCCAAGGGTTATCAGGTGCAGAGCTGAGAGGATGAAAGAGGATGACAGACTTACAGTGTATTGGCATGTTTATTTGCAGTGTCATATTCAATCAAAACTAACATTTACAACTCAGCTCCTTCATGGCATTCTGAACCATGGTGTAAAAGGCCAAAAATAAATATATCAGCTTTAGATTGAAGCTCATGGCAGCACCTGAGACAGATTTTCTTCTCATCTTCAGGTTGAAAACTAAAATTTCCTGATGTGGTTAAACTTGCCTATTGCTGCATTTGCAGACAGGGGAAAAATAGACAAATGAGAATACACTGAGTATTGAATTTTGAACTGAGACAAAGTACCTTTCCTGTCAGTAGAAAAATAATGCTCAGTTGAACTGATACACCTTTTTCATTGCATTCTCAGTCTGGTGCAAGATAGCTGTTTCTGAACAAGTATATGTATTTTATAGGCATTAAGGAGAAGAGAGAACATTTTATTGAGTTTATGAAACTGTCTATTGCCAAAGCCAAAAAACCCAATCACCTGGTCTCTTTAATTCCCCTTTTCTCTCTGAAAGGGTCCTTGTTTTTTCTTAATTGCACCTATTTTGCTGACATTCTCCCAGTTTCTCCAAGAAAGAAACAAAGTAATAATAACTAATAATTTTTCAGTGTCTCCAGCAGGTATGAATGCCATGTTGCCAAAATGCAAGAGATCTGGAAATGACTGCCTAGTAGGATGAAAAGAAGTACCAGAAGCAGCTGGGCTAGTAATTATCTCTCTAACTAGAGCACACTGCAAACTAAAGTAGCTGCTGGTGCAATTAGGTCTCCTCATACTAAGTATTGCTGAATGGAATTCCTCTGGAATGGCACATTTTAGGATTGGATGCTACTTTAAGACCTTGTCTTTGTGCTTCCCCACATGCCTGGGATGACCACAGTGCACTGCCCCTCTGGCCCCATCAGCATCCCTGTGCTACCATCGCCAGAACAAGTGTCTGGGCACTGCTGAAAATAGTAACAAGCCTACAGCTCATGCTTTTAAGGAGCTGGGTGGGAGCAGTGATACATTAGCAGATGTTTCATCCTATTCACATATTTTCCATATGACAGATCCCCCGACAAGCAGCTGTCGAGTAAAAGAGGCTGAACAATGTTAGCAGCTCTGCCTTGGTTTCTTGTATTTTCAGCTCAGGCATACTTGTGTTTCAAGCCCCACTGATTTTAAAATTGATTCTCCCACAGCATTTTAAGTGTGTACCTCTGCAGCTCAAATCTGATTCTTATTAAGCTGCATTGGAATTTTTGTTCAGCTCTCAGACATAACCTCCAGAAGATGGGCTTTTTCTCTTCTTACTCTCAGTCCCACTGTGACTTTGTATCTGAGTTAGGGGCATAGAATTTTGCCTCATCATAACAGTTTCTTCAAAATAATGCCTTCCAAAATAGCTATTGCCTACATCATCTCAGTTTCCAGTGGCCATAAATAAATACAGCTTGATAGCACTGACTTGGACAGAGATATGTTTATTATTATGCCAGCCAAGAAGTTGGTCTGCATATATGTAAATCAAAGTCAATGTTGGTTCCCCTAATTATTGACATATTGATGTTCATGGTCTCAATCAGGTAGTTACCATCCTGAGGTGACAACAAATTATGTCTTCTCTGCTCTCATAATTCAATTTAAAAAAATAAAATTTTAATCTACATTATTTTGTTCTCTTGTTTGAATCTCAAGATTCAGAGTTGACTGACTTAATATTTGTACAAATTACCCACGGTCATAATTTTTCATTCTTATGAGGCCCCTCTGATATTGTTAAAATTAATGGCATATGGTAATCCTTTCAATTTTCATCCCTCTTTGGGAAATGAGTCAATGACTATTTAATGTCATCTTATTATGGTTCCCTAGTAACTTTTAGTTTAATCAGTGGTGGTTACATTTGTTGAGAGAATTCTGCTAATGTTCTGCTCCCTTCTCACAGGGTAAATTTCCCCAGTCCAGTAAGTGAGCAGGCACTAAGTGACACATGTCCCAGCAGCCAGGGAATGTAGAAATGCTCAAATTCAAATTCTCAAGTCAATTGTATATCAGTTGCTATGACCTCTTCTGAACACTTCCATCATACTTTCTTTTAAAGCACCTATCTTTGACCACATTGTACCTATCTTTCCTTTTTTCTGTATCCTGTTGTATTCTGAATTGTCCCATCAGGAGTGACCAGTAGTGTTGTAAGAATCAATCCTGGAGTAATAGACTACCAGATGTTTATACTGCATAGTAAATGGCCTTAGAGTACTAATATTAGAAAAAGTGCAATGTAAAGACCAGTACAAATATTCCCACTCCAGGCTAACAGATGCAGTTCAGAAGTTGCTTATTTGACCACAGATCCAGCAGAGCTATTGGTTCAGCAGAGATGATGTATTTAATGCAGAGGGTGTTTAGAGGCACACTCAAAGCACTGAGGTCTCAAAGCTGACATTTTTCAAGTATGTTTTAATGTGATGAGTATAGGTAATAGAGTGTGACAAGGAAGTGGTGAGAATGAGGAGTATCTAGTGATATTCTGATTTTTTATAAATAATTATTTTTTATTTTTATACTTAATATTTATGGAGGCATTAAATAATTAACAAGTTATTAAGAATCTTCACAGATAGGAGAATGGACCTAATCGGGAAGAGAGGATCAGTATGATGATGAAATTTTTCATGATAAGCTGGAAGGAATTCACAAGGATCACCAACTCCAACTCCTGACCCTTCTCAGGACAATCACAAGAATCCCATCAAGTGCCCGAGGGCATTGTCCAAATGCTTCTTGAACTCCATCAGGCTTGGTGCTCTGACCACCTCCCTCAGGACCCTGCTCGAGCACCCAGCCATCCCTTTTCCTAATATCCAACCTAATCCACTCCTGACTCAGTTTCAGGCAGTTTCCTCAGGTCCTGTCACAGTTTATCAGAGTGAAGGGTTCATTGCCCTTCCACTTCCCCTTGTGAGAATGTTGTAACTGCAGAGAGGTGTCCCCTCAATCCCCTCAGTCTCCTCCAGGCTGAACACACCAAGTGGCTCAGCCACTCCTCACATGGCTTCCCCTCCAGACCCTTCACCATCCTCGTTGCCCTCCCTTGGACACTCTCCAATAGTTTAATGTCTCTTTTATACTGTGGCACCCAAAGCTGCCCCCAGCTCTCCAGGTGAGGCTGCCCCAGCTCAGAGCAGAGCAGGACAATCCCCTCCCTTGCCCAGCTGTGATGCTGTTCCTGATGCCCCCAGGACAGGGCTGGCTCTCCTGGCTGCCAGGGCACTGCTGGCTCACACTCAGCACTAGTTTGGAACTAACATTCATACAAGATATTTGGCCTTCTTGGATCAATACTGTGTTATCAAAAAGGAATTAAGATTTATATAGAGGGACTACAGCAAGATTTAATAAGCTAAAATGCCTACCAATGATTTCCTCCTGCATGTCGTAATGCTTGTGCTATGACTGGGATCTCAGTCCTTTACTGGGAAAATTATACTTTGAAGACCATAACACACATCAAATGATTATATTGAGAAGAACAAATAAAAAGGAAAAAATAAATTCATGTGTTTCAGTGGTTTTCCTTCATGGAATTACTTGGAGGAGGCACTTTGGAGAACATAAGGGTTTTCAACGCTTTCTGCAGTCTTTTAATGAATAAGAAAATGGAAAATATTGGCTATATTTCCAGCTTTTGTTGCTTTCTAAACTACTTGACACTTGCATTAGAGATGCCATGTACCAGACTGAGAGCTTTTTAACTGCTAACTTAACCTGTGGGTGATGCCAAAGGAGCAGCATGCTTTAGCCCCTTAACATTTTAATGGGAATCTATCATTTCTGCATCAGGAAAGCCTTGTGTTTTCATCATTAGAGCTATGCTGCAAATGCTAAAAAGTAGTCAAACCACTGAAAAACAAAGTGCTTCAACATGTTATTTTGCTCTAATTCACTGTAAGGACCCCTAGAAGAACAAGAAAGCTAATTTGAAAATGCCAAAAGTACCCATCACAAAATAATCATGTGCTTTCAGAAGAAAAAGGTAAAGAACTAGAGATTTATCACTGGTTTTAGCTTGAGGTAGCTTGATTTTACAGTACATAAGTTTTCTTTCTTTAAATCTTGTTAGAAGCTCAATCCTTGCATTTGAATGGTTTCCATGATGGAGATTAAACTCTGTAAAAAGGTCTATTATGTAGGATTATAGGATCCCCCTCATGATGAGGAATTTATTGCCAGTGCAGCTGATAGAAACTGTAAGTGAAAAAAGCTTTCCTTTTCCTTGGTAGGTTCTGACCAAGGTGTGAGCTCAGTGCTGCTGTCTTTGCTGAGGTAAAGCTCCTCTGGAGGAGCACACATTGAAACTAAGAGGTTTTACATGTGTGAAGACTCAGCAGTTTTCTGGTTTATCTTATCATGTAAGACCACTTTTCACTAACTGTGAGCAGAAAGTGACCTTAGGTAAGATTTTAGTGTCATTTAGTGTGTGTGAACTTTAAAGTGCTCACATCATTGCTTTGAAGCTACTTTGTCATTGTCATTAAACAAAAACTGTTGTACTGAGTACATATAAAAATGGACAAATACAAAGCACAAAATCTGTACTATTTCCATTTTAGTTGGGGATGGTACTTCACTATGAGCTTAACTAGGATCATAGATACACTCATTTTACTGAGTAGGACCAAGTAAAAAGCAATTCACTACCTTCAAGTTTTACCTGCATGAAGGAGACTCTATTGGGTGGCAGTTTTGTCTTATATCATAGAGATATGATACCATAAAGATCATGTCTGTTTCATGGACAATACAAAGCTGAGTGCTGCTTGCTTAATGTAATCAATCTGCATAAAAACCTTGACTTAAAGTGATTATTGGCATGGAGCAGAGGGTTCAAGGAAATTTTTTTTTTTACTCCTATTCATTTATCCTTATATTTCTTCTGACAAATGAACATCTCAGCTGAAACCCCACAAGTTGTTGCCATCCAGTTCTTGAATTTCCCTGTGAGATAGAGACCTCTCTGTGGGAATATATGTGGTCAAATTCTACTTCATCTCCACTGCAAGAGATTATTTCTCCTTCTTCAAAGCCACATTTTCCTCCCTAGCCTCTTCCTCAGCAACACAATCAGATATTTCAGCATTTAGCACAGCTGAGGGGCTGAGGAGGGTGGAAATTCCACATGTTAAGAAAAAGAGTAGGAACAGTCATAATTTCCTTGTTGGGGTATTTTTAAATTTTTTTTTCTTGTTATGTTTATGAAATCAAGAAATCTGTAGTCTTATTATGTAACAGTAGGAATTTTCAAAGCTGCAGTGCTACCTAAACTTTCATTTGTTAGCATACTGACATAAGTGTTCAGAACAAATCTGATAAGATAAAGAGATCATTCTGCTTGGTCAGTGTGTATTTTTAACAACAATGCATTTTATTTATTTTAAACATATTAAGACAATATTTTTTAATTAATTATGTCATTTGCACCAGGTTCTGAAGTGCTTAAGCATATCTGTGTCACAGTTTTAGATAACCAGGCCAATTGAATATCTTGGGTTTCTTTGCTCCTCACTACCCATCCTGGAGCTTCAAGCTGGCTGAGTTTGTGCTTATCACTGCATCCCTAAAAGACATCTGGCCTTGATTGCCTTGCATTCATCATGGCAACTTTTCACACTGTACAGCACTGTTAGACAGAATTATTAGACCCTTGATTTTTAAATTTCTTGAATCTGCACTTCCTTTCCCACAATTATCTCTGTGAAGCATTTCAGACAGTTTTGGTAAAAGAGACTTAAATTTGTGATTTTGGTATTATTTGCAGTCTTGTTTTTTCACATGGATACAGTGTGGCTGGTTGAACGTGTTGTTAAATCAATGAATGTTCCAGCAATAAACACCTTTGCTCAGCCACTACCCCTTTGAGCACAAAGGGAGGCTGTAATTTTGCCTTTCAGGACAGAGACAAGCACCTTTAAAGCAGAACAAACATAAAGCCACATTTTGAGCTAACTATACTGTTGATTGAGGAGTTTTGTTTTCTGATGGATGCAAATAACATTCACAGATTAAAGTAATTTTCTGTGGCCTAAAGGGAACTTTCTGGATACAGTCATTAAACTTTTGTTTAAGCATTTTCATATGTGGAAAAAACTTTTTTTTTTTTGCTTAAAAAATGTAAATTTTTGACACAGTCCTTGAGAAACACATCTCTATATGTCTGGGATTTTTATTTTGGCTGCAGACAAGCAATGTGATGACCTGAACTTTAAAAATGCAGAGATCAGCAGAAATTATTTCAGTGTATAACACCTAGAAAAATTCTCACAGCAAGCTTTTGGAAGCCTCAGATCAACAACACTGTTGTTTGCATTCTAGCTCTGCCATTGAAAGTGTACAGGGAAACAATTTCTTCTCTGTCAGTGATGAACCAAGCAATCCTCCTTCCAATGTGCAAAGTGTTATAGTTTATGAAACCTTGTCAGATGTTGCCTACATTTCAGCATTTTACAATCTACCACCTCAACCTGGAATAAATTAGTAGGAAATTGCTGTTTTCCAGGTGTTAAAAATGTTTCAGTCAATAGCTGTGTTAATACACAGTAGTTGTGACAGAAGTAATGAGGTTATCTTTTGTCTATCATTTTCTATGCTGCCTTCAGCAGAAGAGAAACAACTTAGAAATACCTACAAGCTAAACACACCACCTTTATAAATACTATTTTAAAAACATTAACTTGTTTCAAAAATACAAACACTTAATGATCTGTTAGAAGGAAAGGCAAACACCCATTGAATTTATTTGATTTAGGAAAAACAAATTTGGAACAGCTTTCTTTAACTAAGCATTAATTAATAACATTAGTTTAAAATGTATTATTTCCTTAAAATATCCCGTTCACCTAATTTTGAGATTTAATTAAAAGATTTTGTAGATACATATCCACTCTGGCTTTTTCTAACATATTGACAAGAAGTTCATCAAGAGAAAACCTACCTTGCAGTTGAATTCCCTTTAATGTGCTTTTAGTCCTCTGAGGACATTTTTCTGGGACTTTGGAGCATGTGAAAATAGTACAGTTTTAGAAACACCACACAGGAGAAAAAGCAGTGCCCCAGACAGACACTTTTCCATGCACAGACACCGTTGCATGAAGTCCTACTGATCCAACAAAACACATTTTCTCCTTAAATTCTCTCGAGCTGCTTTGCAGATTTGTCTCAGCCCAGCAAAAGCACCTGGTCAGCTGCATTTTACCCTTTTGCTACATTCTCTGTGCCCTCAGGCACCTGTCCCTGTTTCCCATTTGTCACTGATACTGTCTTTATTGCACACATTTTCTCTCCTCCGTCCCATGGACTGTGGACTTGGGCATTAGTGAAGGAGTAGAGTGTTTTTCCTTGTTTTCTTGCAAATTGCTGATGGGGGGAATATCAAATGCTCTGCTGCGTTTGGGTGCTGGTTTGGATGTGAAATAACTCCAGAAGAAAGAGAGATACAGAATGGGTATTTGTAAGAGCTGAATCAACCCATAATGTCTACAGCAGTCATATAGCTCATATATTGCACAGATAAAAATGCCTGTGTTTCAAAAGAAATTATGAAATTTTTGTACTTGAAAGGGCTGCAAAGTGTAACCATTTCTTTAACATATCAGAGTTTTTCTGCCTAATTGGATTAGGATCAACTTAATTAAAAGATGCCTGAATCATTTAAGTTTTCAGTGATACAAAGTGAGCTAAAACAAAAACACCAACGATAATATTCATGGTTTGTATTAAGAGTTCACATCTGTAGTTAAATTGAAACAGATGCTTTTCAATACAAGCCATTGTTTTATACTTGAATGTGACAATATGTTTTGATATTTTCTCCTTAATTATAAAATCATGTAATGAAGTCCCTTTAGTATGTGTGTGGCAAATTGCCAAAGCCTCAGTTTTTCCAAAAGTCTTTGGTAAAATTTCTCATGGTGCCTTGGTAAAGATTGTTCATCATGATCAGATGATTACTCTTTTAGATTACATTTGGGTATTCTGGAGAGCTCTCAGCAGGACTGGAAACATAAGAATGCATTTCTTAGGTTTCCTTAAGGTTGGGCAAGACCTGGCTTTCCTGAACATAAAGGCTCATGCTGGAACTCCTCAAGAAAATCTCCTGTTAAGTATGTCTTTATTATTTCCAATAGTCAGTATGAAAGTATTTGGTGTTGTGCTAGATCAATTGAAATCAAGTGATAAGGATAACATTTCACAAACCTTCTGAACCTGCTGACTGGGCAGGTGTTTTTCACTGAGTGCAGAAGTCTGAAATTGCAAAAGATTTCATCACCCAACAGAAAGTGTGAGTGACTAGGAAAAATACCCATGTCTGCTTGTTGATTATAAGCCAATTTGTAGTGTTTGGTGGCAGAGATGAAGATATGAAAGCTAGAAATGGAAAATTGCAAGTGTCTTTAGATTTCCTGACAATAGATACAATAATAAAAATAGTAAAAAACTATTTCAGTATAAATGTGAAGTTCATGTGACTATGGTGGATAGAGTGAAGAAATAAATAGATCTGAAATCCTGCCCAAAGATTTAAATCTTTTTCAGATATTTGTCTTTGAAATAGAAAACAAGCATTTGCTGAAGAAGCCTGGGATAATTAAACTTTGAAAAAACAGGACGTAGTTTTCATGATTCTGGAGCTCAGCTAGGAGCTTCAAGTAGCACATTAGCAGAGAAGCCCTCCTAATTACACAGGATTGGACTGTGAGGCTGGGCTGATCAGCACAAAATCAGCTAGAAAGCCAAGGACACAGACAGGTCATACAGTATTCCTGGTTTTGGGCACACAAGGAACTTCTACAGCAGCATAATGATGTTGTCTCTTCTGGTTTTTATCTTTTAAAACTCCAAGGGCTTTTGACTTCTAATGAGAACTGATCTGATGTTTTCATGAGCCATGTATGATAACACCAATACCCTTTCTCATTGTAATAATTATTACATTTTAGATAAGCTTCACTTTATATTTTCTGCACTAAATTTCACCTGTCATTTGTTGCTTGTTGAATCAGATGTTGTTCCCAATTATTCATTGCCTCTGTCCTTAATTATCCAGAATCATTTAGAAAATTCGATGAACTTCTCTCTGGTAAATTGACTGCTTAGCTACTTCTGGATCACCTTAATGCTAGGGCATGGTTTTTGCAGCCCACTCTTCTTTCTCTGAATCCTGCATAAAAGAGTTTGGCTTGAGGTTAATACTCTAAATGAGCTCTTCAATATTTGGGTAATATAATCTGTGCTGTAGATTTACAATTCTTCACTCTTATTTCCGTCAGGTATTAGAGATCCTTATGAAAGTTTGCTAGGAGAAATTATTTGTATGGTTTTGTTTTATCTGGAATAGCTCTGTTTTCAGTATCACTATTCAGACTTGGGTGCATATTTTTATAAAGGTCTCTATTATCATACCTCTTCCAGAGAGATAATTTAAAAAAATCCCACTTGATTTTTATTCATAAACATGCTAATGACATCTGAGCATCAGATTTGTCAAAGAACCACATGAAAAAACCTAGATTACTGCCACTCAAGTTATTGCTCAAGTGATTCTTACACCAAATTAATGCTAAGTTTCTGCATGGGTGAGAATTAGAAACATCTGAAAGTGGCCCCATAGTATTTTTTTTCCTGTGCAGTGATTCCATTTGAAATGAGAAAGGACTGAAAAAGCAGAGAAGGATGGCTCCCTGCCAGTGGCTGGGCAGGAGGTATGCAATAGGAGCTTGGACCTATTGGCAGAGCTGTTGAACAGGTGAGAGAAGCTTGGAGCAGGTGCAGCAGGTGAGCAGAAAAGAGGGACAATGTGCCAGTGTCAGTCCTGGGGGCAAACTGAGCTGAGAGCAGTAGTGTTTTAGAGGAGATTTTGAAAGTGTTCTTGTAATTAATGAGAGTAGCACGGGCCTCTATTGCTCTTATTTAAAGTGAAATTGTCCATACCATGAACCAACCTGATCACAGCAATCTTTAACACTTTACAGTGGCTTGCACACCACACACACCCATTTCACAAAGGATCAAATCAGGCTTTTCCTGTCTGGCAGCCATGCAAACCCAACATGTCCTAGAGGTCAAACAGGGCCCTTGCTCCCTCAAGTGCCATCACCACTGGTGAGGCTGAGGTTTGGTGGAACACCAGCATGGAGCACCCTGTGCTCCCTGCACACCTGCTTGCTTGGGTGAGGAGTAAAAGCAACAGACATCACTGCTCTGACTCAGGGCTGTGTTGCCTGTGGACTAACCAGGCAGATGCAGGGAATGAATTTGAATTCCCTTCCAGACTGGAGTCAGGCTATGGGACCCATCCCTTCAATCCCTGCTGTATCCCCAGAGCCCAGGGTGAATGAGGACCTAGCATAGAGCTCTATATAGGTGGCAGCTGGGGGGAAAAGGCTTCACAGTCCCATGCAGCAAACAGAATTATCAAATCTGCTACAATATGTCCCTGGAATGCAATAAAGTTTAGTTCTAATTTCATCTGTAGACTCTTTATTCCAACTGTCTTCCCACTCAGCACAAACCTGTACTAGGCCTTCTTTTAAAGATTGTTTAGCAAATTGACAAATTAATATTTGTTAAGCATTCTGAAGATGGGTAATGGACCTTCCACCTAACAAGCTCCTGCTGTTCCTGACTCATTTCCACGCCACATGTTTTTTACTGCTCTGATTTTCCTCTGCAATGCCACATTTTTCCCTGTGTAACAGAGGTAGATTTGTTTGGTTTCTGTTCTTGAATTTGCCATCGATATCTTGTGATCATGGATATAACTGCTCTGCACTATGTCAATGTGTGTAGTGGTTATAAAAAGAATCTAGCCAGCTAACAGGAATTGTGAAATGGAGGGATTTGATGACAACTTCTGCTTGTTTTTATGGGCTCATGTGAAAGGCAGATAAAAACATGCCAAGTAAACAAAGTTTTACTGCTGTTGTTGTTTAGTTTGATATTTACTGTTTAGCATGAGGGAAATATATTGTGATATGATAGAGGACAGCTCTAGCAAAGAAAAGCCTCCCTTGGTCCTTTTGGTCTCACATACCAGTTAATTAGCATACAGCATATTTGATGTGTCTGGCAGAAGAAAAAAGAGAAAGAGAAGGAAAATGTGCATTCTGCAATTCTGTTTTCACCAGGCACTGGCCAATAAATTATGTCTAGACTTTGTCCCTCCACCACTATGCAGAAGGTCTGGACTGAACCACCTATAATAAATTAATTGTGGTGAGAAAAAAAATCACAGTGGGAAAAGAAGCAGGGTCTTCGTTTCAGCTTCCCATATAACTTCTCTGCCAATAAACAGCTTTACTATGATAGCTCAGCCAACAGGCACTCTTTTGAAAACTTGTCCTGAAGCCCAGACTTTCTTACAATATCACAGTTCACTGACTTGCCAAATAGTTTCTGGGTAGATAGCACATCTGTATCTGGATCCATCCCAGTATTTTCTTATACAGCTAGACTCCATCTGAAGTATTTTACATAAAACCCTCTGTAACCTCTTCTTGTTTCGAGCTTTGAAATCAGAAGAATGATGAAATATTTAATTATCTGTGTGTCCTGCCAAAGCTCTTTCATTACTTACCTATAGCTGTCTGTGTGCAAGAGGAGGAAAAAAAAGAAGACATTTTCTGAAAACAGGACTCTGTCTGGGAGGTCTGTTTTTGGAAAAATGGTCAGCTCCAGCTCTCTGCTGAGGTGTTGCAATCCTATGCCTTCTGCACAGGAGGGGAGACAAAAGATGTGACACACCTCAGCTGAGCTGCAAGTGGGCTGGGCAGGAGCCAGCTCCCATGTAGCCCATACATACCATGGAAACTGATAGATGAAAGGGCCCACAATTTTTAGAGTCTGGCAATTTGCACCTGCCAAATATATGCCCACATACTTGTGGCCACAATATGAATTATATGTGTGAACCTCAATATATGCCACTTCTATTCTGTGATTTATATTCCCAACGAGGTAGTCAGAGAGGCAAATGTGCTCAGGTTACAGCAATGAAGTGCAGACACAGATTTTCTGACTGGAACTTGCTCTTTTACAAGTGCATCCCATTGCACAGCTTTATTTCAGGAAGATGAGAGAGTCTATGTCAGAAGCAGGAAAAAATAAAATATATAGCAGCTATTTTATAACCCACTCAGGGTTTATGTGACTCTTTGCTTTTACAATGTAATTGCATTCACTCTTATCTTAAATACATCATTGACCTGTGAGTCCAACCTGCTGCTGTGACATGTGGGATGGTGGAGCAAGTTGCCATCGTGCAACAGAACAGGACCTGACAGAACACAGAACCTGTTTGGGACACAGAACCTCTTTAAGGAAAGCTTCATTATTAGCTGTTTAGTAATATACACAAAGTAGTAGCAAAAGGAAGTTAAAACAAAGCAGTGGATTTTGCACCTGTCTAACTTACCTAGAGCCCTTCAATCACACCATGCTTGTTAGGCTAGAAGGCTGAAACTGAGATATGCCAAAGATTTTCTGCTCCTCCTTTGTTTCTCCCAAGCAACAGCTCACTCTCTCTGGAAGCACTCTTATGAAACGTTGCTAGCATCCTTTGTTCTTCTGTCCTTGGATGGCTGCGGGTCCTTGATTGCTGTCAGACAGAGCCAGAGATGGAACCATCATCAAAGCTATCAGTTCTGGCTAAACCTCTTAAAGATTTGTGAGTATTAGGGTTTTTTCCAGGCTGATGCTTGGTGAGTTAGGCCAGTGTAGTCATACAAAAAACATCTCTGTAAACAGGCTAGCACACAACATTTGTAGATTGTTGCATGACAGTGCCAAGTCTATTATAAATACCCTTTGAAAATAGCATTAGAGCAGTCTATAAGGTATTAAGCTTGCCTATTTAGTCATTCATAAGCCAAGGAATAACAAAGTTGAGGTGAGGTGACTGAACGTAAAACCTTTAGTGTTCTATTTAATGCATCATGTTTTCAATGGACTTTAATTACCATTAGCATACTATTTCTCAATGAATACCCTCCTACTTTCCCTGTCACGTGATTATTCCCATGCACAGAATTTTGTAGTGCTTTTCATCATTGCATATTAATTTTTTCCTCTGAATATATAACTAGTTTAATTTTTTCTTATTTAGAGACATATGAACATTCACACCCCCCAGTATTTTTATAGCTGTACTTTAAAGCTCTCTCAGACTACATTATATGCATCTGTCTATAAGTAATATGTGAAATAAGATTTTTGGTTTTTATTTAAGACTTAATTCCGTTGAAGTTCATAGCACTTATGTAGTTGAGGTTAATGATTTGGAGTTACATTCTGAGGAACCAAACTGTCTTGGAAATTCAAGGAGACTGCACTGCTAATTTTCCAGATCCATTGAAAATCTATGCATATACATCACATTTTTTAAATAGTGTTTTGGAATTTATGATATGAGTTATCAGTACTTTAATGTTTTAACATAAGTAGAAATGAAAGTGACTAAAATAACTTTGGGAATATAAATTAGGGATGAGATAGGCTCCTATACTATAGGAAGGTATAGCTCATCAGCAGCCAGGCTAATGCTGAAGAATTTGAATATATCTACAGAGACATCACACAGTTCATCTCAGTGGGGCTTCTTGAAGATCAGTGCTCTCACCAGGGGATTTGAGGATGACAGTGTTTGGTGAACTGAAGGCCTAAGAGAAAACCTTTAAGCTGCCAGTCTCTGTGTGGGATGGCTGGAACACAAATGGCAGTGGGAGCTGATGTGATCAGAGCTGCCTTGAGCAACTCTACAAGTGCACAGTAAGGAAAGGCTTGGTGGGAGTCTCTGTAATGTCCTGTAGGCCCAGCTCATTCCATCATTGCCATTTATTTCATCCTTTCAAACATACAGTTCATGGGGTGGCTATAGACTCACCTCTTTGGGTGGCAAACAGGATACTTTGGCAGGAATAAGAATGGGAAAGATAGGGAAAGTTGATCAGGAAACAATAGGAAAAAAAGGCTCCTAGGAGAAGAAAACTTGAAAGAAAATATGTGGACACTGCTGGGTACTGAGTAAAGTGTTGTATGATCAGAGAAGTACCTTTCAGATGTCTGGCAAAGGCTTGGATAAACTTGCACCTGGATTCTGTGGTACTTTGGATGTATTGTAACCACCTGTGTATAAACATATGAAGCACAAGGTGATGTGGGATCTGAGAAGCCCTGGGAAATTCCTGAAGTACTCTCACACTTAATGTGAGTGTCTCAGAAATGAGAAAGAGTAATTTACATTGAAACATTCCAATTGAACATTCCAACATTTTCATACCTACTTTAACTGTTTGTTTTCATCCCCCTTTCCACTTCCCCAAAGCTGTGCTATTTCATTTTTTCATCCAAATCTCAGAGAAAAGTGTGTGCGAAATTCTGGCATCTTCATTTGAACTTCCTAGGTTTGCTTTTTTATCAGAATCTCTTGAAGAGGAAAATAAAGAAAATCATTTGGATGATTTGTGTCCCAGTGTGTCACCAGGTACAATAAGAAATCCAAATGGAGCTGTGCACACAGAAAAACATATGAAATAAATCAGTGCAAGTTAAGAGGACTTGCCCACCCATCTTTTCTTTGCTGGAATGAATTGTGTGTAAGTTTCCACTAGATCATCCTTTGATTGTCAAGATTGATTAAATATTTTCTGCTTTCAACTCTGAGGAGGTGCTTTTAATAAATTTTTAATATTTTATCGGAGCACTATGTATGCTGGCTCCCATTAGCAATGAAATCTGTTCAGTGAGATCTGGATTTGACTGATAGCATAGATTTTTGCCTTTCTTCAATTACTCTTTTCTTGTGTACCAAATAGAAGAGTGGTTATCAGCAGAAGGACACTAGAAAAAGAAATATTCCCCCAAATTATACCTCCAGCCAAGTCACCCAATTTGAATGGATGTTATTATATATGTGTAAGTCCCAAAGTCAAATGCTTTGGCTGTTATTACCTGTTTAATTGCCTCTGAGCTACGATTTTAAACAACTTTTCATAAACCTAGTCAGTGGGCTTTACAAATGTCTGTCTTTAAAAAGCCATTCAGGTCATGCAAAGCATGTGGGTGAAGTATTTGCATTGCACACACAAATAAGCTTATCCCTTTTTGGGTGTCTTCAGGTCTGCATATGAAGAGGGCAGTTGAGGATAAATATATCTGTTTTGGACTTCTAAAAGCCATAGCTGCCCTACTCCTGCCAGGTTCTTCCTGTTTTGCCTGTGCATTCTCAGGATTTCCCTTTGGCCCAGGAGTTCATTATTCCTTACTGGTCCGGTAACACCATATTCAAGCTTTTTGGCTAATGCCATCCATCCCTGGCAATCTATTACAAATTTCTTTGATTGTCTTACTTTAAAGCCTCCTGCTAACTTCACCTGTATCTGAAGGACAGTAATTTTCTACCAGCAGCAACTTTTCTTATGGCAATTTTGGGCCTGCTGTTTTAGTGGGAAAATCTTTGCTTTACTGTCACATGGCCACTCTACAACCTCGAGCTAGTTGGCATACTAATAGCTACTCACTATGGAGGGAACTTAACTTCTGGATGGTGATCATCCCCAGTGAGTTCAGATTCTAAGGAATTAGCCAGTTTAAAGCAGGGAACTGTTATCCTCAAATGACCCTTGACAGATTGAAGTATCTCAGTAGGGAGAAAAGAAAGGGCAAAAGTAAGACACATAACAGATATGTTGGTGATCCAGGTACTATACTCAGCTTTGAAATGGAAATGAAGACGAGTTGAGAAAAGCAAGAATTGTGTTTTATTTAGATTAAGATGTTAAAAAGGGCTGAGGAATCTGAGAGCATTTGGAAAGGAATGAAAGGACTTTTTAGCAGAGCTAGAAAAACTCATTTTAATGAATTAAAGATTTGGGTTAAATTGTAACAGACATAACAAATACTTAGGGCATTAAACAATCATCACCTGGCCTGTTAACAGATTTAGAAACCTTCTGACCTTGGAGAAGTCAAGTTAATCTAATTTGTTGTAGTTTGCTTTTTTTTTAAAATCAATAATCAACTTTTCCCCTTTTGAAATTACACATTCAAATAAAGTACTGAAAACAATTAATTACCCTTTGAAGAGACAGGCGGATAAAATCCCCTTTTTACAGTTCAAATCTGCAATCATTTTCTTTCATGATTCCTTCAACATGTCTCAGTGCTTGCTGAAACTCTTAACAATTTGGAAGACTTTTTGTGTACCAGAAAGATGGTGTTTTCTTGGATTTATGTAATCACAGGTTTTCAACTGCTTTAATTCCATTAACTAACATTTCCAGGTGTTTGGTGTGTGGAAAGATCAATGGCTTGATTAATCTAAAAGTATTATTCCCTTCACCTTTCCCTATTTCAAATCTGGTTTCTGTTTAAAACTCTCCATAACCTCAGCCTTATTCTAGGTTAAATGTTATATTAATCAAGCTGTGGATAAAGGCCACATATATGACTGAAGCTGTGTTTATTAGCTTTGGTGAAGCCTTTGATTTGGTCACACATTCTTTGCTCTTAACAAAGCCTCAGAATAATACAATGTGGGGTTTATGTCAATCCCTAAATTGGTTATCATCATATTTAAGTAATAATGGAAAAAAAAACAACTATGTTCACTATAGTGGCATATGAGCCGATTTTAAACTCCCTAGTGCAGGTGTTATCGATGGTATTCTTCTTCTAATGCTCTGGTTGTTTTCTTTGGAAATATCATATTTAATATGCATAGATAAATAGAATATCTGCTTTCATATAGAACTTTTTTGTTTTTAATCCTTCCTTTAATCATGAAGTAGACTTTATTGGTACTTTCCAGTTTATGCAAAATGTGTTCTGAGGAGAGGCAAATGGGAGATGTTCAAGTAGTTAATTGCTTCATGGTGTTATGAGGAGCTGCTTCGAGGCTGTTTGCAGCTCCAGCCCTCCTGTGGCTAGCAGATTTCCAACTGCAGGGCTGTCCTGTGGAAGACATTACTGGCTTGGTTCTGCTCTTTGATGTGCTGGATATAATCCCCACCCAGGATTAAGCATATGGTGTAAACTCCAGGGCCTCTAAAGGAGAAGGCCACCCTTCCAGGTATCAGTCAGCACAGAGGAGCTACAGGTGACACCAACATGCAGAGAGTGACAAACTTATATTCTAAGAATATCCTGGCTGTCAAAACCAGCTCTTGTGCTGGTAGAATAGGGAGCAGAGGAAAAAAAGTATTTTACCCTCTTTTAGTGCATCAGTATCACAACTTTCTATTGTACATATTTATATACCAACATTATTACAGATGTGTTAAGACCCACTATTAAATCTGTAAAGAATTTGGCCACCATAGCTCAGAGCAGGGCTGTGACCCCCACAGAGACAGTGGGCAGAAAGGTTAGCCTTCATCCCCTCATGGAAAAATTAATAATTGTGCCTGAAGGGCAAGATTCAGGACTCTGTTGTGAATTGGTCCATTTTCTACTTACAAGGACAATAATTTCTCAAAATGCAGGGAGACCCAAAGGTTAACATAATTCCCCCTTTGAATAGTTAATCCTTGCAATGTATAGCCACTTACATGGTCTCTGAGGCAGTGACTTGGTCCATGACAACCAGAACACCTGATTTAGAATATAGTATTCTAAATTGCTGAAGCCTTCTTAAAAATTTTTCCTTCTCCTGCCAAGACTCACTGGCTGGGTGCTAAAAGCCAGTTGTAAACAGAGTGCAGTTTTTAACAGGAGGAGTTTTAACATCTGAAACTGGCACTGAGAGATGTGATGCAGTCATTGGCACAGGGACATTTCATGCCTCAGCACCACTTGGCACACAGAATGATTCTGTGATAAAAGTAAAAATACTTTTTTCATAGTCTGTTAGAATTCCTTCATTATGAGATCTTGGATTATCTTGGAGATGTGGACTGGCTTATACTGGAGGCTGGGAATATTGGAAATAAATCTTTTAGCCTTTTAGAATGGGTGCTTTGTGGGATTGTTGAGTCTTGTTTTCCCATTATGTTGTTGCTATTAACTAAATTTAAGGCAACTCTGTGTCAGGTTATTGTTTCCAGGGGTGTCTGCTGCAGCAGTCTAGATCACTTTGAGATCTGGTATCTGCTTCGATGCATTATATGCACTTTTTAACCTTCAAGCAAATTCTTTTCTTAAAAGCAAAGGACAGAATTTTCCAAATCACTGGTTTTCAAATATTTTCTGAGAAGAAAGTCTGCATCAGTGTTCAGCACAGCTAACCTCTGCAAAACAAAATAACTCCCATGCAGTCACCATATTTGATCAAGCTTCAGAAATGACAGGGAAAAAAAAGTCTTATCAGACAGTCTCACAAAACTACAGATGTGACAATCCAGTATCAGTGAGGAAGAGAGTTAACAGGAGTGAGCACTGGATTTTCTAAATTTTAGTTTCTTTGCAAAGCCATTTACATATATTATTATGGCATGATTTTTGAAGTAGTCTGGAGGAGCTTTCTGTAAAGTTTGTAAGGTCACTTGTAGACAGTAACATCAAAACTTTAAAGTGCTAGAATATCCCTTCCCTCTTCTCTCACTGTCCATTATATGCAGTGGAGTGGGAGCTGCAGGACCAGGTCAGAGTTAAGGTTGGCTGCCAAATTTCAAAGCTTTCAAAAGCTCTTTATTTCATAACTGCAACATTGTAATAACACTGCTTTAAATTAGCTGATATGTATTTACTAACTTAATCTTAGTACAATGCAGGGGCTTAAGAGTCTGGAAATATTGCACAGCTTTGATCTCTATAAACCCCTATTAGCACAGGTACTGATACAATTATCTGCAGGGTCACTCTACTTACTTACAGGCTAGCAGTCCAATCAACACATCAAACTACCTCATTTATCATCATGTGATCTGTTTCTAATTAGTTCACTCCAGTTAATGGTTTCTTAAAACTGCCTTTTTGGGTTATTTTTTTTTCAGAAACCCATAAACCACTTGAAATAACTTCTCAACATTGGCTAAATATATTATTTATTTTCTGGCATGTTTCCAGCTATATGAGCTAGACAGAATTAATTTACTTCATGAAATAGGTAATTTCTTTGCTTTCAGAGATGGAAGGCACAGAACAATGTTGGGATGATGGTAGGGTCTGACAAAAGCCTTTTTAACACATTCAGTACATTGTCCTGGTTCATGGAGTCTGACATTTGCAATTTGGAAATAAGTCTGAATACAGCTAGTTTTATCTTCTTGCAGGAAAGCATAATCATGAGATGTGCTGAATGACTGGTACTCTGTGAACAAATGTCAAATTGGACTTAAAAGTACAGGTGTGGATTAAAATTACTAGGTGGATTGGTAGAAAAAGGAAATGTCAATAGTTTTGCCTGCCAGTAGTAAATTTCTGGTCTTAATTAATGTGTAATAAAATTTTTAATTTGATCAAAGCATGTGGCACCTATTGTCAGCCTACTGTTTCATCAGGGAGATTTATACCCTTTGCTTTCTTCTCAGTACATCTAGAGATTGCATCTGCTTATTAGTAGATTTGCTATTAGAAATACACCTCTCCTGATGGTCTGTGGGCCAGGATTTAGTGCTATTAGGCTTGACCTGGTTTGATTCTTTGTCAAAAAAAAAACTCTTCAGCCTCAAGCAATTCATAAACTGCTGTGACAATTATGCCAGGAGAAGTGAAGTAAATTTAACCAGATTGATATACAGGTGTGGGGGTCCTATAAAGAGCATAAAACTACCAGTTTAAAAAAAAAAATTAGTTAAACTCATTCAGAATGGTTGTCTCAGAAACTCATAGCATGAGCTTTCATCAAAGACTGAAGTGTTAATAATTTGTCATATCGGTTTCTGCAAAGCAAGAATTCACTTGTGAGGGAGAGTGCTTTACTTTTGCCCAAATCAAGTGAAGCCCAAGTTTCAGGTACCATCAACTCAGCATGACCTCTTTGTCTCCAGGTGACATGCTAGGTTTTTTTTTCTGCAAATTTTTCTTTTTCAGCAAGCTTTGAAAGGGAGGGTAATCTGAAACAAAGTCATGGTTAGCACTGGCAGACACCTTCACATCGAGTGTGGCAGGGAAAGATATGCAGGCACAATCTGTACCTCCAGATTTTCTCTGTAAAATTTTGGTGTCATTGCTTAAATAATAAGACATCTCTGTGGAAAATGCTTATCATGCAACTTCCTATAACTTTTATAGGATGAAGCTAAAGATAGGGCAAGAAAAGTCCAACAATGGAGGAAAGAAATAGTTTGGAGAAGGAGAAAAAGGTTGAAAAATTGCAGCTAAGGAAAAGGGAGAGGAAAAACAGTGTTTCGTCTCTTCAAAATATTGCTGACTCAGGCACTGAGACAAAGTCCTGCCCTTGGATGCCTGAGCCTCCTCTGGAGCAAAATTTCCCAGTCTTACATGTCTCCTGTTAGATCGTCAGACAGTAGGGAAAAAAGAAAAAGAGAAAAGAAAAAAGAAAAAGAAAAAGAAAAAGAAAAAGAAAAAGAAAAAGAAAAAGAAAAAGAAAAAGAAAAAGAAAAAGAAAAAGAAAAAGAAAAAGAAAAAGAAAAAGAAAAAGAAAAAGAAAAAGAAAAAGAAAAAGAAAAAGAGAAAGAAAAAAAAAAAAAAAAGAAAAAGAGAAAAAGAGACCCTTCCCTGTTTTCTCCAGATTTGGAAAATGATAATTCCTTATGAATGCCCCTCTCTCTCCAGTGACATCTAATTGTTAACAGAAATGAGGGCTCAGAGATGAAAACTTCTGTGGTAAGAGCAGTGTTCACATCCTGTTGTTGCCTGTTTGGCCATCAAAGCTGGCTTTCATATCTTATGTTTTTTTCCACTGTAAGGAGAAGTTCCTATTTAGCTAGTTATTGCTCCCAAGCTCAAGAAAATCTCTCAATTTTTTTGACGTCCTCTTTGCAGTGCTTCTTTGTTTCCATGGCGAAATTTTGTGCTAAGATGGGTTTTGTTAGCAGTTGGCACCTCTAATTATAGCTAAGTGGATACTCCTGAAACTGAAATAAAAATTGCTTTAACCACCTTTTCATGTTACATTCAGTTTTGGCCTTCTGGAAGCACCTTGGAAAGCCAAGAAAACCAGAAAACCACAGTGTGATATCTGTCCCTATATTTAAAGTCATTGAAAGTAGATCAATTTTATCCCAGTAGTAATGGATATGATTTTTTTCAAAAGAGTGAAAGGATGTTGTTGCAATGATGAAAAATGTGAATCTCTGTTATAAGAGCGACTTCTGATCTTTTTTCCACTTGAAGTTTTGTTACTGCTGTTTCCTTGCTGTTTGCTTGTAGCCCACTGTGGATATGTTAAGGGCTCTCAAGGAGTTTGTTCAACTGTTTAAACTGAACTTAGATGCTTCATGATTCATTGGTTCCATGGAGAGTCATAAGGCTCTTACAGTCACTGCTAAACAAATATTATGTCATATTGGCATATACCATACCTTTTGAGCCCTGCCAATATTGTAGTTTTGTCTGTCCCATTGCTTCATGAGCAAGGCTCATGCAAACGTTCTCATCCATACCTGCATGCTGAAATTTCAAGATTATCCTAGACTTCAATTCTAACTTTTTGAATAAAAATAGGCATATTTTTAGCTTTTACCCACAGTAAGGTGGCAGATACCTGCAAATCACAAAAGAAAGTGCAACTTCAATTTTCAAATATTAAAGATATCACGTGGTGTGTGAAAAACAAATGCCACGATATGCACTGGGAAGTGCCAGAGTTTGCATAAGAAAATGTTAGCATGAATTTCATAGCATGAATAAGAAATTATTTACAGTGTATCCAAGACCATCATGACGAAGACTTACAGAAATGGATAATTTTTTTTTTTTTACATTTTTTATCCTTTGGAGTGGAAGAAGTTCTAGTATCATGAAGACAGGCTGGAGAATAAATCTCTTTCAGTTAGTAACTGGAATTGTTTAATTTGTCACCTTAAGGAAGTGGAAAGGAAAATATATAATTATCTCAAAAATATTTGAATTACATATATATCTTAAATGAGTTCTGAGAAATGGTAAATTCACAGCCTGGAACTAGAACCATCTCTATTTTTCACAGTGTTTGGATTTTCCTTGAAGGATGTGGAACTCTTATTTGCACTGTCTTGGAAGCTGTTTTTGTGGTTTTGAATCTTTACATAGAGACAGTTTTGGATCATATGCTGTAGCATATGTCTAGCCCAGCTGTTCTTTCTGTACTTATATGGCCCCATCACTATAAATCTCTGAGTGGATCAAAAGTAAAAACAAAATTACTCTTGCACTACCCATGGTTGGGGAAGCATTTGGTCCACCATTAAGTACACGGGTAAATTAGAGTTGAGGGCTGTGAAGCACTTAGTCTCAAACCAATCAAAATATCTCTTCTGAGTCTCAACCAAGGGCACCTTCCTCATTGCACCTTTTTCCAGGAAGCAGAGAATGAGTGTATTTTTTGAAATTACATGTATGGGTAGTCCTCATATGGTGCTGATGTCTTCAAAGATTAAAAAGAAATTGCAGCTAAAATCCTCAGTGATGTGCAGCTGTATTCTGTACATCCCTGGAAGGATGAGCAGTTCCAGGAAAGGAGACTGAAAGCATTTTGGTTTTTTTTCTGCATTTTTTAATCTGCCTTTTACACTGTTAGTACCCCAGTGAGCCATCTCTACTTATATACTTTTCCCTAACCCACAATAGTTTCTAGACCAAAAGTTAAACACAAACATCAAATTCAGCAGGTATTTTTGTCTTTTTTATACACTGTGCTATTTAAAAAAGCAGAAAAAAATAAAGATGGAACTGTTTTGATCAAAGCATTTTTCTCTGACATAGCAAGGCATAATAATCTATCCTCACAAATACCTCAGCTTTCAAATGCAAGAAGGCATTCTCACGTTTATACCATAGAAGGTGCTACTGGGATATTCCAGATTCCCTTCATTCCCGAGAGATCTGCTAATCTCAGAAAAATGAGGGAGGCAGTTTGCTTGGCCCAAGATTTCACAATACTGTGATGCACTTGGGGAGTTTCAGGACCCAGTACCCAAGCACAGGGCTGCAGGCTGTTCTTGCACCTGACTGTACCACCAGCTGGACTCAGAGGAAGATCCCATGCTGGAAGAATTAGCATAAAACCACTTCTTAACAGCCACAAACTTAAAACAGCTTCCCCTGAGCGATCACCCATTTGGATTTATTATTGGTACTACATGAAATAACCTTGTTTTATGCACTTAGCAGATAGACATATCAGATGGGTGGTGTCACCCAGGCAATGCAATGGGAGACCATTTCACCCATAGGATGCTGGGCAGAGACAGAGGGAAAACTGCATGCACTCCCTCTGGCTTGTGAGAGTTGTCAGCCCAAAACATAACTTCTTATCAGAAAATGAAACTCCAAAAAATTACCTGGTGGAGCTTTTACAATGCCTTACACAATCCAGATTGCACTTCCCCTCCAAGATAAACAGTCGGTCAAACCTTGGAGAAGTGGGGTGGCATTCAGGACGAGTGGGCTCTCCCAGCTGAGCATCCTGACCCAGTGGGTGAGGGCAAAATCATTATTTTATATCCTTGGGCAGTCCACTGGGGTAAACACTGCCTGAAAAGACAAGTTTTGAGATCTACTGACGTACTACTTTGTAGTGGAGTGTGTTGTAATACCTTATCAAATATTTGAAACACATGGTCTGGAACTCTATTCCTTGACAAATGGCTGAACTATAGTGAAGATGTCCTGCATGTTTCCTGATGAAAACATTATTTTCAGATACAAATACAGATGCAAATGCAAGTCATATCACAGAAATCTATAGCAAATAATGCAAATAATTGAAAGATATACAATCAAGACATATGGATGACTGGAATAGCTGCTCCAGAGAGGGAGTTTCAGGAACAAAGGGTTGTTGCTCTCTCTCCAGGAATGAATTTTACTATTTTAGCACTTTTTTGAGCACTCTTGAACCTATACTAACAGATATTCCTGGTATTATTATCAATAAAGACTTAGAGAGTATTCTCCTGTTCCTCCTTCTAGAATGTCACAGTACCTCCCAGAGCCAGAGAGGCTCTAGCCACATTCCCTGAAAGAAAGGCTGGAGGACAGTGTTGGGACAGTACAAATGACAGAAAAGCTCCAGGAGGTGTTAGCTCTAATGCACCACCTGATGACCAGCTGCAGCCATCTGTGTGGCTGAATAGCTTTGGATGGGACAGCCAGTGAGATTGTTTGAATGATCTGACATGCACTTGATTTGGAGGGACAGAAAACACTTTGTAGTAAATAAAAAAGTCTCTGTTGTTTAGGTCATTGATGGCTATCCTCAGAGGTTCCCTCTTAGACTCATAGGTACATCTGAATAGCAGAGAGGATCCTCATCACATGTACCATCTTCAGGCCACCAATGCTCAAATTTTTTTTTACACTATCAGTATGGAGAGGGAAGCATGCTGTCTCAGTATCTTTTAGCTTTCTGTCAGGTCCTGGGCTCATGTAGACAGAGAAGTTCCTTGAGGTTCCTTGCCAGGTCCCTTGTCAGGGATGCATCTGCTAAGAAGAGGCTTTTCCTTTTGACAGAAAGTGAACAGGCAACCTAAAAAAACTTGTCTTCCTTTTTGGCAGTAGCATTTAGGACATGAGTTTTTCACATTTCATGTGTTTAGAACCTGACATGAATCTGTTCATCTCTGTAGCACAATTCATCCTCCAGTTACTCAAGTGAATTTTCCTGAGCACTTGCACCCGCAAGACTCCCACTCAAACATTTGTGTGCCAAGCTAGTCTGAACAGTCAGGACATGAGCAGTGTGATTCACTTTCATATGTAAGAAAACAGTCCTTGAAAAGAACTACTGTATACAGCAACTCTGTCAAGAGGTTCTGTAGGAGTCCAAAGTCTCCTTCCTGACTTCTGTGCTAAGGAAGGCAATGTTATGGCAAGAGTGAGCTCTTTTCCTCTGCAAGAATAGCAACTGTTAAATAGAACAGCATGAAGCACAAAAACCCCCCAGGAATTCCAGTAACCACTCTGAGCCAGATTCTAGAGGTTACATCCAATACATCAACATACCTTTCTTTCTTATGTTAATGAAATATCAGTCCATAACTTGTGTAGAACAAATCCTCTTATATGTATAAGCATGTAGCTGTAAGTCACCAGGGTAGCCCAAAGCTCAAAAGCAAGAGATCTTCAGTGAGGATAAGTCAGCTTAGCTGCACTGCAACATTTCCAGTAGACATCAAATGAAAATCTGGCTGTAGAGCTGAGGATTGTGTTAATGTCCCAGTGCTGCAGTTTTCTAAGCTGTTTCTTTTCTGTCATGTGGTAATTCTTATTACCTCTATGCAGTTCTTGCCTCACAAATTCAGTTGGTGTGGTTTCCAGTTTGGATCTAGATCTGTGAAGCCCAAAGGAGGGGCATTCCTCTGGGACTGGGCTAATACTGCCTTCTCTAGTATGAACAGTCTTTGTATTATTTTGAACTTTATTTTCTGGTGGTTTTGAAATGACATTAACTGCTGTATTCTTTAAGCAGTGCTGAAAAATCAAAATAATTTAATTTCCAAGGATTTATTCTTTCTGAAAACTGAACAAGAATATACCCTGTACGTGGCAAAGAGAACAGAGTGAATAAACCAACAAAACCCACACACCAGCAAAATATCAACAGTGACTCATAAGGCTTACAAATTGCTACCTACAGATTCCAGGTGTCCCAAATAAACCAAACATTGTGAGAGAGGTCAAATTCTTAATTTCACCGCTAACAGTGGTGTTCAACAAATGCAAATACAAGAAATCAGATTTTATAGGTTATTGTTATAGCAAAATTCTTATTTAGTATTCCGTTTTGTATTCTTAGCCATGTCGAAGTTATGAGGAAGGTTTTCTTACCTGACTCCAAAGAAAACAATATGCTGAAATGTAACCTAGTCCCAAGAAACACAAGTTTATTAGACAGCTAAATCCAGTGTATCTGCAAACCCATTTGGGAATGTCATTTGCAAAACAGACTCTAATGAATCTACTGTCTACTGCCAATCACTAATAGTTTTTCCAGAGGTAATTGAGTTATCACAGTAGCCTAAATAAAGATGCTCTTCCTCAGAGCAGACGATCAATTGGGCACCTGATCATCTACCCAGAGGTATACAACAGCTGAAATAAACAAACATGAGGGTTTTGCATAGTTTTGGAAATCACATCAAATTCGAGTATCAAATATTTATAGCTAGGTGAAAAAATAAAAAGGACTATATACATTCAGTCTCAGTTTCTCTGTCACTTTCAATATTTTGTCATTTAGGATTTTGGTCAAAGTTTTCCAAAACTTTCTCTTCCATATCTTAGTCACTGTTCTCTGAAAGTTTTTCTTGTATTTTTCTACTTCATCTCTTCTGTCTTTATGAACCACAGAGGTTTTCCAAGTCTTTCATGTTTTTATTTTAATACAGTCTCAATATCTGCCTGTCTTGTCTGGGTTTTTTTTTTTTTTTTTTTTTTTTTTTTGAAAAAAAGTAAGAGGTGACTGGTTCTGTTTAAAATGTGGTTCTTGCAAATGCCAGGTGTAATAGTGCACTGTTATCTCTGTCTGGGAATTATATGGCAGGACTCTCCCATATATACTCTAAATGAAGTTCTGACTTGGTAAATGGTATTCTGATAACCACTGTGCCTTCATGTAGCACATCTCCTGTACCCTGAGAAATCTAATGGTGTAACATGTTAATCCTAACAGCTAGAACTCATAAGCATCCTGGGAAAAATTGTCCTGGGAAAAGATGGTACCTGCTGGAATTTTGGATTAGTAGTCCAAGAACAGGAGAGAAGAGAACAGGAGGCCATTGATGTGAAAAGCTGAGGTCACTCTGGTGTGGCCACTATGCATACATTGTGGGTTTCTGTGCAAGATAATTCATATGAAAGGCTAAAACTGAGGATGGAATGGGAAGCAGTTTTGCTGGTACACATATGTGCTCTGAACACTTGGAACATTGCAAAGAAATGCTCCTTCCTTGCCAGTGCCAGTACTCTGACCAGTAACAGTGCACATCTTTGGAAAAATCTGAAAATTCAGAGGAGATGAAGAGAGCTGGTGGTACCTAATTGAATTAATTTGCCTAAAAATTTACTCTATATGTCTGCTCTGTGCATATGTGTTTGTGTGAATGTATTTGGCTTTACCTTGTGATTGTCATCCTTGTGTTTGATGATGATACATGTACTGCTGTAAAATGGAAATCTAGGTTTTAGAAAAACTGGGATGAAGCTGTATATCTAAATATAGATGAGGAGCAGCTATGCAAGTTGCTAGGTTTATCCTGCATGTAGTGGAGGTGATGGGAGACAGCTTTCTGCACTGAGCAGGTAGGTCTCACTTCCTGAGGCACCAAGATTAGGAAGTTGCTGTATGTGTGCAGGGAACAGCCAGGAGGACACGGAGTGTTTGAAAGAGAAGCTAAGCTGTCCAAAAACTGACATTTTTGACAGAGCAAACTGGAGAGAATGGGAACATGCCAACAGACCTGTGAAACTCTGCAGGGCCCTGAATGCAAAAAGAAGCTGAAACTTAAAAGGAGTGATAAAGGGGAAATCCTCGAATTCACAATTATTGTGTTAAGATCTTTCATGGGGGAAGTACATAAAATGACTGAGTCATTTCACTTCAGAGTGGTGAAGCACTCTCAGATGAGCAATAAGACTGTAGTGAACAACTTTTTAAGATGCCATAATTTAGGGAAACATTCTTAAAACCCTTGCCAGTTAATTCCTTCCAAGGTAGATTTCAATTTGTGAGAGCTACTGAGCATTTCACACAGCACATCACAGTTCTGTTTCTTATTTAACTTCTGCCTAGAAGTGGCTACACGTTTTTAATCTGGGATATGTGGATATAATATTTTCCCTGACTTGGCTATCTGTTCTTCAAATGCTATTAATTTCTGTGGTAGTCCTTCCTTAGCTAGTTTGGGAAGATGACTCAAATTCTCAGTGGCTTCAGATCAGCACCAAAATCTGTGCCAATGGGCCAAGGTCATGAGATGATCCCAAAAAAGCCCTCAGAATTACAGTTGATACCTACCCTGAAGACATAAAGAGAAAAAAAAAAAAAAGAAAATATTCTGCTATATGTCTTCACTTCAAATTATGCAAGAGTAACATTATGCTGTTCTTTCATAGCAGTGCTCTCCACCTTCAACTCTTTTTTTTCTACTTGAACTGAAAACCTTTCCAAAGGATAAGACTGGATTTTACAAGAGACTGCTAGATGCCAGTCCTACAAATATCTTTGCACATGTTTAGCTTCATGCACAGGGGTGGTCTAGCTGATGTCAAGTTAAGCACATGCCTAAGTGTTTAGAAGACTCAGCCTTACATCTGACATCCAAGTAAACAGACAATCATCTTAAATTCTCTTGGAATTTCTGATCAAAAAAGATGTTTTAATAAAAACAAACCAAATATTTCAATGTGTCTAAATTCAGCATAAAAATAGCTTTTAAATTAAAGTTATATTTACAGCTTTTAACCTTTAAATTTGTGAAATCCCTTTTTATACACTGAAATTTAGAACTTCAGCTATATTTTATATCTAAATCCCACTTTATAAATTGTGAAAGGTCAAATACATCTCCACAAAGCAAAATTTACTCTATTGATACACCAGTTGAGTGTCAGTCACTCACCTTCATTTTAATTAAACTGATTCTCTTGTACTACAGGATATACTGATAAAAATGTATTCCCGTAGTGATGAATTCAGCATTGTTATGACACCCATAAGTAACAATTTGAAAGACAATCCATTATACTTGCCCAACCTCTTCCATCCAGTGATCTCAAGGCAGTTTGTACAACTCACACAAGCATTCTTGAGCCAGAGGAGCATTGCTGGCTGTGTGGAGGGGGGCAGGTACCACAGGAGCTGCTGCTCGGGTGCGTTCGGTGCTGCACCACGTGCTCGAGGATCAGGTTCTCCACATCTAAAGAGCATTGTTTGGTTTCAAGCTTCTCTGGTGAGGCAGGAATCCAAGAGGACTCCGAGCAGTAACAGATCCTGCCACTTACAGACAGATGGAACAGTGGCTATTTTGTGGTCTCAGGTGTCCTCAGACCTGGGAAGGGGCACAGTACCAGCAGTTGTGCTTCACAGGCACGGCAGGCTGAATGAATGGCTAGGTGACATTCTTTGAAGGTAACAATTTAGTTGATAAATTTAGACATTGTGCTCCTTCTTCTTGTTTATAAATTATCTGTAAAGTAACTGACTTTTCCAAATCTTTAGATACTGCAGTAGCTTTTTTTTTTGGCCTGTGGGCTAGTGGAAAAATGGCTTCTCTGAATATTCCCTAAGGGGTGATTGCTGCTTGTGCCACATGGTTGGCCAGCTTAATGGTGTGGTCTTTCTGTTTCCTGATTGCACACTTCAAGCTTTATGAGCAGGAATAATCTGTTCCTTCTTTGTGTGTTATTCATGAAGACACATAATTGCTCAATGAACATACAGAGTTTAAAAATGTAAGTATTTAAGTGGCTTTTGAGATTCTTCATGATATTGTTATGCTTGAAAATATTTATTTGGTGCAGTGCCTTTGCATCCCAGGGTTACTAGAAAATAAAGCCTTTCTTCTTCCAGATTGCTGGGATGAATGAATTTGCACATACTCACAAAGCAAGATTTCATTCGGGAGACTCATATCTGGTTTTGTGGATGTTGTATTTTGCCAGATCTAAACCATCAATTTTCATCAAAGTGACTCAGTTTAAAATAACTTCTGTTTTGGTTTTGCCAAATAACAAAAAAAACACCAAAAAACCAAAAAAAAACCAACCAAACCAAAAAACCAAGCAAAAAACCAAACAGCTCAGAAGAGACTCAGTAGCTGCATGAGAGAACATATGATATTTGAACTACAAATAGATTTTTTCTTCTATCTTACTGCAGAATGAATGTGTATATATAGAAATGTCATCTGATTTGCCTCAGCAGAAAAGATGAGTCTTACTTATCAGCCATGAAGTTTCAAAACACTTTCAGAGATATTTTAAGAGCAATAGGTAATAATCTACATATTTTTTTGAAATATATGCTGAGGTTGCCAGCTAACTTACATAGTAGATGGAATATAGGACACATGACCTTGACTTTGAAAATCTACTGCTTTTTTCCCCTTTGACTGGAAAACCAACTTCATTCAGTCAAAGAAATATATAATCATATTATTTTGTATGACACGCCAAACAAAAGCCCCTCTGGGAATGGTATCAGTGTCTAAGAGGCAGCACCAACACATATATAATGCCCTGACAGAGTCCAGTCGAATTTTGAAGGGAATAAGGGAGGTCAAATATCCCATCTGCCTTGCAGCTTAATCTTTACCATAAAGCCAATGATCTGTGGAAACCATTTTTCACAGTCAGAAAAGAAAACTCACACTGATTCACGTCTCTTAAAGGCTTGGAGTGACTTCTAAACCTAAGATTACACCTAGCTAATGCACCTTGCTTTGTACAGCCTTGAAAGAAAATCACAGAATAGTTTGAGTTGGAAGGATCCTCTCTTCAGAAAATAGGCAGTACAGGGATCAAGTCTATGACCTTGGCATTATTAGTGCAATTTTTTAACAAACGGAGCTAATTCATAATCATAGTACATCAACAGTTTTCTGGAGCATTAAAATTAGTTCTTTTTCAAGAGGATTTACATTATCAAAACTCTATTAGCCTATCTACACTAAAATTAAATGTAACTAGCACAATTTTAGGTGAAAATAAAACCCTTATGGCAAAGCTTTAGGAAAACTTAGACCACAAAAGCTGGAAAATTGACAAAGTAAAAAATGGTGATTTTTTTTAATCCATATTCTAGATCCTAAAAATGGTGTAATAATATGTGCAAAGAAGTCATTACTCCCTTTTATGGCATTACTTTATGTGATCCTGAGTACTGATGACCAGTATGGCCTCATTTTGACAAAGAGCATTCAGGGTAAGAGGGAAGGTTATGCCTGAACAGTGTTACAGAAGCCTTTGCTCATATCACTGGAAAAACCACGTCTGGGTCAATGCAAGTGCCCCAGGAAAACATCTTGCCTATTTCTGTGGCTGCCTTGCTCTAGGTCAGGCTGTCACAACTGGCGGCACGGATCCTAAAAACTCTTTTTCATTTCAAGAATAGCTGTCTCCAAGCATAATTATGTTCAATAACTTAAAATGAAAAATGAATGCCTTTCCACATTTACTTAGTTTCCAGGAGTCCCAAAATACACCTTTTCTAAGCAACTCTAGAACAATAGCTCCAACTGTAGCTCCAACCCCTGCATACACCCTTGCACCCTGTAGCCCAGAGGATCCAAATCTGCCAGCCTTGTCATGCCCTTATCTGCTCTGCTTGCTGCTCACCCCTGACCTGCTCCAGCTCATGTTCAGACCTTGCAGTGGTGATCTCTGTTCCCACACGCCCAGGCAGCAGTGATGGCTTTGCTCCATCCTAGCAGATATGCCATGAGCAAGACAAAGACACTTCCCCAGCAGTGCCTCTGTCTGCTTGAGAGGCTGCCTGTGATGGGTCCCAGCAGATGAGGCCATACAGTGTGGTGCTTGCTTTCCTGCTCACATGAGGGACAAAAGAGGCAAGCTGTTTGCCTGGGCTGCCAACCTGGCCCCCAGGAGTCCAGCATAACACTGGTGTTGCTGGGGGGATGTAGCAGCCTTCAAGGTGGTCTTGGCTTCTTAATTTTGGCTTTAGATTGTAGGTGGGTAGAGACTTACATGCCCACTTTATCTTCTTTTGAGTACCCCCTCATGCATGAATTACCACGGTTCTATCCAAGAGCCCTTTTCCCATGCCAGACCTCAGCACTGCGTAACTCCAGGCCTTAGCAGAGCAGCAGTGAGGGTGCAGGTGTTGAGCTATGGTAAGAACTGGCAAAGCAGCTTTTAGCACAAGGTTACAGTTTAGAATGCTTGAACTCTGCAGATATGTAGGAAAACTTGTTGTTAAGGTGGTCTGCACTTAAAGAAAACCTGAAATCCTTTCCCCCTCTCTCCCAGTAGGTCTCTGTTGCACCATTTATGTGTGCAGAAAGCCGTGAGGCCCTGCAGCCATGGCACCAGTGCTTCACCAGGCAGCGAGTCAGAGTCCCCCGCCTCCTGCACTTCAGCAGCTTCTGGTCTCGTAGCTGCTAGTGCTGAAAAACACTTTGGTGCAGTTTCTTCACCCACGTTAGCAGCACTTGAGAAATGACTCCTGGTGTGACAAGTGGTGACAGCAGCTGAGCGGGGCATGTGGGGCTGGGGCCGTGGGGCCTTGTGGTGCTGGCTGGGCGCCTGCACGACCGCCATCTGCCCCTGCACAGGAGGGACATGGGGCCATTGCCACGGGGAACCTGCTGCCAAAAGTACTTTATTTCTCCTCTGCAGAAGGTGGCATGCCTTCCCACAGCTGGCAGTGGGCCTTGCCACAGCTGCTGGCTGGCAGGGCACGGTCCTGTGGGGGTGCCATGTGCCAGCCCCAAGCACCGTGCCTGGTCGGGGCAGGGGAGAAGGAAGCTCCTGCCCCAGGCAGTGCTTGGCAGCGCTTGCCAGAGGGAATGAGGGAGGGCCTGGGGCACATGTGGAGGCGGCTGGCAGAGTAAACCTTGGGAGGAAATGCCCTGGGGATGTGGGGATGCCTGCCTGCTGAGAGAAGGGTGGGTGCAGCAGAGTGGCTGGGGCTGTGGGGAGCATCACTGAGCTGGCATGGACACAGCACTGGGGGGACATGCAGAGTCCCCTAGCAAGGTGGATAGGGCTCACTCTTTCTGCAGTGGAACTGAGTCACCTTTCTCTTGATTATCTGATTAGGTCTGTGAAATATAGGAGGAAACAAAAATGAGATGAATGAAGTGTAAATAAAAAGGGAATTATAACATATATAGCTAAAGATTCCTGCTAATTGAAAATGTTTATAAGTCCTGGTCAAACAGCTAACGTTTTGATGTAGGCCTTGGGAACAGGACGGAGGTTCCCCTCAGCACAGTTGTGTCACCTCTTATCTCTTGCAGAAAATAGCAGAAGCTAAAATGAAAAATCCCTTTTCAGTGTTCTTTAAAACTCTGCAATCTCTGGAGAAATCATTCTGAACCATCAAGTAACGAGTGCTGTCAAATGCTGACCTTGAACTGGTGACAAATCCCTCGCTTTGCTGGCAGGTTCAGAAATGCCTCAGTTCCAAACATCCTCACAGATCCAATGGTGCCTCAGCCAAAGGCCACTTTCTGCCTCTGCTGTTGCTGCTGTACCACGGGTGAAATGTTTGCTAAAGACTGAGTATTCACAGGGTATTCAGGTGAGAAAGACTTCCTTGCCATGAGTAAATCATAAGATCCTGCTTGGAGTAATATTTTTTAGGTGTTTCAGTTTAAATAGCAACAGAACAGTACAGATCCTTTGTAACAGAAAAGGAGAGCAAGATAGACATGTTGTAAAGAAGTCTAAAATATTTCATGTTTGGTTCTGCCTAACATTATTGAGAAGACAGAAGCTCAGGTAAAATAAAGGAAGAGAACATGCTAAAGAGTAGATAGACGGACTCAGACTGTCAAGACCTGATAAACAATCCTGTGTAATCTCTGAACTATTGGTGAGTCTTCACAGTAACATGAAAAGGTGCAAATATGGTTCTTCTGAAAAAATCAGGAAGCTATAATAAATCCCATAGGAGCTCCTGAAAATGTTCTGGATTAATTTATTAAATAAGCAATAAATAAGTTGCAGGAAGATAATAAAAAGTTAAAATAGCCCACGAAAGAATGCAAAAATTATGCTGTGACAAATCAATCTTAATTCCTTCTCTGAGAGCATTTGGTTTGGAGAATAAGAGAAAAGCAGAATATGGGATTTTTCTCTGATTTAGACAGACTGATCCCACACAGGTGTCCTGCAAACCTGAGGAAATAAACCTAGAGTTATCAATAAACTGATTGAACAGCTGTTTGAAATCCTCCTTTCAAAAACTTCAGAGGCTTTCAAAGGAATAAATACTTTGCTGGTTACCTGTGGTTCCAAGTGTAGTCTTACAGGAGTGGGAGGTGGAGAGCATGTCTTGCTAAAGTCTTGGCTTTCAGTTAAAAAAGAACTTGATCTATTTGTGGAACCTACAAGCAGTTTGTAGCACATGATCAGAATTAAAAATTACATTAATAAATTAGGTGGATGATCCAAAATCAGTGGGATGTAATATAAAAGGCCATGGAGCAGCCATAAGGTAGAAAAGGAGAATGGGTATCGTATGGACGGAGTCAGAAATGTGAAGGTGATGCAGAAACAGAAAATCTTGTTCTGGGAAGCACTATCAGGCTGCTGTGAGGAAAATGCAAGATGCAGCTTTTCTGTCCTGTGAGGCTTTGGTGGGTACTTGGGATCTACCCTAGGAGCCAAGAAAATGTAAACTGCAGCAACAACATTTTGGGAATGTCTGAGGCAAATTGAAAAGAACCTGGAAGAGTTCAACAGGAAAAGCAGAAGGTATGACCTGTAAGGCTGAGGAAGATTTGACATCAGTCTTTTAATAAGGCTGTATATTCATCTTTATGACTGTTTGGAACACTTTGTGAACTCTGCTTGGTTTAAGGTAATGAATATTCAGACTTCCCTTTTTCAGGCATCAAATTTCCAAGAATAAAGGAAAAAAACCCACAGGACATTAATTATCAGAATTAGGGAATTAAGGTTTCATTTGTTGGTGTGGTTTTTTGTTTGTTTTTTTGTTGTTATTGTGTTTGGGGTTTTTGTTTGGTTTGAGTTTTTAGTTTTTGTTTGTTTTGTTGGTTCTGGGTTTGTTTGTTTGTTTGTTAGCTTGTTTGGTTTTTACCCAGGCACGCATTGAGGAAGGTGTCATACACAAACTAATGAGTGAAAGTCAACCTTTCTCCTGGTTGCACCATTTTCCATTCATAAATTCATTACCTTTCTGCTTTTCTGTCTGACAATGATTTCAACTGGTGTTTAGTAGATAAAAATTAAAGTATGACATAGTGTCTATAATTTAATCACAAAGAAATGTGAAATATTAACAATTTGGAGTTTCTAATAATGTCAAAGATATTTAAATTCATTTCAGACATTTTGAATCTGTGAAATTTGGATGGGTTTAATTTTTCTTTCCCTAAAGTGATTTTAATGAGAATTGCTGAATTTCAGGAGTGCCTAATTTAGCCTCTGATCTCTTTTGGAAGTCTTGCCATATTTGGAATTGATTTAATAAAGTCTTTCTTTGGAAGTGCACACTTACAGAAACACCATAGTTGAATAAATAAATTTGGGGAATCTTTCAGGAATCAGTAGTTGAGTGTCATAGGATTTAACATAATGCCCTAGCTAATATGCAATGCAAGTCAGAAATTGTCTTCTGGAAATACGAATGTCCAATAAAGCATTTGCTAGACACTTACAGCAGCAACACTTCTCTTGCCCGTGGTAAGAGACTGCTGTGGCTAGAGACCTTACCTACATAGTGTATTTTCATTTCTCATTTCTTATTCTGAAACTTAAAAAAATTTAACTGTGAGCTCAGCTTATAAATTTCTGTCCATTCAATCTCCATTCTCCATTGTCAGCATGAAGATAGACATTACTCATTCTGAGTGTGTATAAAAATATTTCACCTTTTGCAAATTGCTCTGAGACAAGAAGAGCAAAACTGAAAATATGAACAGAAATGTTGTCTCCAGAGTGAATTTATGTTACAATTTTCTTAAGTCATGATCTCTTTCTGGACATGTCTGACAGGGAAAAGCTGCATTCAGCAGTGGAAGACATGTCTGCCCCATGAGGTGGCAATTCAGGATCAGTACGTGATCTACAATGAGAAAAAGATATAAAATTTGAAGAACACTTTAAAACAAATAATCCAAAGTACACTTTTGATTTTTTCTGTCCTGTGTGATGAAATCTAGACTTGAGAGAATAAATGTGGGAGATTTCAGTGCAATAAGGACTCCTTTTGTGTTTCTTGCAAACATTGCCTTGTAATAACTAACACATATGCTGAATAACTTTGATCCAGATAAACATGTCTATTGAAGTTCACAGTTGTGTTTTTGACTGGGGAGATGAGAGTAGAAAAAAAGCAGAACATTCAAAAATAGTGAAGTTAATCATAGCTATTTGTAAAAATCAAATGCAAAACTTTCGATGGTCACTTTTAGCTATGAACAATTGTGTTTATATATATATATATATATATATATGCACCTATACTTATAAATATGTACCCACATGTATGTACTTAAGTAGTGTTCACATTAATAGATCTTCAAAGTGTGGTACAGTAACAGATTTTCTACGATGAAAATTATATTTTTTTCCTGTATGAGTATCTAGAAGGAAAAAAATCAGGGAGAAATACTGGAGGAAGGAATGCAGGGAAAAATGGAAGGTAGAAAGCGTTCAAAACTTTTTTACATTGCAGCTTCACCTCTACAGTTTCTGGTTCTTCTGAGCAACAGCAAGGGAATGACAAAATGCAGGGAAATAAAAAGTGATAATATAGTTAACTGTTGTGTTATCACATTCCAGAAGTGTTCAGGGGCAAAAAGATTACATGAACTATAAGAGATAGGGAATGTTTCCATAAGGAAGCACTGGTTTGCAAGCTAATGGAAGTGTTTTTGAGCCTCCTGTGCTGAGGTAAGCTAACACATCACAGCTGAAAGCAGTGAGGACCTGGCACACTTTCCCCATTATTCTTTAGGATTTATAGCATGCTAATAAAAATGATGCTAATATAAATGATCTGACAACCATATCATGTTTTGGGCATGTGGGACAGGGAAAAGAAGTTGGTTCATTTTTCATTTGTATCCAAGACCAGTGTTGAGCAGTTACCCAGTCTCAAAAATGCCATTTATGTTTCAAGAAGATGTAGATATTTATTTTACTTGCATTTTTATGGCTACTATGAGGAATACAATAACCTAAATTATTTGCCTTTGTATTTGGACTTGACTACAGAAACTCTAAGAACCTCTAAATTGAAGCAAACAAGTAGTTGTGGAAGCACAGAGCTAACACAACCTGGTATCTTGGATTACTATGTCAGAGAGACAGCAGCCATCCTACTGCATGTGCAAAGGCTGTGTTTATGGGCTGAGCTACACAGAGTGATGTTATTCCTCCTCCCACATCCTGGTGACACACAGCATGGCCCAGTCAGTTGCTCCACATCCTTCTCCAGAAAGGGAGCCAGAGTGTGAGAGGTGGGTGAGAAGTTCCACTCCACCAAGTCCCACAACAGGATGGGCAAGGATCAGTACCCCATCTTGAACAGGTCTGGTCCAGACCCAGAGGAACTGGGTGCGTCTGTAGTAATTTGCCAAGGGACTTTAATATATTTAAAATAAAAATGCAAGGAAAAATAATTCTTGTTCTAGTCCCCAAGATTTTCATTACATGAATATCAGTACTAAATCAGAAAAAATAGAGAGAAAATTTCAAACTTGCTGTAGTCTTGAAAGTGTCTGTACCTCCAAAGGAAGCAAGTGGAGAGAAACTAAGAAATTTGTTAATAATAGATCTAGAGGTGTATTTTAGCCAGGAAGTCACAGGTCTCGTGTAGCTCCAGTACCTAAAAGACAGTGTCTAATCAGAAATAATTCTCTTGGAAAATTCTGTCCTTCAGAGAGGTGCCCAGAGACGGGAAACTTCAAAGCACCATTTTTCAGCTGTACACCTCAGGTTTGCAGAAGCAACCTGCTTGAAGCACTGGCTTCTGTCTAATTCAGGCAATTGCAGAAAACCCTGAAGATGGGGATTAGCTGCATCTAAAGAATTGCTGTCATTGATCACATTCTGCCTAGAACTTATGTAGGAATTTACAGTACAGACAGGATATTATATTATCTATTTGGTTAATGTTTCAGATAACATCTGGTCCCCAGAAGAAGAGAAATATTGTGTTCTATGCACAGTCCAGGCTACACAATCTTCCCAGTGGAAGAGCAGAAAAGGTTTCAAAAAGGTAGGTCCGTGGTGAAACTGCTTTAAAAAAATTGGGCTTGAAAAGTGTCTTGAATATGGCAAAATCCTTCATCTGAATTGGGTCACTGAAAGAGCCATCTGACCAGATAGAATTCTGGATCTGTTTTTCAGATGCTGGTGAAGAGGGTTATCTAGATCATGCTACACAAAAGCAGGTTGTGAATTGCAGTAGAGTTATGTTTAAAGTACCAAGCAGTTTAACACACAAGTACTGTGAATTAAACAGAGTTTTTAATCTACGTTCCACTAAGCGACACCTGAGAAGTAACAATGCCTGGCATTTGCAGATTAAATAAAGATTCAGGTACATTAATCTCCATAAAAGAAATTAATAATAGTGATATTCTGCCCTGGCAGTTTACTGCTAGGCTGAAGGCAAAAGTGGAACAAGAATTCTTTCACCAAAATCATGATAATATTTTATAACTGAAGTGGAAGTTCTGATGAAAAGTGCAAAAAAATGTGGAGAAAAATAATGTGAAAAAAGGGTGAGGATGATAGAAGATACTTCCATGAAACAAAGTGAGAATTCTGAGAACAGGAATAGGAATAAAATGGAAATGAACAACCTGGGAAAAGAACCAAGCTGTACTACTTTTGGTAAAGGAATTCCTATCATCTCAGGATATAAAAAACATGGCTTAAGAGGGTCTCTCTGATGGTCTCCACACAAGAACTATTTTAATTGGGAACTTTCATTTTGGCAACAACAGTCTGTTGAAAGTACAAGGATTTTCCCTGGGAGTCTACTGGCTCCTCTGCCTAACAGATTGACAGCTCCAAAGAGGAGGATGGGACATAGCGGAATGCAGCTCTATCCAAAAATGTTATGGATTTACATACATTTAATATCCACATTCCACTAAGTGACATCTAAAACCCAGGGAGAGACTTTACTTAAAAAGAAAAGAGACACTGGATGATTCAGAGACTTAGTAATGGAATACAGAGCCATTCACCTCTAGGTCAACTGTCTGAGTTCAGCTCAAGTTATTATTGACCAAACATTTATACTAACTGCAGGCTGTGTGAAATATCAATGGCTTTATGGCTCTGCTAGATATATTATTTGCTCATGTCTGAGGTGTCCATATGGCAAAAATCACCTCAGACTCCCTTTATAGTCAGGGAAAACCAGGTACTTTCAAGGCATAAATCATCTGGAAGATGTCTTCTTTAGGATGAGATTAATTGCACCCTAGAAGTATCTATTTCTCTCTGTTGACTAGAAAAAGAGCACAGGGTGACTTGCTTCTATGTAGATGTTTATACTGCAGGAGTCTAAATTTGGATAAGATGAATACCATACTAAGTGATTTCTCTCTAGTCCAGAGGGCTGCGGTAGGTCTGCAACTGAGTGTGGGTATCACAGATCCACTTGCAGAGAAATGTTAGCTCACATCTGCCCTTGGCCACCTGAATCTCACCTTTACTATGTCTCAGTGTCCCCTGGCAAAAAAACCAGCAGCCTTTCTTATTCCTTATGGGAGGGAAGAACCAACCTAGGGGAAGGTGCATCTGGAAATTAACAATGCCCTTTTCCCTAGCACCTGTCAGCAAAATTTGCTGGTGATAGTGTGGGTGGTCTCCAGAAAGGCAGTAGGCAGGGACATGTGTCTTTCCCTGGGCTTAAGAACCTGACTACAGTCAGGGGTTCTCTGATGCTCTACCAAACTTTCCTGCCTGGCAAATGTCAAAATACATTAAATTGGCACTTAATCTGTGAATGGGTAAATTACTTCCTCTTGCATCTTTTTTACAAGCCTTTGTTGGGTGACTGAAATAAAAGAAGATTGTGCAAGCCTCTGCCAAGAGATTTAATAATATTAGTACTGTATAATAACATTAACTTCATTCTCAAGGAAGTGCTTGCAGTTAAGACAGGCAGGTTACGACAATATGCAGAACATGACGTGTGAATTAGTCATCCTTCTCTGCTCCTGAAACATTGGCTCTGTTGTAGGTGATCATGAAACCAGAGGAAAATCTTCTGAAGGCGTATGTTTATTTGTTTTAGAATATTTGATGGTATATTGACTGCTATATGATCCATACTGGGTTGTGAGATGTTGAAAACAGCCTGCTTCTGAAAATCCTGGTTCATGCCTGGCAGATACTTTCTTCAGTAGTACCAGTGATATCTTGCCTTTTACACAGCAAAGTTTTTGTCCACTTCTCTTTGCATCATCTGGTGTGTGCAGAAAACTGGACAAACAGCTTTTGGCACATGCTCGATCATACAGTAACTTTTATTAAGATTACTACAAAAGGCTGACCAGGTGTGTCTTCGTGTTGGATGGAAAATGACCACAAGGTGTAAACTAAGACACCCCCAGTTCTGAGTTATTTTGTCCCTCCCATGAATAATTGAACCTGGATATGGTGCATTGAAGCATATGCAGCTTCTCAAGTAACTTTGACAATTATGGTAGATCTTTATATTCCAGAGCAGAGGTCATGTTTATGTTAACAGCATTGCTTGCTTGCTTGCTGTAAGATCTTTCTGCTCTGTTGCATTCATCTTTGATCTCTACCTTAAGGTCTATAAGAATGAGTTGAAATGATGGAAGCAAGCACCCCTTCACTCAGTTAAACTGGTATTATTTACTAATTACAGATATCTGTCTCTTCTCTCCATCTCAAGAAAATCTAATAATGCTTTTGCAGTGAGAGCAACACTGTTAGGGCTGTAGAGACCCTAGCAGTCTTTTAACCAAAACCTTTGGGCATTGTGGTTCTGTCATACTTATTAGAAATTAATGTAAATCATTCAATAAAGCCAGAGATATGAATTCAGAGGAAGATGTATATGAAATACCGAGTTTGACTTTAGCCATGGGTACAACTTTTGCTATTTTGACTATGTTGCTTGAGCAGCCCCTGGGTCTGTCCCTCAAGTACTGTGGCCTCAGTGCAGCTGTCATGGCATGGCTCCACTCAGGCTGTTTGGCACCGCAGTTGAGGACATTGTCCACATCTGGAACAATTTCAGTAATTATTTCTGAGTTACCTGGGTTCCAGTTTGCTGTACATAAGGTTAGTGCTCATTAGGTGCTGTTGCAGTGTGGATTTTTTTAACTAAACAGGTAGAGTCCATATTGTGTTTAGTTCAGTCTTACAGTTATGCTACAGCAATACTAGAGTACCGCAACTGTCTATAGCACCCATACAACAAAATATTTACTACATCATTTTTTAATTTAAGTGACACAATTTCATCTTAGGCTTTTCATAGTGGGGATACATGTTACTTAAGTTTAGCTGATAAAGCTGCCATCTCTAGTTTAAACTGCTACAGGTGGAGACACAAACGTTCTGGGATATTTTTACAGGGATAGCATTTAGGATACATGGAAGAGGTCATACTTAGACTATTGGGTGAGTTTAGACAACCAATCTAGGCTAAAGCCTTAACTTTAAGGTGGCTAATGTTGTTTCGATGACTCCATACATAACCTCTAATGAGGCAAGACTTCCAGTGAACTGAAGACGAACATAAAGCTCCCAACTCAGCCTCTTGAGGAGAGCAACAATAAATATGGTGAGCAAAATAGATGGAAACAAATACATCCTATGAGTCAAGCTAAATGCTTTCTTTTTCCAATAAAAACAAGATGATGAGGTAGTGAAGCTATATTTGGTGATGACTTTAGTATAACATCTGTCAGACTTTCTCATAGCAAAAATTGTACTCTGCTAAAAGTTCCATGAAAAGGTCTTCACTACAGTTACTGATAAACAGGCATGCTTTGTATTGTAAAGGATTCTGTGCAATCAGGAAGAGGAGTAAAGCACCCGTTAAGAATGGAGAGCAATGAGATTCAGTTTAAGTATGGCTCTGAGTGTATCTCACAAGCTGTTATATTTTAACACTTATATTTCTTGATTTCCTGGTTTCTTTTATACACCTTGGCCCAGCCCACCCACTTTCCAGTACCTGTTTTTTAAAAATAAGTACAGTCCTATTATATCAGCTTGATAGGTGTTGGGTCCCTCTATCAGAGCTCCTGTGTCCTGCATCCTGTAGGAGTAGATTTCATCAAAAAAGATGTATGGATTGGAAGGCATTTCTAAAGGAGTGAAACAATCAGGAGGATGAAGGGAATGAGTAATGAGACAGAAGGGGAATTTTATCCTGCAAATGGCTTTCCAGTAAGACTGGAATCCATTGTATTAATTGCTCGAAGGAGATCAAACAGCTGTTTGTAAATACTGTCCTTGCTGTGAAACCTTGAAAAATAAATTCAGATTATTAAGAATGATGGTAAGAAAAAATTTACTTTTAGTATCTTCAGTTTACAGTCTTCTTCCTTTTTCTAGTGGGTTTTTTGTTTCTATTTCTGTTTTGTTTTGTTTTGGATTTTTTGTTTGTTTTTCTTTTTTCTTTTTTTTTTTTTTTTCCTTCTTTTTATGATTGCTCCTTTATTGATTCCCTTTAGCTTTACTACCATGGCAAATCTGAGACTTCTGGTCCAAATGACCTATATCCATTTACCATCAATACTGTTCCAACTCCAGGCTTCCTGACACCACTTTAATGTGAATTCCAGACATTAGCACAGAACTGCAACATTGATCTGACTGATGCATATTAATACACAATGTGAACATACACAGATGTTGACCAATCTTTTCTTTAAACCCCTCAAATATTTTTCTTGTCAAGATAAAATATTGAAATGTAAAGTGTATTTTCCAGAAGAGTGAGTACATTTAGTAAAATCACCATTTATTTAAAAAATAATTTTTTAAATCCTCTTTGGGAAAGTAGTTAAGCACATACTTAAGTTACGTTGACTGAAATTTAAAGCCATACCCACATGAAGCAGTTAATCCCAATACACTGAGTCTCTCTGGTCTTTAAGATTTTTGTCTCAGTGCAAAGCTATATCCTTTATTCCCTTGATGCCTTGCTACTCTTCTTGGTCTCAAGCTCCCTGTCTGTGCCCCCATCCCAGATACAGGGATGTACAATTCAGCTGTCTGAAGTCAGTAGGAGAAGTGATATCTTCCCTTTCCTTTAATTTCAGCTCTCAGCAACTTAGGCATGAACCCTTCCAAGATGTGGGCTGAATTAGTCTTACCTTTCTATGGAATGTTCACATCTCTTTGCCTCCCAAAGTGTTGTTTGTGGCAATTTGAGACTTGTTTTTTTCCCACTTTGTTTTGGTTTTTCTTTCTCTCCCTCCTATGAATGACACAAAAGTATCCCTTCATCAACATTGTCTTTTTGACTAACAGCAATGTTGTCAAAATGATAGTTTGGTTTTATGTGGTGGACCTACATAACAAGCACTTTCAGCAAATAGTGGACCACACACAGCACTGTTAAAAGACACAGTGTCTTCATAATAGTAAACAAAACACATAAGTTGTAGGGACATTGTTCAAATAATCACCTATTTTTTAACAAATCCTGCAATCAATACTCATCTGGAGTAATACCAGTTCAGATGTATTAACTGTGGGCCTATTTAATATCTGTAGTGCACTGTAACATTAATGGGACATAACTTCAAATATACAATAGGAATGAATTCAAAAAGTGCCTTATATATATATTAATTGTTAGATCTATTTTGGACTGAGTAATATTTCACAAATCTGATCTTGTATGCTTTCTCACAGATATGTGAAAATCTGTCTGGTCACACTGGTGGTGTCAGAGGTAACGTGGAAATATAGGGAGGAGGATAACAAGCATGGACACTTTGCAACTTTGGGCATTGTTGTTTGTTCCAGTGGACCACACTGGTCTTATGTGTAGTATAAGAAAAGAAATACTATTTAGAATGAAATATTTACTGTCTGAATTTTGACTCAGAAAATTAAACCTAACTTAATCAGTGCCTCTGGCACTTGCAGGAAAATATTTGTAGAATTAAAAAATGGTCTGGGCTGGCAGGGACATTCAAAGTACATCTAATCCAAACCCCCCACAATGAGAAGGGACATCTTCAATCAGGTCAGGTTGCTTAGAATCCTATCCAACCTTTTACAAAAGTTCGTCAAGGGATGTTCCTCTGTATGATCAAGACTTCCTTTTGTTTCCCTGCATGAAATTTGAACTTTTGTCACACTTCATTAACATAGCAATTCTGGTCAGAGGGTAAATAAGAGCTAGAACAGTACGTAGCCCCAGAAAAAGTTAGAATTTCCTCAGTATATGACTACTTGTGACTACATATTTTGCCAATAGCTCCACAGACAGAATTCCCATTTGCTTTCAATGATGTGGGGGTTTTATTCAACATTTACAGCACACAGCCACTGTGCTCCTTTTTCATTGCTGGTTGTTTCTAATGAGGAAGTAGGTTACTATACAGAGCTACCTGTGTGGTCTCTCAAGGTACTAAGCACTATTTTTTCTCATCCTTTGCTGATGAAAAGTCTTTCAACATTTCTAATAATTTGAGGAAATGTTCTTACTTATACTTTGTGCACTTAAGTAAAATCTCCATTTTATTTTTTTTTCTGTCAAGTTGATTGCACAAGTTCTCCAAGCTGAGCTTTTTATCTTCAGTTTCCATCTCTTGTTTATAGTGTCTGATACTGTACTTAATAAAATTCTGTCATAGCTCTAAACATTTAATTGTGCAATAGTTCTAGGGAAGAACTATAGAGGTGGTCTGATTTAGTTTTGAACTGCCTCTTCCAGAGGCCTGTGCATTAGGCATACCTAGGTGTATATATAAACCATACTTGCATGCTTTCTGCTTGGAATAGGGAGCAGCTCCTCAAGAGCTATTGAGAGAAGGAAGTAATGGCACAAAATTGTGTTTAAAGCTGTGGACATCTGTTGCATCAAGATTCAGGAACCGCTTGCTGTTTTGATCAAAATGACATGAATATCTGGCCATTCATTTCTCTATATTTATTACTGGTGGGCGAACCCACCCAGGATAAATATGTATAAAGTGAGAGACAGCTTAAAATACACCATTATGCAGGTAAAGAAGGCAGTTCCTAAGGGATGGATAGACAGTGGAGGAAGCCCTAACTGCAATAGCAAGAGGAAAGACAATGACCCAGAAAAGCATTTCTGGAGGACACTGGGATCAGGCTAGAGGGAAGTCATGGATGAGGATTGTAACAGAACTGGGGTAAATTTGGAGATAGCAATAGGTGTTTCTGAAGAAAACTATCAAGACAAAGATGACACCAAGAAGCTTGGCAGGAAGAGCATGGAACCCAGACTGGGTAGAACAGCCATGAGCAGGGATCAAGTCACAGATTTTCTTGGTAAACAAAGAAAGAGTAGCAAATATGGCATGTTGGGATGGATAACTAAGACCCCCTTGGTAATGAATAGATGGTTGAAGTCATCAGAGTGGTGGGTGAGATTAGACATGAACTCAAAATGGAAAAGTAGAGGGAAGAATACAGAAAAGAACACAGGATGAAGAAACACCTCAAATGTTAAAAATACAAATGGAGGTAATAAACTGCATTTATTTGACTTCTTCCTCTGAAGGGAAGTACTAAACTGTAGCAGCCAGGGAGAAGTCAGAAGGAATGAGATGACAGGACCTACTCAGATGCTTTGGAGATTACTATTCTGCATGGGAATGTACAAAGGCAAAAGAAGAAATGGGCAAACCACTGAAGCACAAATAAGACTGTGTTCCTTCACTGTAGCCAAACTCTGCAGAGGTTAGGAAAAGAACGTGTAAGAATGGAATGAAATTGCCCAAACAAGAATTATTGCAAGTTCACAGGATATTTTCAGACTTTAAGCCCTGGGCTAAAGGTTTTGGCAAAAGGGAATGTATTGTAATTTTGACTTCTCTTAAATTAATGTAGAGGAAGATATGATACATCTTGTAGAATGTAGATCCTGCATTATGCTATCATTTATTTTCAGTTGTTCCACCTTAAGATTATTTATCTAATTATATGTATTATTTATCTATTATCTAATTTCCTCAGGGTTGTCTATTCTAAATTCTACTCTAAATTATTAGGACTCATAGCTCTGAGCAATCAGAAAAGGTAGCAGACAATTCACATAGAACATTTTACATATCCATAGCCAAAAATTTACTTAAGGAAAACTAGGACCTATTTATAGTGAAAATCACACTCTTTCAAACGTCTCCTTTCACATTTTAGTTTCCTATGTCACGATACAACTATGGTTCATGACTTTGGTCTGCACAGTGAGAAACAGCAATGTTGTGCCCATTCATTTCAGTCTGGTGACACCATGATACTGCACATCAGGCCACGCTATCTAGGTCTTGCTTGCCAAGTCCTAAGGCTGAGAGAGGCCAAGGATGGATGCAGATAACACCTGCTGCTCTCCACAACCTTGTGTCAAGGTCACCCTTTAGCCCTGCACACTGGCATTGGCCATAAAGCAGCAACTGAACACCCTAAGTTTATTCTAAGAAAGCACTAAAAAAACACTTTGCCTTTTAAAATTCCAAGTTCAGTATAAAATTCATCCTAATTGCAAGAGGATCAAAAGTTGGTGGTGGAGGTTGCAATTTTTGGTAGTTGTAAAATCTGGGATGTTGGTTTTGGAAAGAGAGAAAGAGGTTTCCTCAATACCAACAGGGCATCCAACTTAGCTAGTCAACAAGAGAAAATAAAAACTTCTCAATGGAACCAAGCAAATTTAGAAAACCTCTTTAAATCATTAAGGTTTCACAGGCAGAATAGTCTGTTGGATGGGAAGCGACAGTGACAAAAAAATCAAGTATTTCCATATTCTGTATTTGAGACCTTGGTAGAGTTGCTGCTGTTTGCAGCATGCATGCAATACCATGGAACAAGCCTTGCAAGTGGCAGCAGGACATAGCTACATATCCTGTCCTTGTTCTTTGAGGCAATCCAAGTCACAGAAGGTGGCGTGAAATGGACCTAGCTGCTCCCTGCATTCTCTTGCCAGAGATCTCTGGGGATTTACAGTGGGTGCCCCGGGCAGATGGAGACACACATGCTTCCTACGATCTCTGGGAACATCCCTGAGGAATCCACCTTTGGAAATAGTCTCTCAGTGGGAACAATTCCTCAATGCTGCCAGCTCAGGGCTGTGCCTAACCACGCTTTCCAGAGCACAATTAATAACATGTAGACAGCCTTCAGCAGCTAAGGAGATACATTGGAGAGAAACACATGTAAAAAAACACACTTAAATTTCTTTAGAATATGGAAATACTACATAGGACAGGTTTAGCATCTTACATGGTTATCAAGCAAGAGCTAATTCTTTCTCCAAAACAGCTAAATATAGGCTTCAGTATGTGCAGTGTTGATAATTCAGTGAGAGACTGAGCTTTTGAAGTCTGTCACCAACTTTGAATCCGGAGAAGTCTGTTTCTGTCCATGTCACTGCCACCCACATGTGTCTAAGCGTCTGTCTCTGTCTGTGGTTTTGCTGTAAATTGTCAGTTTTCCTCAAAGCAATCAATGCATCATCGTCAGGCCTCTGCAGAGAGCAGCATGGAGAGCTATGAATAGCCATTCCCTGGGGAGCTGCACGCTGAGTGTCGCTGAAGGGAGCAGGGACATCTGGATCCTTGCACTGCAAGTGGCCCTATATATGGAAAGGGATTTGCAGGAGAGGAAACTAAATTACAGAACCATACACAAGGCACTTGGGCTGTGTTTGTATCTTCAGTCAGCTGCATTTCAGCATTGCTCCACTGTAGGGAAAAGCCTGAGCATGTCAATAGGAAAAATAACTGATCAGTATTGGTATTAGTAACTAAAATAATGTATTATGTCATCTTTTTCTCACAGACCTTCAGGAAAGGCAAATATATTTATATCCATTTTGGAGTAAAAATAATGGAGCTTTTTATTTTGATGTTTACATACAGCACCTTCCAGTATTTTTAAAGATAAAAAAATATTTGTGCATAGCATACAATAAACATATTCAAGTAGTTCCATGCTGATATATCAACTACTATTTTAACTCCCAAGAGACCTGAGAAACATTTAAGAAAACAGCAATACATTTACATGCTAATGTGCAGATATGATACCAGCTAATATTTGCCTTGTCACAAGGTAGAGTGTTATTTGCCAATTTGTTGCAATTTCAATTTGCCAGAGCCATTAAATACTATCTGCATTGGAAATCTTATCCTATTGCACTTGGTAAATTTAATGAAGTCACAAACTCATTTAAGAGGGTGCAAAAAGACACTCTTTGCCCTGATTGAGCGTGTGAAACCCAAATACACTTCCAGAATATTGAGTAGGAAACCCAGGGTGTTTTTTTGGCCAACTAATGTCGTTGTTTCATTGCCATATGTATTTCAGTTACCTGATGAACTAACTAGTGCCCTCACAGTAATATACAGAGTGGATGCTCCAGGACAGCAGAAGAATGTGCTGGTCTCATAGGAGAGTCTGGTACTACAAAAGACTCTTATGAGAGCATCTCTGAGATTTGGCTCAGACAGATAGGTGATAAAACAGTCCTCAGAAATTAGGGGTGACTTATTCTTCATATTCCATTCTATTGCAGTACCTAATGTTTCTTAGCTACTGCGTCTAGCCAGATGTTTTCCTGACTGTTGCTGGCCTACTTCAACTTATCCCAGGTAAAATGTCCTCCCCTTGAGGCATTTCAGTTCACTCAAAAGGAACTGAAAACTACGGACAAAAGCAGGTAACCCTGCACTTGTGAAGGTTATAAAAGCAGGGTCCTTTATTTAGAGATCATAGGCACAATAGTCGCCTAAATGCAAAGGTAAGATTCATGTCACCAGTGTGGCTGGATAACATGAAAGGATCAGTTTTTTCTGCCATGAGAATTGCACTGTTTTAGGACTTTTTTGCTGGATTTAAAAAAATATTTTAGCTCCTTATAAAAGTAAGGACTTGAAAACATTGAGGTAATGGAATAAATTAGTTTTAGATGCTACTGCAGTATTATGTAAAAGGTCACCTTTTATTACAGTGAAAACTGAAGAAGGCAACCTGATTCCTTAAAGAAAATGTAAAAAAAACCTCATGGTCTAAGACAGTCCTACATGAAGTATTTTTGTTTTCTTTTGGACTTTCATGATTAGGAACATGAGGATGTGAGTGAGATCTTTGTTTCTTAAGCATTCATCTGCTCCTGCCACTTACTGGCTTTGCTGAGCACTCTCATAAAAAAGCTTACATTAAGCCCCCATGGAAGCTATTTATATGTTGTTGGCTAAGAATCATGTTCTGCCTTGGTTTCCTTACTCCAAATCCACCTCAGATTTCCTATAAACAGGCTCAATGACTTGGAAAAGCAAGCACTGGTGCACTTCTTGTCCTTTGAAAGTCATTGTCTTCAGTCATTCACAGTCACACTTATGTTAAGGTGTTGCTTGACCATCGCTCTTTTTAAAGCAACTTGTAGTGTACAATTGTAAATGATGGTGTCACTAGCAGAAAACACCTGAACAGGAAGTCCTCAGAAAAGTCAGAGGTCTGTGTATGGGTGCTGGTGGGTATCACTAGTGGTCTCTTTTCAGGGCAGAGCAGTCCTATATGCTGAAATGGCAGGAGCTTTATTCAGCAGGTTCTCATATGAATTTTGGGGTTGATGGGTGAAACATTAGCCATTAGCCTTAGTGTTCTTCTTCTATGGAGAGAAACAGAGGAGGATAATGGAAAATGCAGCTAAAGAGAGGATATTCCCCACTTAAGGCAGTTTCTCCATGTTCCTCTATGTGTTCCAGCTGCTTTTCCTGAGGCCCATGGTGGCAAATGATGGTTGCATGGCAGCTTAAATTCCTTACATGGTGCTGTCATGGACTCCAGGTGTCTGAGGCTGCTCACATGATGACATCTCATGGCTTCTCAGCATCATGGTATTTAGCAGTTCCTGACCAGATTTGGCTGAGGGAGCTCAACCTCATCCTCATATTCATTCTAGGATGCATCAGCAGTGATGCAAAGCAGACAGATGCTCCAAAGTATCTAATGACATCACAGTAACCACTGCAGAAATGAAAGTTTATTGACTACTTTGCCAGTCCTTAAGTTTTAAACCCTTGATGAAGCACTCATTAGAAGTTTGAATGCTCCATGTAGCTGAAGGAGTGTGCTCAGTGCCTAAGGCAGCAGCCTCAGGAAACAGGTCTGCAAGTGAAACTCACAGAGCCCTTCTCTAATGGAGATTTTTCAGTATTTCCTGAAGACTCTTCTACATAATGAGTCAATAATGCCCTTTCCCAGTCCAGTTATTGTGGGGCAAAAATTGTCCTTAGAATCCTCAAAGATGCGTACTTCCACTTTAAAACATAATATTGCCACACTAAAAGACTGAAACATGTGTATTCATTCTAAAACGTATATTTTGCTATTGAGTAACATCTCTTCTTACCTGTAAGGAAAAATTATTTAAAAAAAAAAAATCTGATGCCTCTCTGGAAAGATAATATCTCAGTTAGTTACAAGCCTACAAATTATCAGCATTTAAAAAAACCCAACAAACAAAATATGGATTCTTTAAGTTCCCTAAGCTGAATAGAGTGCAAGTATTTGGAAAGACCCTTAATGTCTCAAAGTCAATGCTCATGAAATATCTCCTGCTTGCAAGGATGTTCAGGTGCTGTGGTAGAAAGCAGAATCTACGATAATAACCAAGACAGTGAATATAATACAGATAGTGACAGAATGTCTCTCAGTCAGGTTCTTCCCATTTACTCAGAATGGAGAAGCAGGGAAGTCCATAGTATTCTGGTTGCCATGGGCCTACTCCTCATTTTTTTGTCACAGCATGATTGAAGAAAAACTGTTTTGAATCTATGCCTGATGCTTTGCAAGCCAAAGATAGACTGTGGAAGTGGCAATAAGCCAGCTTGTCTAGTTCAGCATCACATGCAAATTCACCTGTAATGGGAAACCCAGAAATTCCACTTTAGAGTTGTGTATTTTATTCTCTCATAAGTGTTCCTTATTCTCATGCTTTTTTTTTCTTTCCCTCCCTGAGATAACTTTCAGGAGAAGTCAATAATGTTGAATGCATTTTGCCCCAAAATCACTTTGTCCAGAAGTGCTTGCAATCTTTTCTGCAGCACTCAGTTAAAGCAGCCCTTATGTAAGGGCAGATAAATTTTCAGTGTTCATGTAGCAGCTAGCAAGGATGGACACTCCACCATGTCTGTGGGAAACCTGTGCCTCTGCCTGACTCTCCTCAAAATGAAAAATTTTCTACATAAATTCCAGCTGAAACTCATGGTTCAATTTATGTCCACGGAGTCTCTTCTTCCCACTATGCACTATTGTGAAGAACCTGTCTCCATCACCCTGATAAGTTCCCTGTAGACACTGGGAAGATGCTGTTCTGCTGGAGCCATCTCTGAAAAAGCTGCTTCCCTATTGTCTGCTCTCCTCAAGAAACCCAGGGTGGAAGCAAAGAGAGGGAGTGGGAAGGAAATTGTTGGTCCACACTATGGAGCCATTGTGCTGTTGGAGTCTGTCCTTGTTTTGCCCTGAAGCAGAAGAGAGTAAGCTGTGCTTAAAGATTAATGCACGGCAAAAATTACATTTTTAGCCAACAAAAATGTTCTTGAATTAGAACTTCACAAAGTAGAAGACCTACACTAAAGCAGCCTCTACCAAGGAGCTGGAGGGAGATTTACAGTCACTTCATGCTTCTGTAAAATTATGGTAATAAACCTGGAAGTTTATCAAGCATTTAGGAAAGTTAGGAAAAAAAGGTTTCAGTGCAACAAAGCTGTTCTGCTACGGCTAAAAATATATTTTTAAATAAATGCTGCATTTTTTAAATTAAGAAATTGGAAAAAGTCCTATAGAACCCTGTTTCAGGTTTGGCATTAAGCCTCCAAAAATACTATTATGGTCAGTCTCTGCTACTGAAACATTTATTATGGCTGGATGTAGGCAGGCTTGGTCAATGTGAAAGATGCTTCTAATCTCTTTTGCTCTTGATGAGTATGTTTTTCACCATGTTCCAATTCAGTAGTCTGTCTCACTGCAGGACAAACTCCCCACCCCCATCCCATCAGATTTTATTACTTAACTCACAGATTTGTATGAAAGCTATTTTTGTTCCTAGCAGGGTGCAAGGAATTTTTTTTTTTTAGATAATTACTATGCTGGTGTTGCTTGTCTGCATTTTATTTGGGATATGTTTAAATTTATAAGTTGATAAAAGTGAGTTTTCTGTTTGATCATTAAATGGTATGAAAATTGGTGAAGTAAGACCACAAAAAATGGTAACATAAACATCTGATACTGTTGGAAAAAAATGCCTTCAGAAAAAGTAAGAGCAAAAGAATATCTTATAATTATTTCCTCTATGGGACTGGAGACTGAAATAGATCCTATAACCTCTTGTCATTATTTAGACAAGGTTCTAATTACTGTGTGCCATGTTGATCTATTATGCACTGTGGCAGAGCTTGTAGCTCATATTAAGAAGTCTAGCTTTCCTTAATTGAAGAGAGGTACCTTAGGCATAAAGAGTTAGCTGAGTTAGCTGCTGCTTCATGAATGAAACCTTGTATAGTCATTTACTGCAGACTTCATACCTCGTTGCCTTGCCCCAAAGAAACAAGTCAACTTATATTTTGTTTGTGATGTTGCTGGGTACAGTGGATATACCTCTAGGTTTTGAGAAACAGACACAAATTAAGCAAAAATATATTATCTCCTCTAACATTTCTGACAGCTTCCTACTTTTCTTGTACTGTTTTTTGCTTGATTTTTGAGGGTAAGAAGAGGAACTAACTATATATATATGCCTATTGTTGCTCTAATTGTTTTCCATATTCTGGTCCTTTTTCATCTTGCTATACTGCAATATTTTTGGAGCAGGAAATTAGGATAAATTTCTACAGCGCACCTCACAAAGACACTGCTTCTCTAGGGAACAGCTGGGCATTGCTGCAAATCTAACACAAAAAATGTTCATGAACTGCCATTATTTAAAATGAAAAGAAATAACTACTGCACTTCAAAACTTGCTTTAACACATCTTCCATAATTACCTTCTGAAAATTTATTGGGAAAAAAAGTATCAGGAAAGGCAATGCTCTATTTAATATGAAAAA